>NC_143026.1:24122500-24480000 GCF_057628025.1 Oncorhynchus mykiss
ATTCGTACAATATGTTATGAATTTGACTGGATCTTTAACTTTGGGTCCTAGTCACCGGAGTAGTTGCCACTGCTGACTGGAGAGAAAGTAGCAATTTATACTCATGCATGTGTTGCCATGTAATTCTGTTGGGGGCTTAGGGTCTAGTGGTTGGAGCGTTGGACTAGTAACCAAAAGGTTGCAAGATCAAATCTCGGAGCTGATAAGGTAAAAATCTGTCGTTCTGCCCCTGAACAAGGCAGTTAACTCCCTGTTCCTAGGCCGTCATTGAAAATAAGAATTTGTTCTTAACTGACTTGTCTAGTTAAATAAGGGTAAAAAAACAAAGAGAGGCTTTCACACATGGAACCAGTTCATGATGAGGTGACCCTGATATGCTGTAGTAGCTTGCTAAAAATGAAAGATCATTTCTATAAGCTAACAATGCAGAGTAGAATTTTAGTAATGGTTTCACAAGGCTAAACTATGGATGGTTTTGTGTAACTCAAACAAATAAGACAGCATGTGTGTGATCACATTACATTTCAATTCTCATCCAGTCAGATGAATTGATGCCTCTTGTTTCAACTCTTTTTGTCCAGGAGGGACAGTAAGGTGCTGTCTACCACATACACAGAGAAGAATGACTGGGGTTGGGGCTGGGCTGCAGGACCTGTGGCCTGGTTTCCTGGGACCTAGTTGCACAAAGGCAGCATTGTAAACCCTCAGCAGCAGAGAGACCAGCCCAGCAGATGGATAAGCAGGACGGAGTGGTGTGTTATGGGTTGGGGTGGGGAAACTGGACTGATCAGTAAGGCCCATGAAAACTGAACCAGCTTCTAAGCTAGCTGCCCCTCTAGTTTCACCTCACCGGTTTGGCCAAGTCTGTCAGTGCCAAGCCAAAGGTCTGAATGTCATCTTTTGTGACGGGTCAGTTTAAGAGAAGATGTAAAGTGCTATTCACATTCTAATTCCTTGACATCTGTCTACTGTACCTCTTGTCATACTCTCTAACACTTCCTGAAAACTGGCTAAGTGAATCATTCACTCAAGGCTGTCCGTTTCCCATCATTCAAACACTGACAGACAAAAACAAAATCAGGCACAAAGGCATTAGGGTATAAATAAAGCAACAAATATTTCCATAGCTAAATATAGCACAGTCGTGTTTGACAAGAAGAAAAAAAGCAAGCGTACAAAGTTTTCACTTCAACATAAGTGAAAAGATTGTGAAAGACCTCTGTTTCAAAGGTAGATTCTGCCATGCTGGCTGTGAGGGCATTTTGCCTTCAAGAAGAATCCATTTCGGAATTGAATACAATTTAAATGATACCACTGATGAATCCTTCAATAACTATACATGTTTAGCCAGTAACGGCTTTTGGCTTTTAAACCAGCTGGTAACACTAGATTGGACAGTGTCTTCAGACAGTGTCCCTTGATTGTCTTAGTTCATATACCCAGAATCCTATGTGGCCGGGGAGTTGTAGGACTATTTCCTGATCTGGGCCTATGTTGCCGGTTTACTTCCGTCGGCAGCGAAAGCAGCAGGTACGACAGCGTCCAAACTCCTCTTCCGTGTCCTCCTTCACTGTGTAGGAGGTCTGGCCGTCATAATAAGGGGTGTTTGAGGCGCCACCATCTCCATTGTTGGTACCTTCTGAGGGGAATGGCGACTGCCCCCCGGGTTTGAAGGCACCGTAGGGGTTAAGGGAGTAATTGCGGTTGCTGTAGGTACTGTCCAGAGCGATGGGGTTGATGATGATCGTGCTGTCCTCTGCAGAATGTAGCTTGGCCCGAGGGATGGTCACGTCTCCATAAGGGTTTTCCAGAGACGAATTCATTATGACTGACTGATTATGGAAGGCTGAGAGTACGAAACACAGGCAGATAGAGTCTGTGGCTGTCAATCTCTTGACAGGCTTTTGGTTTGATGTGTTGGATCTCAGACAGGGTATTGAGGCTCAGATCTGAAGCTTTGCTGTCAACGTTTGTTCTAGTTTCCTCTGGTGACTTGAACTGGCTCC
This sequence comes from Oncorhynchus mykiss, assembly GCF_057628025.1. Taxonomy (NCBI): domain Eukaryota; kingdom Metazoa; phylum Chordata; class Actinopteri; order Salmoniformes; family Salmonidae; genus Oncorhynchus; species Oncorhynchus mykiss. Next base: position 24,124,507 of record NC_143026.1, read on the forward strand.
AAGAATACTCCTGTAAAAGACAGATTTAATCATTTTAATACAACTGTAGTTGTAAAGAGAATCCTGAAACTACAAAAGCTCTGGTTCTGTTCTGTTTGACCTTCACGAAATTCTGAGAAAAAAGTATTATCACAATGCAGTGAAATGACACTTGGATGTATCTCTTTTTCATTTTCATCTCGACTGCTTCATTATTTTCCTGCGTATTCCTATCGTTCTCAATTTACGGTTTATCGATAAACTCCTCATATTGCTAAAATTCGATCCCATTCTCTTTCCAAATAAAATTAATGATCATATGTCATGTTGACACCTTTATATGGATGACTACATCTTTAAAAAAACACATCCTAACACCAACAGTGAAGGCAAAACTTCACCAATAAAAGCACTGATTGTTTATGCTTACCTTTTTAACTTGTGGAATCCCTCAGCAGTCAAGTGTTATATGATATCCCATGAAAGTCCCCTGGTCTTCTGACGTTTCATATAATCCAGTGAGCACTTGAAGGTTGAATGGTTGTCTCTTGCAGATCTTTATTAGTGTACTCCCACTGTGTCTTCATTGGAAAAGGGAGCCACACCTGTAGCGATGTGTGTCAGAGTGAGGACTGAGGTGGTGGTGGCCACACACACACAGGTGCAACCTTGACTCAAGGATAGACGCAACATAGTAAACGTAAATCGGTCTCCCTCCATTTAGTATGATACTGTATGTTACTTTTCGTATGGTATGTATCAGTTTGTGGATGTCTATCATCCATTTCATATGATATGTTACGAATTCCACTTCGTTGTGGTTAAGGGTACGGGTTAAGGTTAGGTTTAGCTAACATGCTAAATAGTTGCAAAGTAGCTAAAAGTAGTTGCAAAGTTGCTAATTAGCTAACATGCTAAAGTTGTCCTTGATGTGATTCAAACACACAACAATTGGGTTGCTAGACGTTTGCGTTATACGCCCACCACTCCTCCCTTTACCAACCTTCCTTCTGTCTTATGCAACCATACCAAACGTAACACATCATACTAATTTGAGTGTCAAAGATTTATGTTTGCTAAGTTACATTTAGATTTTGAGGCCAGGCTGTCAAGTGAGGAGGAGTGTTGTTGGTGTACCTGGGAGTCACCTGATCCAATCCCTATGTGAGCAGAGCAGCTACCTGAAACCCAAAGAGGGCGTGGTGATGACTGGCTAGCCCAGCCCTGGTTTATCATTCCTCTAGCTGCTCAAAACACAGGCGTATTTGTCATGGCAACCAGGGCCCATATCCACAAAGCGTCACGGAGTATGAGTGCTGACCTAGGATGTCCATATAAGCTTATTCATTAGGATCTAAAAGTCAAAACTGACGCTAAATCAGCACATCTACTCTGAGACGCTTTGTGGAAACGGCCCTAGTCTCTCTTTCTCCCCATGCCCCTCCTCTCTCTTTTTCTCTCACAATATCTCAATCGGTATCTGTCGCCTGCTGCTAACACCACCCATTGCAAATATTCACTTAAAAGCCCTAACATAATGTAACTGGTAAATGACAGTGTAAACACTCAAAGCTATAATCACACAGGTTGGTCATAAGGACAGCAACAAAAACCCTATGACAAAGATTTGTGTTTGTTATTTTTAGTCTGCGTTTGTTGTATTTAAGAGTTTTTTAGTTGCAGGGAGTGGTTTATAGAAAATAAAAATAGAGAGCATTCTGTGTTTAAATCATGATATTTCAGTCAATCTGAACAGGACTGCCGACATAGCTGCCTAAATGGGTGTTTAGGCTTAGTTCCAGTGTTAAACATTAACCTGGTTCCATATGAAACACATTCCTGCAGCCATTTCCTCTGCTTTGACCCAGAACCTTTACATTTGCATGTGTGTGCACTCAGCAAAAATTCCTCATACCAATGTTTGTTAAATGGATCAAAGTGAACGAGAGTTTGCTTCCAGACAATTCTATGGCCTTTTGTTTTCCTCGTCAACCCTTTTCACTTTAGTTAATAAGGCGTGGTACCTTTTTTGTGCATTTATGTTCTTAGCCTGCATATATTTGAGTCGTTTTTCACTTTCTGAATTGGCCTCACAACCATGTAGACAGACATACATTGCACTTTTTCCCCATAGGTCGGTGCAGTACCCTCATTTCACCAGTGAGAGAAAGTAGCACAAGGAGCGCGAGCTTAGTTTAAATTGCTTCACCAGTGTCATATTTCTTCATCCTTACTATCAACAATAGGAAAGGGGGTAGGGGAATCTGATCCTAGATCTGTGATTTAGGGTAACTTCTACATTAAGCTAATTTACATAGCAGGGGATTGCTCCCATTACCCAATGTGACATTCCCCCCAACATTATCAGCATGGAGTAGTTAAGCTCTGGAGGTCATCTCTAATCCTATAAATATGTGAAGTACATACTTTCTCGTCACGCACACATATACAAAAACACATTTTTAAGAATACACAATTTATTAGACATGTTTTCTTGCTTTTCAAACAATTCAGGTTAAAATCTATGCAGTGATGAATGATTCAAGTATATTACAATGTACATATAAAAACAAGTGTGCAACAGGCAGTAGCCAGGCCAGACCCTGGTGTTTGGTTTCTGTATGCAACACTTGTGGAACAACGATGTAGCCAAGGGGAGTTTGTGTCACTGGCAGCGCCCCGGTCTGTCACATCTGTGACCCCCACTCCTCTGAGGCTAAAGTTAAAATGTCCTTTACCCACAGGTCAGAGTCAGGTGAGGTCTCTACCCCCTCATACAGAGAATTAATCCAGCAGCAGCAACACAAAAAGCACAAATGTCCACATTTGTTCAAAGCAAAACATATTAAAAAAAATACACTGAAAAACTAAAACCCCCAAAATAAATTTTTGGCACTACTATAAAACAAACAGAACTACATAAGAAAATGTGCTTTAAACCAGCTCAGCCCTGGGTATCACAATCATTATACATTAAGTGCATGATACATAGTTAGTATTGATATCAGCAGAACTTAAGCTTTACAGTCTTAAATAAACTTTTGTTAACACGTTCATAGGCAGATAACTTCCAGTAACAACTTATTCCAATTGAACCGAACAGAAGAAGACAAAAGTATCAGTTGCCAGTACCAGTTTGCACATTCTCTCCCATGATCCTACCACCAGTGCTGCACATTGTCATAGGTTTGTTTTTGGAATGACGGTCAGAGGGCTGCACTGTATATTAGCATAAAAAGGTATGGCTCCATTCAGAGGAATACGTCAGGATTTAGTCCATTAATGGATTGGGTTAGATTAACACACGTCATCAATCATCTCAACATCATATGTTAAACAATGTGACATACCTTTTAGCAGTCATTTAGGAATGAAAGTGCCATGTGAGTTATGCTGGCATGCTAAACTGTAACACTACAATAGAACTCCATTAGAAGAGATCCACCTGGTTTGAACCCCCTCCATGTAGACGACACCTGTTAGCAGTGCTTGACTTGGAATGAAAGTAGTGCAGGAGCTGTCTTGTTCCAAGTCTATCCATTAGATCATGTTCACCGAAATTCACAACAGGTATGCTACAGAGATTATTTTAAGAGTTCATAGACATTTTCCATTACTTCGGAAGTTTAACCAAATGGTCATGACTATTATTATAGCCTACATGAAATAGTAAGCATTATTGACACTGGAAGACTGCTGTGTCTGATCCCATGTAGGCCTTCAATCTCCTGCCATTGTGCCCTTAATCAAGGCACTTAACCCCCCACAAACTTGTCAACATGTGGTCAAACCTCCATCTGGAGAGCTCTTGGGTGTGCAGGCTTCGCTTTTGCTCCAGGCCTGAAACACTTCTTATCAAGGTTCTGTTGAGCAGCTGATGTTTAGGCTACAATGTGGTTAGACCAGGACTTGAAGAAAAGCCTGCACACCTAGTAGCTATCCTGGAGGATGGTTGCCACACTTCCTATAAAATATTGCAACACTACAACCAAATATCTTTGTTTTTAATCAAATGATTCCCTCATTAAATGAATCAGAGATCAAATGGATAAGGTAGGCTACTATACATGTTTATATATAAAGGCTCAAATATTCATGCTTCAGGGGAGATCTATGCACAGCAAGTTATTTGTCAATTGTTATAATTTTTTTACGTTACCTGCAGCAGAAATTAGCACAGACACACACACTGAAGGGTCATTCCGATAATGGCTGATGTCCATTTTTAAGTGTGCCTTCATGAATTACATTAGCAAAAATCATGAAATGCCTTTTCATGACCTGATAAACCCTCTTTTGGCAAAAGCCCTTCATGCGCATTCAGGCTGGCTCATTTTCAATAGGCACAATCTTGAACTGACATCCTACTGGCAAATAAACGTGAGCAAAGCGGAATCAGAAAATGAATACCCATTGGCCATTGCTAGTTAACGCAGATCCTGCCTTCATTCCACTTTGATCAAACTTTTTTGTCTCGGTGTATGAATCTAGACCGGTGACAGGCTACTTTGTTTTACAGTGCCTTGCGAAAGTATTCGGCCCCCTTGAACTTTGCGACCTTTTGCCACATTTCAGGCTTCAAACATAAAGATATACAACTGTATTTTTTTGTGAAGAATCAACAACAAGTGGGACACAATCATGAAGTGGAACGACATTTATTGGATATTTCAAACCTTTTTAACAAATCAAAAACGGAAAAATTGGGCGTGCAAAATTATTCAGCCCCTTTACTTTCAGTGCAGCAAACTCTCTCCAGAAGTTCAGTGAGGATCTCTGAATGATCCAATGTTGACCTAAATGACTAATGATGATAAATACAATCCACCTGTGTGTAATCAAGTCTCCGTATAAATGCACCTGCACTGTGATAGTCTCAGAGGTCCGTTAAAAGCGCAGAGAGCATCGTGAAGAACAAGGAACACACCAGGCAGGTCCGAGATACTGTTGTGAAGAAGTTTAAAGCCGGATTTGGATACAAAAAGATTTCCCAAGCTTTAAACATCCCAAGGAGCACTGTGCAAGCGATAATATTGAAATGGAAGGAGTATCAGACCACTGCAAATCTACCAAGACCTAGCCGTCCCTCTAAACTTTCAGCTCATACAAGGAGAAGACTGATCAGAGAAGCAGCCAAGAGGCCCATGATCACTCTGGATGAACTGCAGAGATCTACAGCTGAGGTGGGAGACTCTGTCCATAGGACAACAATCAGTCGTATATTGCACAAATCTGGCCTTTATGGAAGAGTGGCAAGAAGAAAGCCATTTCTTAAAGATATCCATAAAAAGTGTCGTTTAAAGTTTGCCACAAGCCACCTGGGAGACACACCAAACATGTGGAAGAAGGTGCTCTGGTCAGATGAAACCAAAATTGAACTTTTTGGCAACAATGCAAAACGTTATGTTTGGCGTAAAAGCAACACAGCTGAACACACCATCCCCACTGTCAAACATGGTGGTGGCAGCAGCATGGTTTGGGCCTGCTTTTCTTCGGCAGGGACAGGGAAGATGGTTAAAATTGATGGGAAGATGGATGGAGCCAAATACAGGACCATTCTGGAAGAAAACCTGATGGAGTCTGCAAAAGAACTGAGACTGGGACGGAGATTTGTCTTCCAACAAGACAATGATCCAAAACATAAAGCAAAATCTACAATGGAATGGTTCAAAAATAAACATATCCAGGTGTTAGAATGGCCAAGTCAAAGTCCAGACCTGAATCCAATCGAGAATCTGTGGAAAGAACTGAAAACTGCTGTTCACAAATGCTCTCCATCCAACCTCACTGAGCTCGAGCTGTTTTGCAAGGAGGAATGGGAAAAAATGTCAGTCTCTCGATGTGCAAAACTGATAGAGACATACCCCAAGCGACTTACAGCTGTAATCGCAGCAAAAGGTGGCGCTACAAAGTATTAACTTAAGGGGGCTGAATAATTTTGCACGCCCAATTTTTCAGTATTTGATTTGTTAAAGTTTGAAATATCCAATAAATGTCGTTCCACTTCATGATTGTGTCCCACTTGTTGATTCTTCACAAAAAAATACAGTTTTATATCTTTATGTTTGAAGCCTGAAATGTGGCAAAAGGTCGCAAAGTTCAAGGGGGCCGAATACTTTCGCAAGGCACTGTATATAGGAGCCGGTACGCAATCCATCAAACATTTGAAGTGTCGGTAAGGCCTCCGGGTAGCTCAGTCCCAAGTCAAGCACTGCCTGTTAGGCATCACTTACAGTAAAACAACAGCGATAATTGGCATCAGGCAGGCAACACTACTAGCTACCACTAATGGTGATTAATAACGCATTGCTGGGATGGCAGAGATCGTACATCATGGGCTTACTACAACAGGGTTGTATTTATTAGGGCAGACTGAGGCAAAACATTTTACAACGGAAAGTTAAGGTATTCAGCCTGTTTTCTTCTGGCAGGTGCCTAATGAATAAGACCCAGACTTGTCTGACTGGGAGGAGTGGTGCCAGTCTGTACCTCCATGACAGGGAGGGAAGAGTCCACATAATCACCCCCAACGCAAGCACCTTTTCTGGGGGTGGCAGAAGAGGGAGAGACCAAAGGAGAACAGAAAGGCATTCAGTATCAGAATGAAGGGAAATTAGAGAAGGAAGAGGGTAGACGTGTGGCTTCTGGTACATTCCTTCTTCGTGGTATGTGTACTGTAGGTGTGTGTATACTGTACATTGTATAGGGAAGCCTGTCCACATGATAGAGGCTGTGTGTGACAGGGGTTATCTGTATGTGTGGAGATGTGTCTTGCTAGCCTGGTCCCAGATCTGTTTGTGATGTATTGCCAAAGGCCATATGAGCTGGGCTACACAGCACTAGCCAGATCTGTAATCAGGCTGGTGTCTTGCTGCTTGTGTCTGAAATCTCAGGAGGAACTCCTAGTTGAAGAGGATACCCCTGACAAAAGGCAATATGGGCACAATTTAGTAACATTTTTTTTTTTTTTTAAAGCTATGTCGTTATTCTTATGGAAAGTAAATGTAACTAATTGCTATAAACTCTTTATTTTGCTGGTCAGGTATGTACACTAGTCGTAATCAACTGTCCAACTGACAAAATAAGTCAATTGTTAATAGAAACTCTAGTCGATGAAAACGGGGAGACCCCCTTGGTAGTAATGCAACAGTGGTGACTGACTTTTTTCTGTAAGTCCATTAGTGTGTGAATGAGTGTGTGTCTAAGTCAGCCTGTGCACCTCCGCTCAAATCTGTACACACGTTAGTGTCCCCATCAGTTTATTTTAGTCCGTTTTCCCCCAGAAAGTGTGTCTCTGGTTGGCCATCTCGGCTCACAGTCCCCAGGGGTTCTCCGTAGCGGATCTTCTGGCCGGCCTTCAGGTTGAAGCTGAAGTCGTGCGGAGCCTCGAAGAGAAGGACTATAGTGGAGCCCAGGTTGAACTCTCCCAGGTGCTCCCCTTTCCTCATGCTCACTCCCTCCTGGTTGTTGTTGGACAAGTAGCTGAAGTCGTTGTACGAGCCTTTGCTGTAGCGTGGGCTGTTAGTGCGCAGCTCCTGGATACAGACAGAGAGAGAGAGAGACAGAAAGGATACAGTTTAGTAAATACATTATAATAATGATCCAATGCATACAATGTCAAGTGTTTTGAGCATCTGGTGGAAAGGATTTGATCTAAAGCGACTTAGTCACACATATATTAAGTACACGTGACACATGGGGGAATCAAACCCATAGCCCTGATGTTAAATGCACCCTGCTCCAACCAACCCTTAACACTGAAAGGATATCTCATAACTGCCCCATTTATCCAGTGCCCATCATGTGATGTGTAAAACATTTGAGGAGAATAGGTAAATTGGACTAAGCCCCATTAGACGATGAGCAGCATGATAGCTGCTGAATGAAGTCATATCCTCCTGTTATGATGTTGACGGTCTGGTTGGGAACAGCTTGTGCCACTGGCCCCCCTCCTCACTTTTCATCTTTCTCGTCTCCCTCCCCCCTCCTAGTTGTCTTCCCTCCCCTTCCACCTCCCCCCTCTCCTCACCCTTCCTTCGCTTCCCCCTTCCTGATCAGGCTCTTCTTAATGACGGTGATGGAGTTGGCTTACAGTTAACCGCCTCACCTACATATTAAAACGACCACGTCATCCTAAGCCTCTTGTCTAATCAATGGAAGTATATGGCTCCTATGGGAAATCAGTCAGTTTAAACACAGAGTGGAGAGATTAAATAGGCCTATCCGGTGTGTGTGTCGGCAGCTTAGGGAAATGGCCTGACGTATAGGTAAGTGGGACAGGAAGCAGAGGGAGCTGAAGGGAGTGAAAGCTCATACTGCGAGAAATGTAATAGGAGTCAGAGTGACAATGGGTCAGAACCTCTCTTAAGTCAGCATTATTTCTACTGTATGTACTGTTATGTCCTAATAATTCATCTTTGAGTAAATACTATGGCACAGTACCAGAATAGGCTCAGACCAGGCCCCCAGTGTCTGGTCTGGACCAGCTCTGCTGGTTGGCTACTGCGTAGCTACCTAGTGGTGTCAAAAGTCCTGGTCTGCCCTAGAAAGCCTATGTAAATTACGATCGTCAGAACAGCCAAACTATTCTTTATTTTTACGTCTGTTTTGGGCTCTAAAATGTGTTTATTATGATCAAGTTCGATCCCCAACGTGAATTATTTTAAAGTTCGCTACAAATTGAGATATTTAGTTAAATAGTGATCCATTCTGACTACTACATTTGTCATCACACAGGATCACGTGCTGACACAGACCAATCACGGGCTGGCAGGTTACGAGGAGGCTCTCACCCTCATGCACTCTTTGCGCGTCTCTTGGGCAGGATGACCATGATCCTTTGCTAGTTATGCCCACTTTCACCATGATCCTTAGCGATATTTTTGTGCCAGTCAGCAATATGGCGGGCTTCAAATACTTCTATGAAAATCTCACGATGACGTCTGCGCTATCACTATCTACTGGTTTTAATGTCTATGGGTCAGACTAGTAAACATTCACCCTAAGTGGGCTGTAGCGCTAACTAACCTTGTCAAAGTAGATACGTATGGAGCCCACGTTGGTGGCCCCTACAGCGGTGAGGGAGAAGAAGCCGTGCGTCCACTCTCCGCTCAACACCACCCTCTCGTTATGGCAGAACAGTTCTTTGATCCAGCGGGCCACGCCAGGGTTCACTGACATCAGAGAGCCTGGGAGGGACACAGACAGGGAGCAGGAGGTAAATACACAGCTATACAGACATGACACAAAACATGAGGTATAATACAAACACTGCAAGCAGCACCATATTTATACACCAAATATGATTTTTAGGACTGTGCCATTTTAGATCAGATAGGAGTGAGGGTGAAAGGTGCAGCATGGCAAGTCTGAGTATGTAGAATGATTATGGTGTGTGTCCTGGACATCCTGGGATTGTCCTAGCATCATCCTACCATAGCAGAGTAATTCTGGTGTTTATATATGATGCGTATTGTATTAGTAGGACAGTCCTAACAGGGTACTGACCAGGGAAGTGTCTTCTGTGGGCCACCCTCCAGTCTGTGGGGGAGTGGAAGCAGTGGTAATCTCCTGGAGCCAGGTACACCACACAGTGGAACAGCTCATTCCCCTCTTTAGTCACCAGCAGGTCCTGAAACGAGCTGGGGTCCTCTTCATCTGGGAAAACACACATACATCCACCGTTCTGGTCAGCAGGCAAGGTGTGTCATACAAACCAATCCTAAATGAGCCCTAATCTCTGAGTCTATTAGGTCTATAACATACGTGTAATATTTCCTTCCAATCCTTTGAGATCAACAAGTCTAAAGGAGGTAGGGGGGATTAAGGGTCAAATTGGGATTGGGCATTAGACCAGGAGGGGGAAAGGGTAGAGGTATTCACTTGATGGCTTGATGGTACTGTTGATGGCCTCAGCCCAGGTGTGTGGTCCCAGGAAGGTCTCCAAAGAGTATGTGACTCCTTTGACTTGCTCCACCTCACAGTTCCGCACCCGCCCAAAGTGCAGGATCTTCCCATCTGCTGGGCTGATCTGAAAAGCACACAGACATTATGGCTTTAGCCAGGGATCTACTCCTCTGTGTGTATAAAAGCCAGTAGAGACAACTCTGATCAGACACAGAGCAGGAAGAGTAGTTCAAATTCATACACACCGTTCACACACAGACAGACAGGTCACATATACCTGTGAACATGCATGCACGCACAAACACACACTTACCACGCAGTGTGAGTCACACACGGGCCGGATAGCTGGTTTGAGTTTCCGTCTAAAGAATTCTCCCAGGTTCCTGTATTGAATTAGGTCTTCCACAGCAGCCTCCTGCATGTTGACACCAAACGTCCAGATATACAGACTGTAGACTGGCTTCCTCAGCCAGGTCGGCAGCTCCACCTGGTTCAGCCGACCCCAGGCCCGAGACAGCAGCCGTGTCGGGATGGTCTTGTACAGAGCAACCTGAACGAAGGAGGAGGAGAATGTTGGGTTACACTACACATAGCTAAACTCCATGTTCTCACATTGGCTACATCCTGGCTCCTTGTTTTTGTGGTCTGGCCAACTCCTATGGTCATTGTTACACCAAACGACCATAGGAGTTGGCAACAGTGCACAAACAGATCTGGCACCGGGCAACTTCTTCTCTACTGGGAGAACTCTAGAAGGAGAAGCTAGAACCCTAGCAGACAAGGCTATTGAAGGCAAGTTGACATCTTGAATAAAAGTATTAGCCTCCCATATCACTAGGTGAATTGCATCAAGACCATGTGCGGGACAGGTAGTAAGGTTGAGGTGTTGACAGCGTTTTAAGGTGCCTGAATAAATCAAACTTTTGCACACCTGAAGTTCTGTCTTAGTTTACAGGTGCATTGTAAAATCCTAAAGTGAACAGGTTGCAAATTCAACTTTTCCAGATAACTGCAAAGTTTCAGTCGCATACAAAGCCATCAATTCACGGCTTTAAGGATATCTAAACATAAACCTAGCCCTAAGCTGCACTCACCAAAACACAACCACATCTGAGCAGCAGCATCAAAAAAACAAACAAATGAATCGAAAGTTCATTGATTCCTACATCTCCGTATCCATGAGATGTGACCAGTCAAGTTGAAGGAGCCGCCTGTCACTTGACTTCTCTGCACAGGTGTAGAACATCCATCTGCGACTCACGCAGAGACACTTACAATGTGAAGTACGAAATTCAGTGTGCGTTGAAGTGAAGAGTGACAAAGCGATCTGATGATCTGACCCTCCTAGCACCTGCAAGCAGTCAGGACTGTTTAGACTCCTCTATCGCCTGAGCGATCCATATGATTTGCTGCTTGACTTGCTGCTGCTGCTGCTGCTGCTTCTAGCTGTTCGCTGGGCCAGGCTGGCATCATCAATAGCTTCTGCCTAGCTAAGTGGATTAGTCAGGTTCTGGACCAGCTGACATGAGGAAGGAGGAGAAAAGGGCTCTAATAAAGCTTACCTATCCTCCCCTTCGAAAATGTTGCGAATCGGATGTTGCAAGATATCTGATGATATAGATGGGGTTAAATACGCAAAACATGATTAATTTAATACCGGGCTAATGATGATGTGTGGAAGCAAGCCTTGTTAATTATAATTAGTTGACTGTGCACTTTAGGGATCTGCAGCCTACAGGATCAAATCCGTCCAAGTCCAACACGGCTACGAACAGACCGCGGCACAATATATATATATATATATTTTTTTTTACATGGCCTCAGATGCGAGGACAGAATAATTAATAAACACAATGGCAGATTTAAAATAGACTTAAAATAGAATAGGAGTTAAACAGGTAGGTAGGTAGGTAGGTAGGTAGGTAGGTAAGTAGGAGGGGAAAAGGGCCTAGAAAATCCATTTGATCCACAGTGTGGCTCAATCCACATGGAGTTCAGGGCTAAATTAAAAACCATGAAGGTGATCAGAGTTCAGACTGAACAGAAATACAAACGTAGGGAGAAATACTGGGGCTTAATTAATGTGGGTTACAACCCAAATTATTTTCCAATCATTTCGTTCTGAACAGAACCATTATTTTTTCCCCCCTTCCAGCCAGCAAAATTAAGTTCTGAACTGACTCAAACCCCCCAAAAGTGAATGTTTATTTCGTTCCTTTCTGATCCAATCAGTGCGCATAGAGCAGCTTGCTATGGAGGAAGCAAGTCATAGTTGTTCACATGCATTGGAGAGACAAATTTGGGTGCGAGATGCGACAAGTTTTGCGAATGGGGAGGGAGCAAGAAAGGGTGGAGAAGGAGGCTTGGTTTGAAGTGTTGGGCATCTTATGACATGCACTATCTGAATTAGGCCCAAAGAATTATACCTACGGAGGAGCGGCTTTTATGAGGGAACTTTGAATGTCTTCGACCTTCAGAGAGTTGACTTAACGTTGGACCACAGCTAGCTAGCTAACAAGCTTGTGGATGCAGAGGCACCAGAATTTAAATAAAAACACGTCTTACCTTTTAGTAGTTAATAAATCCAATGTGAAACGTTACTATAGTAACTATAGTATCTTTAACGAACATTGAAAAAGTTAATCCATTCTAAATCTAATAAAAAAAATCTGTCCCTAATTTCTGTACCACGCTTGTAACGTCAGTAGGCTACAGTAGCCTATGCTTTGGAGGGGGAAGCGCAGGTAGCCTATACACTCACTGGCAAAGATTTGAAGCTGGCAGGCAGACATTGGAACAAGTTTGAGTGACAGAGTGAGGGCTTTGCATAGGCACTTTGTTGATGAGAAAGAAAGTTCCCGGAAAGTAAAATAACATTATTCCCAAGCTTTTAAAATAACGGTTCTGTTCCGGAACAGTATAGTTCACTTCCGGTTCCGATTCGGTTCCTCAAAAAATGCATTTTCCAGTTTTCCTGGTCGCAACATACGGAACATTGCAGATGAACTATAACGTACAGATCAAACTGATGAAATGAGCTGACAAAATTATTCAATATGATTGATAGAGAAGTACCCTACATGACCAAAAGTATGTGAACACCTGCTTATCAAACATCTCATTACAAAATCATGGGCATTAATATGGATTTGGTCCCCCCTTTGATGCTATAACAGCCTCTACTCTTCTGGGAAGGCTTTCCGCTAGATGTTGAAACACTGCTGTGGGGACATGCTTCCAATCAGGCACAAGAGCATTAGTGAGGTCAGGCACTGATGTTGGGCAATGAGGCCTGGCTCGCAGTCGGCGTACCAATTCATCCCATAGGTGTTCGATGGGGTTGAGGTCAGAGCTCTGTGCAGGACAGTTAAGTTCTTCCACACCGATCGACAAACCATTTCTGTATGGCCCTCGCTTTGTTCACGGGGGCATTGTCATGCTGAAACAGCCTTCCCCAAACTGTTGCCAAAGTTGAAAGTACAGAATCGTCGAGAATGTCATTGTATGCTGTAGTGTTAAGATTTCCCTTCACTGGAACTAAGGGGCCTAGCCCAAACCATGAAAAACAGCCCCAGACCATTATTCCTCCTCCACCAAACATTACAGGTGGCACTATGCATTGGGGCAGGTAGCATTCTCCTGGCATCCGCCAAACCCAGATTTGTCCATCAGACGGCCAGATTGTGAAGCGTGATTCATCACTCCAGAGAACGCGTTTCCACTGCTCCAGAGTTCAATGGCGGCGAGCTTTACACCACTCCAGCCAACGCTTGGCGATGCAAATGGTGATCTTAGGCTTGTGTGCGGCTGCTCGGCAAAGGAAACCCATTTCATGAAGCTCCTGACTTTGCTTCCAGAGGTAGTTTGGAAGTCTATAGTGAGTGTTGCAACCAAGGACAGACAATTTTTATGCGCTGCGCACTTCAGCACACGGCGGTCCTGTTCTGTGAGCTTGTGGGGCCTACCACTTCACAGCTGAGCTGTTGTTGCTCCTAGACATTTCCACTTCACAATAACAACACTTACAGTCGACCGGGGAAGCTAAAGTATTGCAGAAATTTAACAAACTGACTTGTTGGAAAGGTGGCATCCTATGACGGTGCCACGTTGAAAGTCAGAGCTCTTCAGTAAGGCCATTCTACTGTCAATGTTTGTCTATGGAGATTGCATGGCTTTGTGCTCAGTTTATATACACCCGTCAGCAACAGGTGTTGCTGAAAAAGCAGAATCCACTAATTTGAAGGAGTAACCATACTTTTGTATATAGAGTACACACCGTCCTGAATTTAAGCCACCGGTGCTGCCTGCTGAGTCTAGATCCACCCACATAACTCACAGGTAGTTAGCTCCTGTAGCTAAAGATAAATCACAGATAATGTCCAAACTGCAGAAAATGAGATCAGCAGACGCTATGGATGGCAGACAAGTTCCATCTCCACGACTGAGTTCCCCCTTTGAAAAATGGTCCAGGGGAGGTGGAATAGATCAACATTTCATTAACATTAAATGCTTATTGGCTGATGGTAAGGGAAAAACAGCGTCCATTGAAACTAAGTGCACTCAGTCACCCTGTGACTATGACAGCACGAGCGAGCAAAGCAGAAGAACAAAACAAAGCATTTCTCTGTTATTGTGTGGCCCACACAAAGGGCCTTTGATAGGCTGTACGGTAGAGCCTGTACAGGGAAGCTCTGCAGGTCCATATGGGTCCAGCCATCTGTGTCGGGGGGGGGGGGGGGGGGGGGGGTTACACCTCACACAAGGATGGGCATTTTAAATGATTTCACTATTCGTCTCAGGAGAGGCAGTGCACTATGTACAGGCGGGTGGGGGTGGGGACTGTGCCCTCAGCACAGACGGGTGGGGGAGGGGAGCGAGAGGACCAGGGGCGGGTGTGTCTGACATGGAGGGAGATAGACAAACCTGTTGCTGCGATAGGGTCTCTATCCTCTCATCTGGTAGTGTGTGTCTTGATGTAAAGGAGCTAGCTAGCTACGTTAGTCAGTTAAGTTAGTAAGCCAGCTAGCTAGCTGGGCTAATTGAGGCCATTTTGTTGTGCGTCCTTGATGACAACAACTCTTTCATATTAAACTGCCTACCAGTTGGTTGATCATTGAAGCCTACTCCTAATTTAGCCAACTTAATTCCATAATTGTAAATCCATTTTACATTGATTAAAAATCTCTCACTTCACTTGCTACACATGGAGCCTCTGACGGTAATGCTTTGATTGACAAGAGTGAAAAGTGTGTAGGCTACCGATACATTTTATTATTATTAAATGGGGCGCACTCATGAAACTATTGTTTTATTAAAATGTATAATGGCATAGTCTAATAATTTTATTACATTTCATACAAAGTCTTTACATTAAAAAAAGGCAGACAGATACAGTACAGGTCAAAAGTTATGACACCTACTCATTCAAGGGTTTTTAATTTTTTTATACTATTTTCTACATTGTAGACTAATAGTGAAGACAAAAATTATGAAATCATGTAGTAACCAAAATAGATTTTATATTTGAGATTCTTCAAAGTAGCCACACTTTGATAACAGCTTTGCACACTCTTGGCATTCTCTCAGAGCTTGAAGGAATGCTTTTCCAACAGTCTTGAAGGAGTTCCCACATATGCTGAGCACTTGTTGGCTGCTTTTCCTTCACACTGCGGTCCAACTCATACCATCTCAAATTGGGTTGAGTTTAGGTAATTATGGAGGCCAGGTTCTGGCGCAGCACTCCATCACTCTCTTTATTGGTCAAATAGCCCTTACACAGCCTGGAGGTGTGTTTTGGGTCATTGTCCTGTTGAAAAACATATGATAGTTCCACTAAGCGAAAACCAGATGGGATGGTGTATCACTGCAGAATGCTGGGCAAGTCATGCTGATTAAGTGTGCATTGAATTCTAAATAAAATCAGACGGTCACCAACAAAGCACCTCCACACCTCCTCCATGCTTCATGGTAGGAACCACACATGCAGAGATCATCCATTCACCTACTCTGCGTCACAAAGACACAGCGGTTGGAACCAAAAGTCTTTAATCTCAGACCAAAATGACAAATTTCTACTGGTTGAATGTCCATTGCTCGTGTTTCTTTGCCGAAGCAAGTCTCTTCTTATTATTGGTGTCCTTTAGTAGAAATTTCTTTGCAGCAATTTGACATTGAAGGCCTGATATCACGCAGTCTTCTCTGAACAGTTGATGTTGTGATGTGTTTTTTACTTGAACTCTGGGAAGCATTTTTTGAGTCTGGTAACTAATTAACTTATCCTCTGCAGCAGAGGCAACTCTGGGTCTTCCTTTCCTGTGGCGGTCCTCGTGAGAGCCAGTTTCATTATAGTGCTTGATGGTTTTTGCAACTGCACTTGAAGAAACTTTCAAAAGGTCTTGAAATTTTCTGGACTGACTGACCTTCATGTCTTAAAGTAATGATGGACTGTCGTTTCTCTTATGCTCTTTGTTTCTCTATGCTTATTTCAGCTGTTCTTGCCATAACATGGGGCGGCTGGTTAGCGCATTGGACTAGTAAACTTAAAGGTTGCAAGTTCAAATCCCCGAGCTGACAAGGTACAAATCTGTCGTTCTGCCCCTGAACAGGCACTGTTCCTAGGCCTTGAAAATAAAAGAGAGCCGCACACTCTAGGAGCTAAGATGCAAAAATGTAATTACCAACGTTTCGACAGCCAAGCTGTCTTCATCATGGTATAATCACAAACACTGCGGGATGACTCGATTATGTAGTGTCAAAAGACACAGGTGTCTGTAATCGTGGCCTAATATCATTGGTTAATTATCAAATATTAAAATAGCATACAAACAAATGGATAGCATGCGATCATAGATTATTTGACTACACAAGCTTACAAACAATTACAATGGCAAAATCACAAGAAAATCACCGAAGGGCGCAAGGGTCTTTAAGTTAAAGATCCAGGCAGCCTCTCGTTTTAACAATAAATGATCAAGGTCACCCCCTGTTCCTAGGCCGTCATTGAAAATATGATTTAGTTCTTAACTGACTTGCCTTGTTAAATAAAGGCTCAATAAGTAAATACAAGTAATCAAATGCTGTTCGGATATTTAAATAACTGTGCCCATCCCTACGCACCCACATCAGTGCCTCTAACAGACCACCTCTAACCGAGAAAACCTAGCGTCACGACGCAGGGGAAACTAACGACCATAGGGGTTATTAGAGTGATGATATTGCTTTTTAAGTGTTCACGTTGTACGTTACCTTGTAAGAGAGGAACTCTCAATCTACTCCACAAGTATTCTAAGAGTTGGTACCCCTGGATGCTGAGATTGACATTCACACACAAACCCCCAGATATACACAAATAAATTATGCAGCATCTGTTAGCAGGTAAATACTCACCCTGCTTGTTGGTCTCCAGCCAACCTTTGCCAGGGGCTTGAGTGCACCGAAGGTCAGGAAGTAGTAGAGGAAGCTGAGCGGCCATGAGCGCAGCCGCAAGGCGGGCCGGGACATGCAGCTCAACTGGCCAAGACGACGCCGCAAGGCCAACTGAGGGAACTGCAACCTAGGCAACCATACAAAATGCTGGGTTGGCACAGGTATGGCCGTGTATACATAGTACACACAAAACAGTCTCAGTACAGAAACACTGAAAGACGACAGACAGACGACAGGCAGGCAGGCAGACCGACAGGCAGGGACACCGACAGGCAGGCAGGCAGGGACACCGCCAGCAGTCCACCCGGCAGGCAGACAGCCCAGCAGGCAGGACAGAGGCTCACACATTCACCACAGACTCTCTACCCCACAAACACCCACACAGGCAAAGCACGCGAATAATGCGCATACCTATGTCCACACAAGGGACATGACACAATGGTCCTACACAAAGACATGTTAAATACCGGCATAATGGGAAAAACAAAATGACACAATGATGCCCTCTTACTTTATACTGGTCAAACACAATCACACAACACATTCCTATCAGGAAATAGGCTACTGTACGTTCACATGTTCTGACTGCACACATCCTCCCCACTGTATCCCCAAACTCTCTTCAACAATGCAGATGGTACTCTTCTACAGTATCTCATCCAAACCACCACATGATTAGTTTCCTAAGAAACTCCTCATATATTCATATTTCACACAGAATCCACCCTACTCTTCAGACTGCTTTTAGTCAGGCCAACTGTGTGTCTTTAAAATATCCTAATGCCTAACAACCATCCATCCAGATCTCTCAATATGCCTTGTTAAAATGGCTAAAAAATAAGTTAGCCTTAGCCTTCGCTTAGCAGGATTTTGATGACAAACCTTGTGCTTGTCATAGTGTGGATGGTCAACACACCGCATAAAATGCATAGAAACAGCATATCCACCCAACAGCCAAATCAAATCATCTGCGCATGAATATGCCTGGCTGCACTGTAAAACAGTCTATTAAAATAGGCTTAAGTGGCTGTGATGTATTGCCCTGGTTCTGTACAATAGGACCAACTAGGGCAGCAGTGATGCAGCAGTGGACTCTAAAGGGGGGAGGCCAATGTTACCGCAACAAGGGACATCCAACGCACGCAATGTGCAAAACCACCGTCTTTGTCCAAAACCACAGGCCGTGTCTGAATACCCGCACTTGCGTTCTAAATAGTAGGTATTTGGGTATGTAAAAAAAAAAAAAAATTGTACATTCATACATATTTTTTGATTTTTTTGCATACCCAAATTATTTATTTTATAGTATACACATTTTCAAATAATAATGAACGAATGGCTCTGCTATGTCCACATAAGCTTCAGCATGTCAGGGGAAGTGGATCATACTTGGCCCTGAGAGTGATGAGCCAGAGCTAACAGGCCTGAAAAGGGAGGGAAGGGGGAGAGAGGGGGTATAATACATTCTGCTGTACAGCTATCTATAGGCCTAAAGAATACCAGTCCACTCTAATCAGGATAAGAGACAAACACTGACACCCTAATAGACAGTCAGCAGCACCTTAACACCTGCCACTGGCATACACATAGACACTGCCGACTAGAGGTGACCTGTAGGCCAAACCGAGGAGGCAAGTCTAATAACAACAATAGAGTAGGACTGGACACGTTCAATTACAACAGTTGATCCTGAAACACTAACATAACTAAGCTAAGGACCCTGGGACTAAACACCTCCCTCTGCAACTGGATCTTGGACTTCCAGACGGGCCACCCCCAGGTAGTGAGGGTAGGCAACAACACATCTGCTACGCTGATCCTCAACACCGGTTCCCCTCAGGGGTGCATGCTTAGTACCCTCCTGTACTCCCTGTTCACCCATGACTGTGTGGCTAAGCACGACTCCAACACCAACATTAAGTTTGCTGATGACAACAGCCTGATCACCGACAATGACGAGACAACCATTAGGGAGGAGGTCAAAGGCCTGTCAGCGTGGTGCCATGCCAACAATCTCTCCCTCAATGTGAGCAAGACAAAGGAGATGATCGTGGACTACAGGAAAAGGAGTACCGAACAGGCCCCCCATTCACAGTCACTGCGGGATGGGGCTGAAGTGGAGCGGGTCGAGAGTTTCAAGTTCCTTGGTGTCCACATCACCAACAAACTATCATGGTTCAAACACACCAAGACAGTCGTGAAGAGGGCACAACAACACCTTTCCCCCCTCAGGAGACAAACTATTTGGCATGCCCTGGTTCTATTTGGCATGCCCTGGTTCTGTGAGGATCCCTCCCAGATCCTCACAAAGTTCTACAGCTGCACCATCGAGAGCATCCTGACCGGTTGCATCACCGCCTGGTATGGCAACTGCTCGGCATCTGACCATAAGGCGCTACAGAGGGTAATGTGTACGGCCCAATACATCACTGGAGCCACGCTTCCTGCCATCCAGGACCTATATTTCATTTTGCCTTTATTTAACTAGGCAAGTCAGTTAAGTACAAATTCTTATTTTCAATGACGGCCTAGGAAGTGCCTGTTCAGGGGCAGAACGACTGATTTGTACCTTGTCAGCTCGGGGGTTTGAACTTGCAACCTTCCGGTTACCAGTCCAACGCTCTAACCACTAGGCTACCCTGCCGCCTCATATACTAGGCAGTGTCAGAGGAAGGCCCCAAAAAATTGTCAAAGACTCCAGTCACCCAAGTCATAGACGTGTCTCTCTGCTACCGCACGGCAAGCGGTACGGGATCGCCAAGTCTAGGTCCAAAAGGCTCCTTAACAAATTCTACCCCCAAGCTATAAGAATGCTGAACAATTAATCAAATGGACACCTGGACTACTTACATTGATTCCCCCCTCTTTTTTTTTTACACTACAGCTACTCGCTGGTTATCATCTATGCAGTCACTTTAGCCCTAACCTACATGTACAAATCACCTTGACTAACCTATACCCCGCACATTAACTCAGTACCGGGCCCCCTGTATATAGCCGCATTATTGTTATGCAATTCTACTGTTACCTTTTATCTGATTGACTAAATATTTTATTAAACTCTATTTATTGAACTGCACTGTTGGTTAAGGGCTTGTAAGTAAGTATTTCACAGTAAGGTCAATACCTGTTTTATTTGGCACGTGACAAATAAATATTTGATTTGATGACACACTCACAGGTCGGTCAGTGGCCCTGTTGTGTCTTTAATCCATGTGTCATTATAGACCTGTTTTGCATCAGAGCTGAATCAGATCAATTGAATGGTGCTTTACAGGTTGGTGTTGATGCACCCTTTGTGAAACTACAGACAGTGCTTAACGATTGTCCCCAGCACAGACAGAACACTGCCCATATTGTTCCACAACACACACACACACAGATCTGAGGATGGTTTTTAGATCCGGAGCAGTGTGTGGAGCTGTGCGGTTCAGTGGGTCTACACAGACAGTCCTATCACCATCTTTTACGGTCTAATTTCTCAAGGGTTTGATCACCACAACATAACAATCAGAGGGGGAAAAAGGTCATCAACAAATCTAATGATCCACAGCAAGAGATCTAAGATACACCTGATTCTAGAAACCTGGAATTATTGAGTCATCAAGGAAAATCACATCTCTGATTACTTTGGCTACACAGATGTCTGGATAGGGGATGACTTCCACTGAGGCATGCTGCTGATGTGGCTGCATGGTGCCGTTCAGTAGGTAGTGTATTGGAGCTGGCGACTGCTCTCCTCACAGTTGGCTGGCCTGGTTTGGACTGCAGAGTGTGACACTGGGCCACTCATCTTTTCTAAACTCTAAACAGGAGAGCAATATTTACTACTCACAGCAGCATATAAGAGTAGAGCTAATATAGCTAATTTTGCCTAAACAAAGTTATTTGCATAATGTTTAACTCCTTTATAAAAGGATATAAAAAAGGCAAAGAAATAATTTAAATGTAATTGAATCTCAATTCTCATAGAAGTCTACCAGTGCAGAACATTTTAAATACTTCTTTACCATAACCTGTCATATGCCTTGGTTTCAGCCATCGTACAGCTTAAACATCCCAGCCACTCGGATAAATGCCACAAAAGTAACAAAGTCAACATGTAAAGAATACACTTCTACCCTTTTAAAAAATTTCCTGGCTATCCCGTCTCTAGCTCGCTCTCTATCACACAAAACGCACGCTCCAGCAGCACCCCCCTCTCTTCCTCAATGCAGGCACATATTAGCCAATCACTGACTGCATAGCATTCTCTCTCTCCTGCCTCTATCCACACAAGCTGAGTCTTAGCCTTCATGCAGCTATTGAAAACTCCATCTCTCCGTTACTTCTTTCAGGACCACTTCTGAGGCTGGCAGGGTAAGGCTGGACCAGATGCTTTGTTCAACCCTTTGACTGGCTTGCCTGTTCAGGGCTTAAGGACATTACGTTGCAATTAGGCCAAACAGAGGCTTTGTGCTGCCTGGGACACACAGAGAGAAAGAGAGAGAGAGAGAGAGAGAGCGCGAGACAAAAAAACATTGAGGGGGCTTTGGGAGTGCAGACCAACTGTACCCACTCAATAGTCACCCCCTTGGCTCACACTTGTCCCCATGCTCATGAAGCAGCCAGGACACAGCTCAACACAAAGTACACAACACAACCACCCACTCACAAACCACACCTTCAATCTAACGACAGAACATTACATTAATAGTTCCCTCTATGCTCGCTCAAGTCATCCCTCTCAGGCTCTTTCAATCCATCTCTACCACTCATGTACTGTAAACAGTCCCTATATAGGCTAAGTACCATTCATTCCCTCTCCATGTCAGTCCTCTCTCTCATGTACAGCAGGCATGTTATACACACACGTCAAGTCATCCTGTAGTCATTCATCTCGTTCCCTCTCTCTCTCAGCATACCTGAATCGGTTCCTGTGGCTGAGTGCTTGGGCCCCCTGGTTGCCCTGGCCTGAGCTGTTGCCGCCGCTGACTCCCCCCTGCTCCCCAGAGGAGCTGATCGGCCGGAGCCGGCGCACATCAACCCTAACTCTGTGGAGATTGTAGCAAGACGGAGGGCTGTGCAAAGACTTGCAGCATCTCACCATTTCCCTGAGCTCCGCGCTGCTGCCCGCTGCAGGTTCCTGCTCTGACACATTATCACTGAAGGTGTGGGGGGGATTACAGACACTTCTCTCACTGGGGCTGCCTCTCTCTCGCTCAGTGTGCACACGTCTGTTCTCTCGCTGGATCTTGTTCTCTCGCTCTGCTATTCTCAAGCCCGGCCCCCTTCTCTGGTAGGATGGATGTGACGTGGTGAAGGGGGGTAATCCGTTCGCTCCCTCTCTTCGCTCTCTGTCATTTCTCTCTCTCGCTCTCTCAGGGTTCCAGGGGCCTTATTTTGTACCAGAGGGCAGAGCCTGGGTGCCAGAAGGTGGGGTGACTGTTTCACAGCTGATCTGAGAGGAGCTGCAGCAGACTGGTGACAGTGAGAGACTGGAGGAGGACTGGTCTGCCTGGGGGGAGGGGCAGCTTGATGAGAGAGAGAAAAAAAATCCCATCAGCTATAGTGTTCATGGACCCTGTTAAAGATTCCTGGCCGCTCCCCTATACTGCTAATAAGTGTTGTGTAACAGTATAATTTGTCATTCTTTCCATAAGGATGCTTGCCGTACCTTGTTTATTTAACTTAGGTTTTGGCCTGTTTTGAAAGCCTGGCTAGACTCCACTGCTTCCTACTTTATCCTATCCTACAATCAGCTGATGGGGAGGGCATCTGGACCCTTTCTCCTAACCACAGGAATAACAGAAATTAGCAGATTATGACAATTAGTCTATCTATTCATTCCCTGTTGTTTTGTTAAGAGTGAATCATTTCAGAACGTTAAGCATTGGTTACCATGAAGATAACGTGGTTAAATGAATGTCTATTATTAAAGCCCATCAGCTTTCTTACTTGTCTGACTTTTCCAAAATAGCCTCTCGACAAAATCTCATGTCTTGTTTAACACAAAAAATTGCTTTCACGCACTTGCAAATAATCCCTTTGGTTTGGTGTCAGTTACATTAATTACGGTTCAAAGGGCTGAAATGCATCTTCAGTAGCCTTTTAAAACCATCCCTAAAAATACCAGTCAGACAACAGATGTCTAACAATGACACTTAACATTCTGAAATGATTCACTATTTACAAAACAGCAGGGAGTGAAGAGATAACAGATCATGATCTTATTAGCTAGGTTTCCATCCCATTGGCGACAGATTTTCATTTGAATGTTCAAAAATGTGCATTAAAAAAATGTGCATTTCCTCACCAGTGGTGTTTACAAATCTGTGCATGATGACGTGGTGTGCACAAAATGTACTTTTTCGCTTAAAAAATTTCATGCACTGAATAAAAATCTAAAAGTTCAATGTGTTACCATCACATTTTCAACTGCACTGATAATTTTGTCACAAAAACTGTTAAATATCAAATGTGCCTGCTCTGGTCCTGGCACCTGCACTCTAGCCAACAGCTCACAGACAGTGTGGGTAGGCTGTGTTGGTTGGCTAGTCTACATGATGAGATTATTATGGATAAGAGCTAAAATATTGTTATTTGTCAAATGGCAGTCAAGCTCCACTATGGGAGATCCATAAAGGGCTTGATGTGGCCAGCCGGTAATCCACTCGAGTGTCCCGGCTACCGGTTCGTACTTTCTCCATTCAGGCTGCAAAGGCTTCAACTTCCTCAACTTTATTACAGTTGAAGTCGGAAGTTTACATACACCTTAGCCAAATACATTTAAACTCAGTTTATCACAATTCCTGATATTTAATCTTAGTAAAAAATTCCCTGTCAGTTAGGATCACCACTTTATTTTAAGAATGTGAAATGTCAGAATAATAGTAGAGAGAATGATTTCTTTCAGCTTTTATTTATTTCATCACATTCCCAGGAGGTCAGAGGTTTACAAACACTAAATTCGTGTTTGATAGCATTGCCTTTAAATGTTTTAAATTGGGTCAAATGTTTCAGGTAGCCTTCCACAAGCATCCCACAATAAGTTGAATAAGGGTGAATTTTGGCCCATTCCTCCAGACAAAGCTGGTGTAACTGAGTCAGGTTTGTAGGCCCCTTTTTCAGTTCTGCCCACAACTTTTCTATAGGATTGAGGTCAGGGCTTTGTGATGGCCACTCCAATACCTTGACTTTGTTGTCCTTAAGCCATTTTGCCACAACTTTGGAAGTATGCTTGGGGTCATTGTCCATTTGGAAGCCATTTGTGACCAAGCTTTAACTTCCTGACTAATGTCTTGAGATGTTGCTTCAATATATCCACATAATTTTCCTCCCTCATGATGCCATCTATTTTGTGAAATGCACCAATCCATCTTGCAGCAAAGCACGCCCACAACATGATGCTGCCATCCTTGTGCTTCACGGTTGGGATGGTGTTCTTCGGCTTGCAAGCCTCCTCCTTTTTCCTCCAAACATAACGATGGTCATTATGGCCAAACAGTTCTATTTTTGGTTCATCAGACCAGAGGACATTTCTCCAAAAAGTACGATCTTTGTCCCCATGTGCAGTTGCAAACCGTAGTCTGGCTTTTTTATGGCGGTCTTGGAGCAGTGGCTTCTTCCTTACTGAGCGGCCTTTCAGGTTATGTCGTTATAGGACTCGTTTTACTGTGGATCTAGATACTTTTGTACCCGTTTCCTCCAGCATCTTCACAAGGTTCTTTCCTGTTGTTCTGGGATTGATTTGCACTTTTCGCACCAAAGTATGTTAATCTCCAGGAGGCAGAACGCGTCTCTTTCCTGAGCGGTATGACAGCTGCGTGGTCCCATGGTGTTTAGACTTGCATACTATTGTTTGTACAGGTGAACGTGGTACCTTCAGGCATTTGGAAATTGCTCCCAAGGAGAAACCAGACTTGTGGAGGTCTATAATTCGCTTTCTGAGGTCTTGGCTAATTTATTTTGAGTTTCCCATGATGTCAAGCAAAGAGGCACTGAGTTTGAAGGTAGGCCTTGAAATACATCCACAGGTACAACTCCAATTACCTCAAATTATGTCAATTAGCCTATCAGAAGCTTCTAAGATCGTGTCATGCACAAAGCAGATGTCCTAACGGACTTGCCAAAACTATAGTTTGCTAACAAGACATTTGTGGAGTGGTTGAAAAACAAGTTTTAATAACTCCAACCTAAGTGTATGTAAACTTCCGACTTCAACTGTAATGGTGAGAAGGTGAAAAAAAAAGTGGACTTTATGAAAACACCATTTTCTCCCACCGTGCTAGAGAGGCTAAATGCTAATTGCGGATGTTGCATATCATGTTCAGCCATTCAGGTTGCTGCAGTGTTTTTTCACGCCTAACCTAACGTAGCAAGCGTAAAAGAAACAGGACCCCTGGTCTGATTGTTTCAAAATAAAAAAAGTTGTGCTTATTAAACATAGTTTTTGTATTGGATTTGTTGGCATGAACTCGTTTACAAAACATTATTCATCGTTTTAATAAATACTAAATATTTTGAAGTGAAATAATGCATCATACCGGCTGTATTTCTATATTATACATCTTGAAAACTTGATTGCTGATATGCAACAAAAATAAATGGCACTATATCAACAATGTACTAATGAAACAAATACCAAAAGATAGTTTTGGGGTGGAATTTTCCTTTAACACTGAGCAACATGGGCCTGGTATCCACAGTACTCCACTAATTATACAGTTACCAACATGATAACATTTTGTATCCACCCCCCCATTTCATTGTTTTACCTAAATGTACTGTAATTTAAGATTTAAAACTGCAAAGTTCTCTGCCGCATAGCAAAATGTGTAGAATTGCAGGATATTAGCATTAAAGCGACAACAAAAAATATGTCTGAACTATGATAAATGTATAGAATTTCAGGAAATTCGCTTGAAAACGGCAAAGTTCTCTCTCCGATGCCAAGAGGCGGGCCTTTAATATTGGTTGATCTGGCCATGCACTGCCAAAGTTATAGTAAAACTCATATGCTATTTTTATCTAACACGAGTTGTGTGCTGATGAGGGGCTCAATAATGAATTTGCTATCACAAACAAGGTCCCCGCCGGTCCCAAAAAGTATGAAAACACGACCTAGAAGGCCTCTTTAGAAAAATAGCACACTATACTCCCAGAGCGTCCAACTATTTTCTCAATATTGTTTATCCATCAGTCTGATGTTGCACCTTTTTTGGTGGTGAGTCTTCAGTTAACACTATTAGTCTCTCAAGCAACGCAAGTCTTCACCAAACAGGGAGCCGGTCCCTAAAAGCAGGACAACACCCACTTCCTTCCTTATCTGACACACTGATGCTATGGACTACTGTTATGAGTAATCTACTCATAACAGTTACTGTAAAGACATAGGAAGTGTCAAAGTAATACTTAAGTACAGATTCTGTTTATCCCAAAATTCACTTTGGATTTTGTTACCACTTCCTGTAACAGTTCCCTATTAAACAATATTCTGTTGAATTAGATTACATTGAACACTTCCATAAACATAGTTACATATTTCAGATAATGCATTATACAACTTCAATCTAAAATTGTGTTTTTCCATTTTCAAAAAAGAAACTCCGAACATTACCTTCTGTTGTCTGAAGAGTGAATCAAATTGACAAAGGGGAAGTTAAGTCTCTCACTGCGTGCTAGTTAAAGGTGAAGGCTAGTCAGTACCCTCTACTCTCACACAATAAAGTCCTGCGTACAGGCTGGACAAGCCCTTTAAGAGACTAGAGGGTGGGCGGGCAGATATCACGTTCAAGGGACTATAATTGCTGGGTGATGTCATCTGACTCACCACATGCCAAAGTAGCCTAATGGTCCAACTGCACAAATCTACTGCAGAATCTACAGCAGTAATACGATAATCATCTCATCATTCATCAAATTGACAGTGGGGCCATCTTAACGATAAGTTTGGGGTGATGAACTAGACTTCACAAATATTCAAATGTGTACAGTACAGATAGCACTGTGTAATCAACTAAGCCTACAAGCAGCCATGTACATGTAACTGCCAAAATAAAGGAAACACCAACACAAAAATGTCTTAATAGGGCATTGGGCCACCATTTATTTGAATGGTAAATCTCTTTATAAAATGGGTGTATTATATTTCCATTCAAAGAAAAGTATCTATTCATGTTAATGTTTTTAAAATATATGTAAACTGAAGATTTTTGTCTGTAATGCATTTGTGCCAATCATTTATGTTGTGACAAGGTAAGGTTGGTATACAGAAGATAAACACATTTGACCAAATAGGGATAACACTTTTGGTTACTACATGATTCCATGTGTGTTATGTAATAGTTTTGATGTCTTCACTATTATTCTACAATGCAGAAAATAGTACAAATCAAAACCCTGGAATGAGTAGGTGTGTCCAAACTTTGGCTGCTATACTAAGCTTACTAATGACAATGACATTATTATAATAACAACAACAAGATCAGGGAAAAAGAGCGTTATTATTATTATAAATATATTTTTGACAATTTGGAAGTGTAAACAGTAAATAAATTAGAAATAATACCAGGGAGGCTGGACTAATGAAAAAAAAAGTGCAAAGCGTTAATCACAGCATAGTAAAGATTAAAAACTGCCGAATTTGTGAAATTGTTGTGTGAGACTTGGTGCTCACGGAATCAGTGGGCTTTCAACCAAACACTCAAACAGTCAACATAAATCAGGATTGGTCTTATTTCTGTAGATATATATGGATGATCTCTAAAGCCAGGCACATTTAACAGTTAGGCTATTGATTATAGAACTAATTAAGTTGGGGTTTCCTCTATCCTCTCTTTTCTTAGACAATTAAGGCAAGGGCTGTTTTCGTCTCCTAACTCTGCTGCTGCCTCCGCCGCATTGCTCTTAACACCAATATGGTGGTTAACTTCGCTAATATGCACATAGCAACACAGTCAAGGAAAAGGCGCCAATTCAACAGCGCACTGATGTGTTTCAGAACCGTGGACAGCAACCACTATGCAATGCGAGATAAAGTGCATTAGCTTATAAAATAATATTATTTGTATTGCACCATTGTTCTTACATAATATGACCATATACAATTTCAGTTGCATATGTCTTAGACTGATGAACTGTGCCATCCAAATGGATCATTCCACTCAGACAGAATCAGAAAGGTATCTTGTTTACCATGATTTTTTGTTTTGCTACTGTTAACTTAAGAAATCTTCATCAAGCCTATCGACTAAACAGTCGTCTAAATCTGGTTATCCTTACAATTTATGCACACAATTGCGGCTGGTCAGATCAGCACACCAGTAAATAGCTAACATTACATCGCAAGTCTGATGGCTCATTGCCGAAAATGGTGCATGTTCAAAATGATAACCAGCTAAAGCTAGCTACGTTTTCTATTACCTCCCATCTAATATCTTAGGACCATCTAAAATCTAGCCAACTAGCATAGTAGCTAATATAGCTAACAGCACAGATGAAAGGGTTAGTTATTGTAATCTTTGCTAATAGGTCACATAGCAATCTGGTTAGCTAGCTTGCTTATTGCATGCATATCCGGGAAAGTCGACACAAGCCTTAATATTAGTGAATTAACTAAAACTAATATTTTCAATAGGAGTTTGATTTTGGTCACTGTGTCAGTCAACCACTTCTCAAAACTGCACCTTTCTGTTGGAGAATGAGCTGGTTTGCTGCTGCTGGTGATTTCCACAGATTGACATTCCTTGGCATGGTGCAGTGCTCGTGGCGAGGCGGAGAGTGGCGACTGGTGTAAAGGGACTATCGGCAATATCGGTCCGAGTCTTCATTTCTCAGAACAAGAATAGACTGAAGAGTTTCAGAAGAAAGTTATTTGTTTCTGGCCATTTTGAGCCTGTAATCAAACCTACAAATGCTGATGCTCCAGATACTCAACTAGTCTAAAGAAGGCCAGTTAATGCTTTTTTAAATCAGGACAGTTTTCAGCTATGCTAACATAATTGCAAAAGGGTTTTCTAATGATCAATGAGCCTTTTAAAAAAAATGATACACTTGGATTAGCTAACAACGCTTCTGATAATGAGCCTATGTATATATTCAACTTCATATTTTTATTTTAAAAATCAGCCATTTCCAGCTACAATAGTCATTTACAACATTAGAAATGTCTACACCGTATTTCTGATCAATTTGATGACATTTCAAAAACAAGTGACCCCAAACTTGAACAGTAGTGTATATCTGCATTTATCCATTCTACAATACCTCTGTCTTTACCCAAAGAGGAACTGATAAATCTGTCTGTAGAGAGTGTGAGACAGGAAATGCTCCTATCCCCAATTTCCCTGTAGCTGGCTCAGAATGCTGTCTTTGGCTTGTCGGAAGGGAAATTGAGAGCCCCTGTCTAGTCTGCTCATTACCATTCCATTCGCGTCTCAGCCCAGATTCACCCTGAGAAGAACTCAGGCCATTGTTAGGAGGTCATATGCATGTGGGTCTTTGAGAAGCCAAATTAAACTTGTGAAGTGTGAGCCTAACTCTCTGACAAGTGTGTGTGTGTGTCCACAGTAGTGCTGAGCAATAAGTGCTTTTTGAGGTCGGTTCATATAAATCACGGTTTTCAATGCTGTAACAAAAAACAAATGATGGTAGTGATTGGCCATTACAGCATATCACTTATTAATAAACCATCCTTTATTCACATTACTTTAATCAAATATTTCAGTTCTGTATATAATTGTTTTTTATTTGATGACTTAATATTTGATTCAAGTCCTCATATAATCTCTGCTCAGGCTATAGCTCCCCAGAGTCATCCTTCAGGCTAACCATAGCGGTAGTTCTTCAAAAGTAGATCAGGCATACTTTTAACACGGCTAAATAACAACTATCAATCAATTACATGTACTGTCGTGTAGACCTAAACAACCGCTCTTTATTCCCCTTGTGTCGCTCTATTGCTCTTCCTCTCCATGTCTGTCTGCCTGCCCCACAGGCTTGCCCAGAAAGAACCAATGAGAACAGGCACAATGGATTCTGGTCATTGTAGTTAATTACCATCTTTCGGCGCTTAACTAAGATGAGTTGGGACAACATATCCCAGAGACAAATCTCTATAAAGAAACAGCACACATGGTGCGTTGAGTGCACAAAAAAACATGGAATTCAAATACTTGGACTTCAGTCAGTTATTTAAAAAACAAAATAAACCAACATTTTGGTTAATTGCTCAGCACTAATATAAGGTGAGTGTGTGTGTGTGTGTGTCTTCATAGTCACGGTGGTAAGTTGAGATGCCATGATGACAATGCTGACCTTGACAGTGACCAGGGGACCTTGCCAAGTCACTTTCTGATAGTCGCATGTTGTATTGGACAGTTCAAAAGGGGGTGCGACCAAAAGTCCACCACGTTGACAGTTCCATGCTTATTTACAATATAGCGAGACAAAAACTTCAACTTAAGTCTGGGAAATTCCCTAACCCAATCCCCAAACTAGCCAATGAGCTTCCATTTGCACTGTGACAGAACCTCACCCCACACTCAATTCATTGCAAAGCCCTATTGAGAAAGTCTGCATACCAGGCCCCCAAAGGGTACACATCAAAATAGGCAAGTATTTATTACAGTACTGCCGTATAAATATTCACACTTTTGTAGCTAAAGCAAATAAGCCCACCAATCTGTTCATTTACATAAGATTAGTTCCTTTACATACAGAAGTGAAACAGTTTACAGGGGGTATTTTGTCAAGGACAATTATGTCAAAAGAAATTCTCTCTGGGTCACAGTAGTATAACAGTATAAAAGCGACTATGGTGCATAAACAACAGTACTGATTCTACAGAGTGAGAGAGGATAGAAATGGCATAGGATACATTTTTACAGGGTTGGGGGAGATTCCATTTATTTTCTGTATGTTATTTGGTTAATGAATGTACATAAAATGAAGAGAAGACAATTTGAAGTGATGCCTTCTGTGCTTTTTTCAATTCTCATACGGTCCCATGGTATCTGTAAAATTACATAATTATGTGCCAGTGGCACAAGTCCTCGACCAGGGGTCCAAATCACATTCAGCTGTGGGACGATTTTTCCTTGAGCAGATGGTCGGAACATAGGTATTAATAATTTGTACACTGCAAAACGACTGCAAGAAACCGAAACAGATATAGTATGAGAAAAACAGAATACTTTCAAACCATTAATACTTTGGTATATGATCACATATGCCCAGAGCTTGACTTAAAAAATGATTTATATATATATATATATATATATATATATATATATATATATATATTTATTTATTTGTATTTTATTTAACTAGGCAAGTCAGTTAAGAACAAATTCTTAAATACAATGACGGCCTACACCGTCCAAACCTGGACAACTTGGACGACGCTGGGCCAATTGTGTGCCGCCTTATGGGACTCCCAATCACATCCGGTTGTGATACCGGCTGGATTCGAAACAGGGTGTCTGTGGTGACGCCATCTAGCACTGAGATGCAGTGCCTTAGACCGCTGCGCCACTCGGGAGCCCCAGACTTGAGCCCCAGTTTATATTTAGGTGCAGGAGCTCCACAATACTTTTGAGATGATATTCTATAAGATGAGCAGGAGCTCAAGCACTAGAAAATGTGAGGTGTCGGTACTTTGCTCCGGTGAGCTCCTGCCCATGTCAAGCACTGCATATGCCTATTTATGCGTGGAAATACTTGTGAACAGATTTCCTAAATAAAGAAAAAGCACTGAGCTCATTTCCTGGTGATATTACAATCATGTCCAAGAACAAAAATGCTAATTTTGTAAGTATTATTTTATTTAACTTATTTTTTGCTCAGAAAACTTGGGGGGGGGGGGGGGGGGCAAATTAAAATCACCAGCAGGCCAAATTCAGGAACCCTGTTTTAGACTCTACAAAGTCATGATTTAGCCTATATCACTTAAACCTTTTCCCTTAAGCATTCAACATGGACCTTTCAGGCTACCACCTGACCTCAAAACGTACACAGTGCCAACACCTGCAAATGCAATATTGCAACCCTGGGCTTTCCCCATGATAATTTGTGCTAGCATAGAGCTCTATATTGCTTCATATATAGGCTACACAGGGCTCTACAGTGCGACCATTTTACTTGCATGTGCGCCTAAAAGACTCCCAGTGATTTGATAGATACTGTAAGACCAAGTCAAAGACTAACACATGTATGGTAAGATGATTACACCACAGAAAGAGAGGGGAAAGGTCACAGAAATGGCATGAAAAACAGGCGTACGCTTGGTCCTTCTGATCGGTCTGATCTTATGGTTGTTGGTTATCTGCAATGACATCACCTATTTTGACACTTGGCCGTCTCCCATGTTAAATAGCCTAAACAAACAATAGGCTACGTGGAGCTTGTTGCGCTTACTACCATGACACACCGACATTGGGCCTGTCGGGATTACTCCTATGACACTAACACTACGTACACTTAAAAGATCACTATTCCAACAAAATCCCACGGAATGAGCCTCCGTATCACTTCTGGAATAGGTTTGCTAATCCAGCTGTTCCAAACGAGTTTGATTAGGTCAACAACTTGTAAGGCATTAGAGACAAAGGGATAGACCAAATAAGCCTAGTTCTGCACTCGAAAAAAAATAGACAGAATGAAAATGTAGCACTAAAACTGACGAAGACATCGGGCATAATTTCAAGCTATGACTTACGGAAGTCCAGAGAGGACAGATTCACTTTTTATGGCTGCAGGGGCAGTATTGAGTAGTTTGGATGAAAAGGTGCCCATTGTAAACGGCCAGCTCCTCACTCGGAGTTGCTAATATATGCATATTATTAGTGTTGGATAGAAAACACTCTGAAGTTTCTAAAACTGTTTGAATTATGTCTGTGGGTATAACAGGACTCATATAGCAGGCAAAAACCTGAGAAATTCCACTTCCTGTTTTTTTTCTTCTGGGGGTGGCAGATTTTCAACCAAGCTCTCAATGAAATTACAGCGAGATATGGATGAGTTTTCACTTCCTACGCCTTCCACTAGATGTCAACAGTCAATAGAACTTTGTCTGATGACTAATGTGAAGGGGGTTCAAATGACACAGGAAATGGTCACCACTGCCACGAGTTGACCATGCATTCACTATGCGCGTTCACAGGGGAAGCACCTGCGTTCCACCGCTCATTTGAAGTCATTCTAATTCTCCGGTTGGAACGTTATTCAAGATATATGTAAACAACATTCTAAAGATTGATTCAGTACATCGTTTGACATGTTTCTACTGACTGTTAGGGAACTTTTGGACATTTCGTCACGTTATAGTGGACGAGCTTTGTGACTTTGGAATTGTTTACCAAACGCGCTAACCAAAGTAGCTAATTGGACATAAACAAAGGACATTTTCGAACAAATCCAGCATTTATTGTGGACCTGGGATTCCTAGGACTGCATTTTGATGAAGTTCAAAGGTAAGGAAACATTTATCATGTATTTTCTGGTTTCTGTCGACTCCAACATGGCGGCTAATTTGGCTTCTGTTCTGAGCGCCGTCTCAGATTATTGCATGTGTTGCTTTTCCGTAAACTGTTTTTGAAATCTGACACAGCGGTTGCATTAAGGAGAGGTATATCTATAATTCCATGTGTATAACTTGTATTATCATCTACATTTATGATGAGTATTTCTGTTGAAACGATGTGGCTATGCAAAATCACTTGATGTTTTTGGAACTAGTGAATCTAAATAGCCAATGTAAACTCAGATTGTTTGATATAAATATTAACTTTATCAAACAAAACATTATTGTGTAACAGGAAGTCCTATGAGTGTCATCTGATGAAGATAAAATTAATCACTAACCTTGAATTATCTTTATTTCTGGTTTTTGTGAATGCTATATTTCACTGGAAAATGGCTGTGCTTATTGTGGTTTGGTGGAGACCTAACAATCGTTTGTAGTGCTTTCGCTGAAAAGCCTATTTGAAATCGGACACTTTGGTGGGATTAACAACGAGAAAAGCTTTAAAATTATATAAGACACATGTATGTTTTAGGAATTGTAATTATGAGATTTCTGTGGTTTGAATTTGGCGCCCTCTATTTTCACTGGTAGTTGTCATATCGATCCCGTTACCGGGATTGCAGGCATAACAAGTTAATAAATAAAAAATATCACGACAGATGTGCTTAGTGCAAAGTCTTAGATCTTTGTAGTCTTACTGCCTCTGATGCACTACGACATTGCTGTCAATCTATCGTTAACTTTTTTATTTTATTTTACCTGTATTTAACTAGGCAAGTCAGTTAAGAACAAATTCTTATTTTCAATGACGGCCTAGGAACAGTGGGTTAACTGCCTGTTCAGGGGCAGAACGACAGATTTGTACCTTGTCAGCTCGGGGGTTTGAACTTGCAACCTTCCAGTTACTAGTCCAACGCTCTAACCACTAGGCTACCCTGCCGCCCCACTTCTTGGTGACAGGGGGCAGTATTTTCACGTCCGGATGAAATGCATGCCCAAATTCAACTGCCTGCTACTCATCCCCAGAAGATAAGATATGCATATTATTAGATTATTATTAGATTTGGATAGAAAACAATTCCATTATTTTACTTTTAGATGTGTGTGTATTGTTATGAATTGTTAGATATTACTGCAGTGTTGGAGCTAGGAACACCAGCATTTCACTACACCCGTATACTAACATCTGCTAAATGTGTGTGTGCGACCAATACAATTAAATTATATGTAGGGACTGAAAAAGCACAGTGCACAAATCATACCGGGTGTGGATTTTCCTTCGATTAGGCTTTTTAAATTCAATCAGTAAACAGTGGGCTGAACTAGTGTTGACGGCAAGCATAAGAACACCTGTGATATTGTTCTCCATAATACCCATCCTGCTGCCTGGGACCATGACTAGATCCAAAGATACTGTAGATTGACACCAGAAGTTCTCCCTACCTGGGTTTCATTGGCGATGCGTGGAGGCACCTCGATACCAATCTTTGTTAGCTCCCGGTCCTTGTAGTGGCCGTACTGGTCGTATCCCATGTAGCCTCCGCCTGTGGCGATGAGGAGAGGAAAGGGCCTGATGCGAGCCTGAAGGCCGAGAGAGGCTGCATTGAACCGCTGTCGCCCTGCACCATGCATATAACACAAGGGTAATATTACGAACAGTTACAGTTCTTTCCATAACAGGTCTTGCATATTCAGTACCAGTCAGAAGTTTGGTCACACCTACTCATTCAAGGGTTTTTCTTTATTTAAAAAAAAAACGATTTTCTACATTGTAGAATAATAGTGAAGACATCAAAACTATGAACACATATGGAATCATGTAGTACCCCACCCCCCCCCCAAAAAGTGTTAAACAAATCAAAATAGAATTCATATTTTTTATTCTTCAGAAGTAGTCACCCTTTGCGCCTTGACAGCTTTGCACACTCATGGCATTCTCTCAACCAGCATCATGAGGTAGTCACCTGGAATGCATTTCAATTAACAGGTGTGCCTTGTTAAAAGTTCATTTGTGGAATTTCTTTCCTTAATGCGCTTTGAGCCAATCAGTTGTATTGTGACAAGGTAGGGGTGGGTATACAGAAGATAGCCCTATTTGGTAAAAGACAAAGTCCATATTATGGCAAGTACAGCTCAAATAAGCAAAGAGAAACAACAGTCCATCATTCCTTTAAGATATGGTCAGTCAATCCGGAACATTTCAAGAACTGCAGTCACAAAAACCATCAGGCGCTATGATGAAACTGGCTCTCATGAGGACCGCCACAGGAAAGGAAGACCCAGAGTTACCTCTGCTGCAGAGGATACATTCATTAGAATTACCAGCCTCAAAAATTACAGCCCAAATAAATGTTTCAGAGTTCGAGTAACAGACACATCTCAACTGTTCAGTGGAGACTGCATGAAATCAGGCCTTCATGGTCAAATTGCTGCAAAGAAACCACTACTAAAAGGACACCAATAATAAGAAGAGACTTGCTTGGGCCAAGAAACATGAGCAATGGACATTAGACCAGTGGAAATCTGTCCTTTGGTCTGATGAGGCCAAATGTGACATTTTTGGTTCCAACCACCGTGTCTTTGTAAGATGCAGAGTAGGTGAACAGATGATCTCAGCATGTGTGGTTCCCACGTGAAGAATGGAGGTGGTGTGATGGTGCTTTGCTGGTGAAACTGTGTGATTTATTTAGAATTCAAGGCACACTTAACCAGCATGGCTACCACAGAATTCTGCAGCGATATGCCATCCCATCTGGTTTGCTCTGTGTGGGACTATCATTTGTTTTTCAACAGGTCAATGACCCAACACACCTCCAGGCTGTGTGAGGGGTATTTGACCAAGAAGAAGAGTGATGGAGTGCTGCGTCAGATGACCTGACCTCCACAATCACCCAACCCAATTGAGATGGTTTGGGATGAATTGGACCGTAGAGTGAAGGAAAATAGGGCCCTATGATTTCCGTGATGCGGAAAATGCGGACGGAATATTAATGTAGTAACCTAAATGATTTCAAAATTGTAAAATTAGACGAGTATGCCTAAAGCCATTTTTTGATTGTGGTATTTTTAGGGGGGGGGGGGGGTGAATGCATGGGACCATTACTTCACCTCACAACTTAGCGGTCACTTTGAGAAACATGTCAAAGAGGCCATTTGAGACGGCCAAGTTGTCTCATTCATATATATGAGACTATTATTATTTTATTTTTTTAAACCTTAACCCTAAATTCAGAGCAGAGCAATACCCAAAGGACTATGAGTCAGGCGATAAGCTGTTCTGCAAATTCTGTAAACATACTATTGATTTGACCAGTAAAAATGTGTCATGACCACTTAAAGTCTAAAGCCCATGTGAAGAACAAGGAAAAGCACCATGTTAGCCAGAGCATGCCTCTTCAAATGACCATTACTAGTGCAAGTGCATCAGCAGATTCAAGACGATAATTTATTCAGGACTTTGTGGCTGTGTGCGCCGAGTCTGACATCCCCTTAGAAAAGCTAAGAAAGCTACAGCAGTTTCTAGTGAAGCATTGCAAACAGGGAGGAGCGTTGCCCGAAAATGAGAGCAGCCTCCATCAAACTCACCTGCCCCGTGTGTTTGACCAACATGACTGCCGTTCTACAGAAGAAGTTTGCGGTGGTTGTTGACGAGACAACAGAGGCAGGTGATTCTAAAAATCGTCATTGGTGAGTTACCAGCCTATTTATATATCGTTGCAATAGCCTACATTTACATTCTGCAATGTGAACTGTCCGCATGCAAATTGTGATATTCCAAACAACGAGATATCGTGGTGAAATATAGCGATGCATAATGTCAGCAGCTATCTGCCTCTCCATCTAGCCAATTATCGCTGTATAGTGTTTACACTTGAAATGTAAATAACTTATTCACAATATTATTTTAGGTTAAAACATAATTAAAGTTCTTCCTTATCTTTCATTGTAGGTGTAGAAAACCAGTACTTTCCGGTGGATGTCATTTTCATGGACCGATGCAACTACTCAACTTTTCCCAAGCTATACTAGCCTCCCTCCACAGCAACGATCTGAACCTGAATGATGCCTGGGCTTTGGTCACAGATGATGCCTCCTACTGCCTCAAGGCATTCAGAACCTCCTTGTAAGGAGTGATGCCCAACAGTGTCCATGTAACCGGTCTCTGCCATGTCATCAATCTGGTGGGTGAGCCCTGGCAACACTACAAATACTTCTCTGAAGTTGTGACATGGAAAGAGAAGATGGGTGAGCTTCCTCATTATGAAGGAGTTTGTGCAGGCCAAGGCTCCTCCTGAAGCAGTGAGCTCCAGATGGAATAGCTGGTTTGAGGCAGTGAAGTACCATGCAGAGCATGTTCATCTGTACAGAGAGTTTTTGTTGGCAGAAAAGTTATCATCCCAGGCAGTCACAAACATCCTCAGCCAGCTGGAAATAGAGGAGAAGGTTGCTGCATTTTTACCTAGATTCTTGCATGACTTTTTAAAAATGTATAATGAAACACTTAGTAGAAAGCTGTATTGAAGCACTTGACTTGATTTAAAAAATAGTGCACTGTTGAGTTGCATCATCTTATTCAATTGTTGACGTTTAATTAATTCATATTAATAGACATTCTTTCTGATGATAAAATTAGTGTAAATCGTAAAACACAGAATTCAGAAAATGTTTAAACAAAAAAAACGGAATTTGGAAAAGACTAAAGCTGATTTCAAAGGGCCATAGGAAAAGCAGCCAACATGTGCTCAGCATATGTGGGAACGCCTTCAAGACTGTTGGAAAAACATAGAGTATGCCAAGAATGTGCAAAGCTGTCATCAAGGCAAAGGGTGGCTACTATGAAAAATCTAAAATATTTTGATTTGTGAACACTTTTTTTGGTTACCACATGATTCCATGTGTTACTTCATAGTTTTGATGTCTTCACTATTATTCTACAATGCAGAAAACAGTACAAATAAAGAAAATCCCTTGAATGAGTAGTCAAACTTTTGATTGGTACTGTATTTTTATTTTTTTTATCATAATTCCTATTGTAGCTAAATGTGCACGTCATGTTATTGTAAATAAACCATAGAACCGGGTAGACTAATTACTGAGTTGAGACAATGGCCTAGGCTACTCGCTGGATAGTGTGATAGAGTTGACTCACAAATTATGTAATTATTTGTGTCTGAAAGTTTTTACTGATAATGTACTGGCCAGAATGAGAGAAGCTCTAATATGAACAATTAATAAACCAGTGTTTGGCAATCCCACAGCCCAGGGTGGTTGCGCCAAACGTTGAATAATATCTAGGCCTGACAAGTTATGTCTCGATATTTTGCATCAATGCACACTGAAACCATTGTGGTGTAATCAGAGGTGTAGTAGAGGGTAAATGTTTACCAACCTTTTTTATTTTGCACAAGCATTTACACACATTTGTTACCCACTACATTACTGCGTGTAATCCTTTAGCGCACAACTTAGTACTCAAATGTCTTGTAAAATACAAAAAATATATGGCTTTGTCAAAAGAATACTATAGCAACTGATTGATACACCTACTAAGGCCATTGGAATGTTCAGTAAGTTGGTACTACAATTTGCACCTCAGTTTCTGAATTTGCTACACTGGTGTCAGAGGAGAGATGGCGCCCCTGTGACGCCATTGGAGTAATGCACTTGTAAGGGTCTTTAAGGTGTTTTAAAGAGAGTTAAAGTGATACAGGATAGCAGTAATGCCACTTTACTTTTGGTTAACACACTACTTACTACCACTGAGCATGTTCATCTAATTAGCACAGAGACTACTGGGAATGTAGTCAAAGAGTGTTTGACAGCCCCAGTCACCATGTTGGTTGTAAAAGCCTGGGTCTTGTCTGGGACTGTTGTGTGAGGATGTCAGTGTGAAACTCACCACTGGATAATGAACGCCATGGCCCTGGATGAAACTGTCCAGCTCCTTGTGCTCTGAAGCGGAGCCACCCACTGCAGGCAGACAGAAGAAGCACATACTCTAGTTATATATTTCAATAACTATCCCAATACCACATTAAGAGATCGGAGCTACAATATACAGTACCGGTCAAAAGTTTAGACACCTACTCAAAGGTTTTTCTTTATTTTTACTATTTTCTACATTGTAGAATAATAGTGAAGACATCAAAACTACAGAATAACACATATGGAATCATGTAGTAACGAAAAGAAAGAAAAAGAAGTGTTCAACAAATCAAAATATTTTAGATTATTCAAAGTAACCACCCTTTGCCTTGACAACTTTGCACTCTTGGCATTCCCTCAACCAGCTTCACAAGGAATGCTTTTCCAACAGTCTTGAAGGAGTTCCCACATATGCTGAGCACATGTTGGCAGCTTTTTGTTCATTCTGCAGTCCAACACAACCCAAACCATCTCAATTGGGTTGAGGTCAGATGATTGTGGAGGCCAGGTCATCTGATGCAGCACTCCATCACTCTCCTTGGTCAAATAACCCTTACACAGTCTGGAGGGGTGTTGAGTCATTGTCCTGTTGAAAAACAAACGATAGCCCCACTAAGTGCAAACCAGATGGGATGGCTTATCACTGCAGAATGCTGTGGTAGCCATGCTGGTTATAAGTGTGCAATGAATTCTAAATAAATCACACAGTGTCACCAGCAAAGCACCACCACACCATCGCACCTCCTCCTCCATGCTTCACGGTGGGAACCACACATGCAGAGATTATCCATTCACATGCTCTGCGTCTCACAAAGACACAGTGGTTGGAAACAAAAATCTCAAATTTGGACTCATCAGACTATAGGACAAATTGAATTGAATGTCCATTGCTCATGTTTCTTGGCCCAAGCAAGTCTCTTCTTATTGGTGTCCTTTAGTAGTGGTTTCTTTGCAGCAATTTGACCATGAAGGCATGATTTCACGCAGTCTCCTTGGAACAGTTGATGTTGAGATTGGAGCTGCACAATATATCGGAGAATATATTGGAATCAGACGATATTTGCTAAAAATGACAACATCGGCCCGATGTCTAGTTTAACGGCAATGTGCAAAACCGATGTCAAAGCTGACGTACCTACATTATATACAGTGGGGAGAACAAGTATTTGATAACCTGCAAAATTGGCAGTGTTTCCCACTTACAAGTAAATAATGAAACATGTTCAATTTCATTTAAATAATGCAAAAACAAAGTGTTGGAGAAGAAAGTAAAAGTACAATATGTGCTATGTAAGAAAGCTAACGTTTCAGTTCCTTGCTCAGAACATGAGAACATATGAAAGCTGGTGGTTCCTTTTAACATGAGTCTTCAATATTCCCAGGTAAGAAGTTTTAGGTTGTAGTTATTATAGGAATTATAGGACTATTTCCCTCTATACAATTTGTATTTCATTAACCTTTGACTATTGGATGTTCTTATAGACACTTTAGTATTGCCAGTGTAACAGTATAGCTTCCGTCCCTCTCCTCACTCCTCCCTGGGCTCGAACCAGGAACACATCAATAACAGCCACCCTCGAAGCAGCGTTACCCATGCAGAGCAAGGGGAACAACTACTCCAAGTCTCAGAGCGAGTGACGTTTGAAACGCTATTAGCACGCACCCCTGCTGTTTGAATGAATGCTTACGAGCCTGCTGGTGCCTACCATCGCTCAGTCAGACTTCTCTATCAAATCATAGACTTAATTATAACATAATAACACACAGAAATACGAGCCTTAGGTCATTAATATGGTCCAATCCGGAAACTATCATTTCGAAAACAAAACGTTTACTCTTTCAGTGAAATCCGTATTTTATCTAATGTATGGCATCCCTAAGTCTAAATATTGCTGTTACATTGTACAACCTTCAATATTATGTTATAATTACGTAAAATTCTGGCAAATTAGTTCGCAATGAGCCAGGCAGCCCAAACTGTTGCATATACCCTGACTCTGCGTGCAATGAATGTAAGAGAACCAACACAATTTCACCT
This sequence comes from Oncorhynchus mykiss, assembly GCF_057628025.1. NCBI lineage: Eukaryota > Metazoa > Chordata > Actinopteri > Salmoniformes > Salmonidae > Oncorhynchus > Oncorhynchus mykiss. The sequence goes on from NC_143026.1 coordinate 24,166,284, forward strand.
GGTTAATATTGCCTGCTAACCTGGATTTCTTTTAGCTAAATATGCAGGTTTAAAAATATATACTTCTGTGTATTGATTTTAAGAAAGGCATTGATGTTTATGGTTAGGTACACGTTGGAGCAACGACAATCCTTTTCTGCGAATGCGCACCGCATCGATTATATGCAACGCAGGACACGCTAGATAAACTAGTAATATCATCAACCATGTGTAGTTAGTTATAACTAATGATTATGATTAATTGTTTTTTATAAGATAAGTTTAATGCTAGCTAGCAATCTAACTTGGCTTCTTACTGCATTTGCGTAACGGGCAGGCTCCTCATGAGGTAGGTGGTTAGTGCATTGGACTAGTTAACCGTAAGGTTGCAAGATTGAATCCCCGAGCTGACAAGGTAAAAATCTGTTGTTCTGCCCCTGAACAAGGCAGTTAACCCACCGTTCCTAGGCCGTCATTGAAAATAAGAATGTGTTCTTAACTGAGTTGCCTGGTTAAATAAAGTTTGTTTTAAATTTTTATTAAATTAAAACAAACAACAAAAAAATGGTCAAAATCGGCATCCAAAAATACCGATTTCAAATTGTTATGAAAACTTGAAATCGGCCATTCCGATTAATCGGTCTACCTCTAGTCTTGATACAACATTTTGAACAGATATGCAATGGTTCATTGGATCAGTCTACAACTTTGCACGTTGATTCCATCTAGTGGCCAAAGTCTAAATTGCACCTGGGCTGGAATAACGCATCATGGCTTCTTACATTTCAAAGATAATGCAAAGAAAAAATCATTCTCCTAAATTATTTTCACATTTCCAAAAACTTCAAAGTGTTTCCTTTCAAATGGTATCAAGAATATGCATATCCTTGCATCAGGTCCTGAGCAACAGGCAGTTAGATTTGGGTGTCATTTTAGGTGAACATTTAAAAAAAGGGGCGGATCCCATTTAGAACAATGACGGTCCATCGAAGCAGGATGTCTAAGTATGGGTGGTCCCGGGAATCAAATCGACTACCCTGGCGTTACAAACACCATACTCTCCCACCAGTTCAAATTTTTGCGCCAAAAGTACTTTAATATTTTTCTTGCCAGCATGTTCGCCAAACTACTAAACTGTTAGTGGCACTGTCACAATGCAGAATCATGACATAGTAGGTGGGGTTGTAAACAACACAAATATTACTGACTAGTAGTAACGTTAAATATAAAATGTTGTTGACACGAGTGACAAGACATTGGCATCATTAGAGCTAGGTAGCTAATGCTAGCCGCAATAACTTTTGAAATTAGCAAACCGGTGTTACATTTTCTCCCATCAACACAATTATATTATTACTCTTCCAATGGTGTGTAGCCACCATGCATTGGAATAGCAACATAATTCTGACAAATAAACGTTCACAAGCAAATTACAACATTACCTGCTAATTTTCCTCGCTGTCAGTGGCAGCTGATTACAGCACAACTTTCCGAAGGACGCTGCCATCTTGTGAGTGTGTAGAACGATCGTTTAAACAACCAATCAGTACTCGGTATTGAGGAAAGCTTCTTCGTCTTCGCAAGACGAATATTAATCCTAGCTGGAGGTCTTTGTCGCCACCTAAAGGATTGTGATACTATAACACTGTGTCTGATTGTGCCAAAGAGTATGGCAAAGATTTGTATAACTAACCCAAGATAGACCACAGACTGTTGTTTCCTATGGGAACTAATTAATCATAGCGGGCAGAACGAGCAAGAAGGTGGGCAGAGCCAAGCACGAGCTAGTGAGAGCCTATTGGGGCGTTCTAGCATGTATTTGCAAATTTCCGTTAGGGAACGCATACTCTGTGAGGTGCGCGTGTGCCATTTCTTAATTCGCCCTTGCATTCCTTCTGAACAACGACATTTTTTCAAACTTTGACAAAGGGTAAAGTCTACAAAATTTAGTCCACTTTTAGTCCACTCTACTCGTAACTTATTTTAGTTTTCGAAACAGAAAACTGTATTTAGATGAAATGTTTAATCGATGGGGAAAATTTGCAGAATGAGGGGCAAAATCCATCTTGCTCTATCTCACTTCACATCCGATTAACATCCGGTCACATCCGGATATATATCTTGTCTCATTTATCTAAATTTGAGTGTGGGTTGTGGCGAGATTTACAATTGAAATACCGCGAGAGTTTGGACTTCATGGAGTATTATGTTGCTATGACGATAGCTTCCAAGAGTTAGGACCTTTGGCGATGGTAGAAAATATGCTTTTATTTATAGACTGTATATTGGTTTGCTCATTCATCTGTGATGACAGTTAGTATTCATAAGGATACGTCGTAACGATGCAAGCTAAGGTTAAATTTATGCTTATTTATAAAACCCTCTTAGGCCTCACTCCCCCTTATCTGAGATACCTACTGCAGCCCTCATTCTCCTCAAACAACACCTGTTCGAACTGCCCAATCATGTTTGTACTATGTTGTGTTTTCATGTGTTGCTGCCATGCTATGTTCTTAGGTGTCTCTTCATGTAGTGTTGTGGTGTCTCTCTTGTCGTGATGTGTGTTTTGCCCTATATTTTATTTTTAATCCCAGCCCCCGTAGGAGGCATTTTGCCTTCTGATAGGCCGTCATTGTTAATAAGAATTAGTTGTTAATGGACTTGCCTAGTTAAATAAAAAGAAATAAAATGTCACCGTGGAATGCCAATTAGCTAACATCACTGTCCTCGGGAAGCACGACAAGAAGGTGCACCGCTATAGCGTTGGTGTTGTACTTGTACGGATGTGCTTACCAACTTTAAGTGCGTCAACGTGGCAGATGTATTCACAGTTTGGCCAATGTTTTCTCTGCCATGATTTTATTTCACGTAGTATAGAAACAATAAGTTATTTAGATCTGTGATTCCCAAACCTTTATTCTCGGCCCCACTTCCAGCATTGGTGAATATCCCGATTTGGTCAAGAAGCGCGAACACGCAAATATATACTGAACATAAATAGAAACGTAAAGTGTTGTTGGTCCCATGTTTCATGAGCTGAAATAAAAGATCACCAACATTTTCTATATGCACAAAAAAACTTCTCTCTCAAATGTTGTGCACAAATTTGTTTACATCCCTGTTAGTGAGCAGTTCTCCTTTGCCAAAATAATCCATCCATCTGACAGGTGTGGCATATCAAGAAACTGATTAAACAGCATGATCATTACACAGGAGCACCTTGTGCTGGGGACAATAAAAGGCCACTCTAAAATATGCCATTTTGTCACAGATGTCTCAAGTTGAGGGAGCACGCAATTGACATGCTGACTGATGGAATGTCCACCAGAGCTGTTGCCTGATAATTTAATGTTAATTTCTCTACCATAATTTGGCAGTACGTCCAACCGGCCTCACAATCGCAGACCACATGAACCACGCCAGCCCAGGACCTCCATATCCGGCTTCTTCCCCTTGCGGGATCGTCTGAGACCAGTCACCCAGACAGACAGCTGATGAAACTGAGGAGTATTTCTGTCTGTAATAACACCTTCTGTGGGGGAAAACTCATTCTGACTGGCTGGACCTGGCTCCCTAGTGGATGGGCCTATGCCCTCCCAGGCTCATCCATGGCTACGCCCCTGCCTATTCATGTGAAATCCATATATTAGGGCCTTATAGGAACTATAACAGAGTAAAATTGTTGCGTTTATATTTTTGTTCAGTAAAGGTAGCATTGATTTACATTGGATTTGTGCCACAAATGCTAAAAAGTTATAATTTGAAGTTGTAACAGAGGCCAGGTAAACAAAACCAAAGCATGGATTGCTGTCATACCTTGTCCATAGACTGTTTACCCTATGTAACCGGTGTGAAATGGCTAGTTAGCAGGGTGCGCAGCTTTTGTGGAGCGATAGGTAACAATGCTTCGAGCGTGGCTGTTGTCGATGTGTACAGAGGGTCCCTGGTTCGAGCCCTGGTAGGGGCGAGGAGAGGGACGGAAGCTATACTGTTACACCTACATGGTCTGTTTCACTTCCAGATTTCTCAAAAGGAAATATGGTTATTTCAGCCAAACAAATAGATCAGTTTGCATATCCAACTAATTAATAAATTACACAAATACACTATTTTATTCGTAAAATATATTACAATTAAAATGATTGACAATACTAATCTTTAGTGTTGGCCTGTGAGATGCATGTCTACGGTAAGTGCCCATCACTTAACATAGGATGAAATAAAGAATTAAAAAATAAATAAAAAGCAATATAAAGTTTTATTTTCAGACATGGGGGTTCCCAAAATGTGTCACGTTTTCCACTACACACCAGTGTAAACTAAAGAATCCTGTTATTGTCAAATTAAAAGAAAAAAGATTTCATATCACTCACCAATAACTTTGTCACATTTTTCTACCATTCCATCTCTGGCCTCAAGAGCAGAGGTCAGAGTGAGGAAGAGAAGGGGCACTAGAACACTTCACAGGGTCTGGCTCTTTGGGAGTAAATATGTGCAGACTTTTGCCACACTAGCAAATCTACTGGCAAATAGGTCCAGGGCAGTGGAGGAGTATATACAAAGATTGCAATCCGCATGAAGGCTCTCTTAGAAAGTAACCATACAAAAAAATACAAGAGAAAATTAATGACAAAAAAAAAAAATACCTCCAGAACTTTTTTTATAACGGCAGAACACTGTATAAGTTATGGAGAAGTTTGAACAGTGGAATACTTGGGTGTTAAATGCAAACCCCATTAAATCCGTCAGGTAATGACTTGAAAAACTGTTCTGAACAATTCATGAAAGGATTATGTCAATGTGTGCTGATGCTGAGCTGAATGTTTCTACTTGATTCAGAACAAAGACCTATCTGATATGTAATGATGATTGACCCCAGATAGACAAAGTATTCACTTCAAATGAGTGTTCCATAATAAATGGTCATGATTTAAAAATAATGCATGATGAGAATTATGGTAATGAATTGAACACTACAAACTATTTCATTGCTGGTTCCTAGATAAGTTTCTGCTTTAACAAAATCCTTATCTCCACAGTCATTATTCAATGTAAAAATGAGATTGCATTAAGGACAGGCTGTTTGGTATGACAATGCTAGAAGTTTAGAAACAGATCGGGCAACCAAGCTAGGTCTTCCAATCTAAGGCATCAGAGTTCTTAATGGACCTATTTACAGGCCTGATTTAACTTTATATGAAAGATTAACGCACACTCACAAAGAGAAGATGGGTAAATGCTGTTGTAAGACAGACCAGTTAGTGGATCCATATTTCGCTCCACATCATGTGGCATGGACTGATGTGGATTTTATGGATCACATGTAAAAAATTAAAAAATAAAGTTTTTAAATAACAAAACAAAAAAATCCATTCTGAACTTTAACATCTATAATATACATTTTGCAATATAATATACTAGGTAGGCGGTTTAGCAGCAATAGGAATTAGGACAATATCTACAGGCACGCAGCCCACACTCACTTATCCAAGCACAGGACCACTCAGTGCACATTACTTGTAATCCTCAAACACATTCTTATCCATTGGAAAATGGTTAGACCCAGGAGTTTTTCCTGACCATGTGACCACCTGAAAGATTCTGTGGGAAGATCTCAATTGAAAACGCCTCACATTGTCTACTTCTTAAAACCCATTGGAGGTCAGAGGGAAGGGACCTCTGGCTCTCTCATCCAATGGGTTTTGAAAAGGAGAAGGACACAAGGAGTATGCAATTGAGATAACTAGGGCCCAGAGTTTTTCCAGGACACATGTTCAGGAAAAATCCTGTCCCTAGAAATGTTCGGCAGCTATTAGAAGATGAGGCCATATCACAGCCAGACAATTGAATAACCCTAACCTGAGACCATCCAGCATTAGAATACTGGGAGACAGACATGGTCAATGGTGTCAAGAGTCCCTATGCAGAGGAGTTTGAAGTCTATGACAGTTTAAACAAAAAAGGGGCTGTCTACAAAATAAATCTAAACACAAAGATGTTGCATATTTCATATGTCCAAAGAAAAATGATGCACCAAAAAGGAAAATCAATCCACAGGAAGAAACCGCAAAAAAAAAAAAAAAGATTCCAGTTTGTGATCAAAGATTAGGTCCATTTCTACCAAATGACCATTTCCATAGGTACTGAGTTCTTTACAGTGAGCCAAGGGACTTAAACCTTGAGGCCTTTCAACCCAAAATGGCCTCGTAGTACGACTGTGTAGCTAGGTCAAGGAAAGGCAAACTTTTTGGCTTCAGGGCCACATCAGGATTTCAAAATTCAATGGAGGGCCGCACAGATTTTTTGGGGACGGACGGGTTTGTTAAAATCAATTTGCGGCCCAGAAAAACTTCAGTTATTTGGAAATATATAAGCCCATTATAATTTCTACATACCATCTAGATTTAAATGACCAAGAGTGGCCTTGAGTATTTTATCTAACCCAAAATAATAATTTTTACTTTAAACTTGTATTACTCAAACATCCCGTGGGCCAGATTGTATGGGCTCATAGTTTGTCCAGTCCTGATCTAGGTCCTCAACACTGAAGTAGAGATAATATACCATCTATAGGAAAATAACATTTTCACATTTGTATCAAATTGTGTTCGCACATCAGATGGACCGGATGATGCACATCAGGTGAAAAAGACTGTTAATCATGGACTTTTCCTTTTCTTTACAAATACTGCAAAATATATGTATTGTTTCACTATGATTCAGGATGGGAAATCCTCATCATCTAGATCCCAGTCGGGTTATCAGGGAGATGTACTGAACTGATGCCCCCACATGTAGCATCTTTCCCAACAATGCATGAGGAGGTAGAGAGACATGGGGCACCAATCCAGTTGGTCAGTTACCGCCATTCCTAAGGCCAGGCTAGCAGTGAGGCTGTCATCAGGGGAGTAAAGCTGCAAATATACCGTTGACTGTCAGAAACGGCTGTGTCCTCACAAGGTCCCGTTCAAAACAACAATTTAATGAATGAGTTGATGAGAAATCTGAATGAGGTAAGAGGGAAAGTGCTCAGGTATGGGTTGTCAAACTTGTCTTCCATGTGTTCACAATGCGAATGTTCCATGTGTGTGTACGAACGCACACATCCAAGTATGAGCACCCACAATTCTGTTATCACAGGTTCAATTATAGTTCCTAAGAACAAAGTAGTAATTGTTCAACCACTATTCATTATCTATCATAACTATCCTGTCTTTGCTGGATTGAGTTTAAATTTTCATAAAAGGCACACATTAAGTCCATTTTTTCTAGCACTTCAAAGTCTGCCAGTTCTAAAACAAATAATCTGAATGGGCATTTCAGGGGCCCCGAAGTAGAAAAACCTAACACGATCATAGAAATCTCTTAACATGCTCTAATTATTAAAATCCAGTTTCATAAGCCCAATCAATTTACAAAACAAGCTGTCCAAAAACTGAGAATGATGAACCGTATGCAATGCATGTGTGTAGCATGTCACAAATGATAACTTGTTCACTCTATAATATGCTACTTTGACCCGATGGGCTTGGGTCAAAAGTAGAGCACTATGATGAATAGGGTACCATTTGTGAGAGTTTGTATTTGGATGTGAAATAGGGGGTATTGTGGGACTGCTCAGTCCTCCAGGCCTTGGCGGGTGAAGAAGTCTTCCAGCTCGCTCAGCCTCTCGATGAGCATGACATCCAGGTCGGCATCGTCAGGCCTCCCCCGCCGACTACGCCCCCTGGGTCCCTTTACGCGCAGGGGAGCCATGTTGGCCCGGACTTTGCGTTTGCGCGGCAATGTGAAGTCGGGGAAGTCCAGTACACGCTTCCTCTTCTGGTGGCCAATGCAGACCAGAGATCCGTTCTTCTCCTTGGGCTCCTCGAAGATGGTCTCCAGGCTCCTGGTATGGGAAAACAATGATAAACCATAATACTAGACAATATGATAAACCATAATACTAGACAATATGATAAACCATAATACTAGACAATATGATAAACCATAATACTAGACAATATGATAAACCATAATACTAGACAATATGATAAACCATATACTAGACAATATGATAAACCATATACTAGACAATATGATAAACCATATACTAGACAATATGATAAACCATAATACTAGACAATATGATAAACCATAATACTAGACAATATGATAAACCATAATACTAGACAATATGATAAACCATATACTAGACAATATGATAAACCATTAACTAGTGCTGAGTGAAGTGCTTTTTTGAGGTCGGTCCAGTTTCGATTATTAAAAAATAAATTACTGTTTTCGATTCCTGTTATTTAAAAAAAAAAAAAACATTAAATGCACTATGAATTTAATGTGTCGAATGCTTTAACACAGAATAAAACAATTAATAAAAGTCCCATGATGGTAGTGACTGCCCATTACTGCTTATCACTTAAATCAGAATATATTGACATTACTTTAAAAAAAAAAATCAGTTGTGTATTACATTTGTTTTAGTTATTATTTCATTATAAGTCATCTCTATAGAGCTGCTGTCTGACAAAATCACTATTTTAGAAGTTCTTCAAAGTAAATAAGGCATTCTGGTATGACTGCTGAATACCAACTATCAATCACTAAGATCAAGTATTTTCAGGTAGAGATACCTCGCAACTGCTCCCCTCATGATGACCCATTTGTCTCTTTTACATAACATGCGTAAAAGCTACACAGACCGAACAAGTAGGCGCATAATGGATTATGGTCATTGTAGTTAATTACCATGTTTTCTGCGCTAAACTACAAGCTCACAAAAAAAAGACCGAAATGGAATTCAAAGAACAACCAACATTAGTCAATAAGTTGTTTAAAAAATGTCAATAACAGAAATGTCAGTTAACTGCTAAGCAATAACACGCACTAAACAAAATGGTAAACCATATGATGAACAATATTAAAGCGGAAATTACACTGAGATTAAGATTTTTCACATTAAAATGTATACCAAACAAAAACCATTGAAATCAAAGTTTAATAAACCATTCAACTATGTACAAGGACTACTTTTAACAATTTCCCCAGAAAATGTTACAAAAACACATTTACAGGAAGAACTGTGCAGATACAAAAAGTTTGGTAACAGAATAAAACTCAGGGAAATTTTACAGTAACTGTTACCAAACTTTGTATCTGCACAGTTTTTACAGTTAATGTTTTTTTATTTACTGTATAAATTGTTCAAAGTAGTCATTGTGCATAGAGGTGTATGGTTTGTTAAACTTTGAAATCAATGGTTTTTGTTTGGCATACATTTTAAAGTGAAAAATCTGTGCCTCAGCGTAATTCTGTTAACTTGGAATTGCCTATGCCTATTTTATTAGCCTATTGACTAACAAGTGGTTTCAATATACTGTCAATTGTCATGTTCTCCAACTTGAGGTACAGTTTGAATAATAAAAATGATGATGGCTGACCTGTTGGGAGTGGGTGATTTGTAATTCTTGTTGGTGTAAATCTCCTCCAAGCTGAACTCCTTCTTCTTCAGTCTGATGGGATGTATGCAAAAAAACATGTAAAACACAGTTGGCACTCTGTGTGATCACATGAGCTGTGGTATTTCAATAATCCCATTGTTTTGTTAGTTACTGAGTTTTTAACTTACCTCTTTGGTTTGGGCAAGCCCATGGGAGTGAGGTTGTTGTCTGGTTTGGGAACAGTCTTCCGAATGCGGATCTGGGATACCCTCTTGGAGCGCTGGCATGGCTGGGTTCCCACACTCGCATCATACAGACCACCCTACAGAACAAAATAAAGAAAAAGTGAGCAAGATCACAGAACCAGAAAATAATTGTATTTTAATAATATAGCAAAGAAGTCACAAGGGAGAGGTACAACTAGCTGGATTGCAAGAGTTTGTGTTCAGACAATGGAAGAGGTGCTTCCTTGAAAAAGACTGCAGAGACTGCAACTAAGAATTAGCTAAATTGCTCAAATCTGGGTGGAACGTTTGTTGTGCATGATCCCTATAAATTGTAAGGATTGAGAGCCACACCTACAGGTAACTGCCAAAATAAAGGAAACACTTGAGTAAATGGATACAAAGTATATTGAAAGCAGGTGCTTCCACACAAGTGTGGTTCCTGAGTTAAGTAATCAACAACAAATTCTGTGCGGGCCATTATTTTGGCCCCCATAGGTTGACAATGCCCCCATCCACAGTGCACGGGTGGTCATTGAATGGTTTGATGAGAATGAAAACGATGATAACCATATGCATTGGCCGTCTCAGTCAGCAGATTTCAACCCAAATGAACACTTATGGGAGATTCTGGAGTGGCGCCTGAGACAGTGTTTTCCACCACCATCAACAAAACACCAAATTCTGGAAATTCTTGTGGAAGAATGGTGTCTAGGGATGTGCATCTCTTCTTTCATATGCATCTATATACATGGGCTCCAATAGCAAGCATTTTCATTTGGAACAATTTGGTTTGATTAGGGGAATGAATTTGTGTGATTTGGATCAATTCGATACAATTACATGCATTTTTTTGCATAAACACATTCATTTTCCATTTATATCTGCTGCTGATGGGAGCTCAGGAGCTGGGCCTCTGAGCTGGATCTGTCTGAGCTTTGGATTTCTTCTCTAAGCTGAGTGGCCCTCAGTGTGTGTGTGTGTGTGTGTGTGTGTAGGTACCTGAGCTGAACCATAGGGCAGCTCCAGTACCTATGCTTTTTGTCCCCCTACTTTTTTTAAAATCGGAAAACGACCAATTTGTCATTTTTGCAGATAAAATGTTGAGTTGACACAATGACAATACTAATCTTTAGAAATTAGAATGGCATTTAGCCAATTAGTATACTGCAGCTTTGGATTTTACCCAGTCTCAATAGCAAATGGTTTAGACCGATTGAAATTTTAAGGAGAGTTTTTCACTCCAACCAATTAATGTGACCATGCACAGCTCCAAAAAAGTATTGCTGTCATTTATGAAATGACCCTGTTCATGTAACAATGACCAAATACACTGACCGTTTAAAGCAAAAACTACCAAAACGATTTCTTATAGTGAACCTAAACAACTAAATCAAATCTGAATGATTGAAAACCCCAATCAGCTGTTGGATGGGAGTTGCATCCACTCCGGTAGGCTACACAACTCCGGTAAAACACAATTGGTAACATTTAGTTGAGTTACAATTAGTTGAGACAATTACATGAATTGTTCTATATAACTAGGCAAGTCAGTTAAGAACAAATTCTTATTTACAATGATGGCCTACACCGGCCAAACCTGAATGACGCTGGGCCAATTGTGCGCCGCCCTATGGGGCTCCCAATCACAGTCGGTTGTGATACAGCCTGGATTTGAACCAGACGCCTCTAGCACTGAGACGCAGTACCTTATACCGCTACAGATATCATTAAAAACTGCAAACATTTCTCCCCACCTTATGACAAAATGTGTAGAACTGCAGGAAATTGGCTGTAAAACAGCAAATTTTCCTATCCGCCCTATGGCAAAATGAGTAGAATTGCAGCAAACTTGCTTTAAAACTTAAAACGTAAATGTTTTTTTCTAGGGCTGCACTATTTGGACAAAATATATAATTGCGATTTTTGGGCCAGATATTGCAATTTCTATTATGAATTGCAACAAGTGGGTGAAAACTTGGTAATTCCATCAGACATGGTTAAAACAACTGTCTGGGTAGAGAACATCACTTCTAACATGAGATCATGTGAATTAACACTGTGCTAACTGAACACAAAACCAAATGAAACTCATCTTTCCCAACATTGTTATAGGCTACATATGATAAAAGATGGGATTATAATGCCTACATATTAACAAGCCAAAATATATTATTGATTCATTCATGAATAACATTATGAGTTCCTATTTCCCAATACGAGTTCTTAATTAAGTTAATTATTTATTCAAGCAGCCATGGGCTGCAGATGGAATATGAATCTTATGATTGTGTAATTATGTATAAATAGGCTGAAACATTATTATTAGTCAAAGTGCCTTTAAAAAATTGTAACACATAGCCTACTGATTGCAAGGTGCAGTCTGTGTCCAAAACATTGGCGTTCCAGTCATTCAATGTGACATGTTTAAACTCCTCCCTTAATTTTGTTATATGGTGATTTGGGAGAAATATGTATACTTTTTATCCAGCTTGTTTATCATCTTCTTGAAGCCATCTTTGCTGACTGTGTAAATAGGAACCATGTCTTTGGCTCTCTGATAGCCTCGGACTTATATGCGGGATGTTTTTTTGTAGGGTGTTACACGAAAACGCATCATCAACCAATGCATGTTTCACGTAGGCGGCTGGTTGTGGCTGAGGGGCTTTGCTGCTGTCGGGTGCTTTTTTTACTATTCAATCATCATAAAGTAGTGGATGGTTATTCTTCAAATTATTAAATCAATTGTCGAGACAACTCAGACAGTTTGAGGTTTGCCTGTACCGAAATACTGCCATAGCACTGAAGATGCGCCCTTCTTGGCACCAAATTGACATTCTTGTTAGCACTAGCAGCACCGGACACACTGAGGTAAAGCCACAGTTGCTAAACCTCATACTGTACTGTCTTTGGTGAAGCCCTTTCTCTCCTCACCAGCATCTAAATGTGCGCTCTAACCAGGGATGCTTGTGATTGGCCAGCATGTGCATGCCATGCAGAGTGTGAGAGATACCCGCGAGCAAATGCGGCCCCTCGTGAGTGTGGCCCCCACACCCATCAAAGTTGCCCATCCCTGTCTAGTCAAAGTCCATTCTAAGACAAAGTTACTGTACATGCCAGGCTCACCTCTCTGGTTGGGCTGCGGCCATGCAGACCAGGGTATTTGACGTTGGCACTGGCGATGGCAAAGCTGGGCACAGGCTCGGGCTGGTTATCCAGACGCATGGTCTTGGGGCTGTGGCTATGACTGGTCTTGGGGCTGGAAAGGGCCCGCTCTGGGGGGAGTCTGACCCAACGTCGCCTTGTCGGTGAGAAGGTGAGAGACGTACTGCTGGGCAGAAAACAGAATGGAGACACAGTTTGTGATGATATTCAATAATAGGCATAGGTTGTGCATCACTTATACATGCTGTTTATCCTTTGAGATGCCACTGACAACAGCAGTAACAGATGTAATGTAGCCAGCCCATATTAGTTTGCCAATCAATTATTACATTGCATTTCATGGACATTCAATAGTGCCATGTCTAGACATCTGCTCACCTTGCTGTGCTAGACATTCTGACAGAGGTAGCTTCTTGACTGCACGATTGAGCATAACTGCAATTACAAACCAACAAGCAAGCAAACAAGAAATCAGCAGAATATCTTCAAATGTTTACTATAATAAGTAAATATTTTTTCTCTCTATTAACATATTGCTTATGAAAACGGCTCTTAGCACATGAAAATGCCTATCAATACTGACCTGTGGTCATTGTCCAGGCCAGGAGGGCCTGTGTAGTCCTTGAGGGGAGGATACATGTACTTCTTCTGTGACTCTATAATCTGACACATCACCGTCTCCACCGCTGTGGCCGACAACCTCATGAGGGGCATGGGGCACTTGTGTCTGAACCAGTGGCGGAAGGAGGCGGGGGAGGATGCAGCCAGCACGGTGCTCAGACCCGCCTTGGAGAACTTGGAGAAGCCCATCTGGCTGAAGAGGGACATGGGGAACTGGCCTGTGGCATGGAAGAGGCCGTGCTGCAGGGTAGAAGAGTCTCTGTCCAGGGCCTTGCTGCTACAGCATAAGGAGGAGAAGGTCTGGGCTAGGGGCCCTAGCTGCAGGGGGGACAGAGGCAAGACTGGGCTGCCCAGAATCACCAGGGGCTGCCAGTGGTGCTGCGACGTCTCCTCCTCCAGCTCCGGGAGAGACATGGCTAGAGCACCACTAGTGCTGCGAACGCCTTTCAGGGGCCGCTTCTTACAGGAGGACCGGTCCTTATTCCAGTGGTTCTTGAGCTTGGAGTTGAAGACGCACGGGATGTTCCCCCTTCTACTTTGACCACCATCCGGGGGTGAGGGGAGCTCCGGGGATGGGCTGGAAGGTACAAGCTGGCTGGCTGTGTTCGACAGCTGGAGTAGGAGGGCCTGGCCTTGGGGGTGGATGGATCTAACACCAACCATGAGAGATTTAGAAGAGCCATTTCGAGGAGAGGAGAGCTTGGAGGCTACGGAGGAGTCTAGAGAGGGGCTGGAAGAGTGGAAGTGCAGGAAGGATCGATCCGTGGCTTGTTTGCCCTTCTGAGGGTCCACGTAGCCAGACATGGGTGGGGAGGACAGAGGGGACCAGGAAGAGGGTGCAAAGACTGAACCTGATAGTGATGATGCTCCATCTGGAGACTTCAGCTGGGCGTGGGACAATGGATTGTGTTGCTGATGAGGTATTGTAAAGTTTAGAGTCTGCTTGTGTTGTTGACTCTGCTGCCTCTCCTCGGCTGCCTCCCTGCCCACACCAACCTGTGGTTGGTCCTGTATCTGAGCAGAGAAGCTACTCTTGACGGACTTAGTGGCGGAAGAGATAAACTCATTGACCGAGTGTGCCTTCGCTTCCCTCTTGTTCCGCCTCTTCCTCTCAGGCTTCTGGTCTTTCTCTGCCTCTTTGGAGAACTGAGTGTAGGCCGTGTGGTCAGTGCGAGGTGGGCTGGTGATCCTAAGTTGGATGTTAGTTGAAGCAGGAGCTATTCTTCCCGCGTGCTCTGGCCTAGATGACCTTACAACTTCAACGGAATGTGGCGACAGAGAGAAAGCTCCTATAGCGCTCAACTGTACCCCCTCAGGAAATGCAGCCATAGTCCTACCCTTACCCGTAAGTGGACACTTATGGACCTCAGTGCTTTTGGACAGGCCTTGGGATTCAGTGGGGAAGTGTACATGAGGAGAGTGTGGATGGGTCTCTATACTCTCTCTCCTGTTCCCAGATTGTGCCTTCTGCGAAGGGGATGGAAGGGGCACTTCCTGGCTGTCACTAGACTCTGTGTCTGCCAGGGCAGAATTGACCAACCAGTTAAGAGCGTCCCGCCCCTTCTCGGCCGCCAGCTCCATGTCCAGATCTTCAAAGTCCGACACAGGAGAGTAGTTCCCTTGTTTGCTCCCCTCAGTGACCGACTTAGAGGGAGCTTTTCCCATGGAGGATACGGACCGGCCTGACTCTGTTCTTTTCATTTTCCCACCTAACCCCTCTTTGTGGTCACGGCTCGGGGCCGGACTGTGGCTGGGTGAAAATGTCGTTGTCATCATCCATTGACATCCAGTGACACTCCCCTTGTCTAAGTCTGCTCCTGAGGAGCCCATATTGCACAAAGGGTTAGGACTGTGTGGTAACAACTTGGTGAAGTCCTCTTCTTTCAGCACTCTTGGTTCCTTTCCTGTACAACACAAGAAACATTACTTACCAACAAAATAATCTTCAATCAAGTAGTTAAACACTGGCAGCCCGTGGCCCCCATGTTTGGCGTCACTAAGAAATGTCCTTGTTTTTGAAAAGCATATGTTTTGTCCATTAAAAACACAGTGCAGACTGTCATTTACAACAAACAATTGTAGCTGGAAACAGTGATTTTTATGGAATACCTACAGAGGCCCATTATCAGCAACCATCACTCCAGTTTTTCAATGGCATGTTGTGTTAGCTAATCCAAGTTTATCATTTTAAAAGGCCAATTGATCATTAGGAAACCCGATTTGCAATTATGTTAGTACAGCTGAAAACTGATTAAAGAAGCAATAAAACTGGCCTTCTTTAGACTAGTTGAGTGTCTAGAGCATCAGCATTTGTGGGTCTGTCTACAGGCTCAAAATGGCCAGAAACAAAGACCTTTCTTCTGAAATTGACAGCTTCATTAAATAGTACCCGCAAAACACACATCTCAACATCAACAGTGAAGAGGCGACTCCGGGATGCTGGCCTTCTAGGCAGAGTTGCAAAGAAAAAGCCATATCTCAAACTGGCCAATAAAAAGAAAAGAAAAAGAACAGACACTGGACAGAGGAACTCTGCCTAGAAGGCCAGCATCCCAGAGTCGCCTCTTCACTGTTGACATTGAGACGGGTGTTTTGCGGGTATTACTTAATGAAGGTTCCAGTTGAGGACTTGTGAGGCGTCTGTTTCTCAAACTAGACACCTAATGTACTGGTCATCTTGCTCAGTTGTGCACCAGGACCTCCCATTAATCTTTCTATTCTGGTTAGAGCCTGTTTGCGCTGTTCTGTGAAGGGAGTAGTAAACAGCGTTGTATGAGATCTTCAGTTTCTTGGCAATTTCTCGCATGGAATAGCCTTCATTTCTCAGAACAAGAACAGACTGACGAGTTTCAGAAGAAAGTATGTATACATACACGTATGTATACATACACACACACACACACACACACACACACGTATGTATACATACACACACATGTATGTATGTATGTATACATACATACATACATACATACATACATACACACACACGTATGTATGTGTATGTATGTATGTATGTATGTATGTATGTATACATACACACACACACACACACACACACATGTGCGTGCGTGCGCGCACACACACACACGTATGTATGTATGTATACACACACACACACACAGTGCCTTGCGAAAGTATTCGGCCCCCTTGAACTTTGCGACCTTTTGCCACATTTCAGGCTTCAAACATAAAGATATAAAACTGCAAGAGTGACAAGAAGAAAGCCATTTCTTAAAGATATCCATAAAAAGTGTTGTTTAAAGTTTGCCACAAGCCACCTGGGAGACACACCAAACATGTGGAAGAAGGTGCTCTGGTCAGATGAAACCAAAATTGAACTTTTTGGCAACAATGCAAAACGTTATGTTTGGCGTAAAAGCAACACAGCTCATCACTCTGAACACACCATCCCCACTGTCAAACATGGTGGTGGCAGCATCATGGTTTGGGCCTGCTTTTCTTCAGCAGGGACAGGGAAGATGGTTAAAATTGATGGGAAGATGGATGGAGCCAAATACAGGACCATTCTGGAAGAAAACCTGATGGAGTCTTCAAAAGACCTGAGACTGGGACGGAGATTTGTCTTCCAACAAGACAATGATCCAAAACATAAAGCAAAATCTACAATGGAATGGTTCAAAAATAAACATATCCAGGTGTTAGAATGGCCAAGTCAAAGTCCAGACCTGAATCCAATCGAGAATCTGTGGAAAGAACTGAAAACTGCTGTTCACAAATGCTCTCCATCCAACCTCACTGAGCTCGAGCTGTTTTGCAAGTAGGAATGGGAAAAAATGTCAGTCTCTCGATGTGCAAAACTGATAGAGACATACCCCAAGCGACTTACAGCTGTAAATCGCAGCAAAAGGTGGCGCTACAAAGTATTAACTTAAGGGGGCTGAATAATTTTGCACACCCAATTTTTCAGTTTTGGATTTGTTAAAAAAGTTTGAAATATCCAATAAATGTCGTTCCACTTCCATGATTGTGTCCCACTTGTTGTTGATTCTTCACAAAAAAATACAGTTTTATATCTTTATGTTTGAAGCCTGAAATGTGGCAAAAGGTCGCAAAGTTCAAGGGGGCCGAATACTTTCGCAAGGCACTGTACATACATGACATACATACATACATACATACGTATGTGTATACAGTTGAAGTCGGAAGTTTACATACACCTTAGCCAAATATATTTAAACTCAGTTTCACAATTCCTGACATTTAATCCTAGTAAAAATTCCCTGTCTAAGGTCAGTTAGGATAACCACTGAAATGTCAGAATAATAGTAGAGTGAATTATTTATTTCAGCTTTTATTTTTTCCCATCACATTCCCAGTGGGTCAGAAGTTTACATACACTCAATTAGTATTTGGTAGCATTGCCTTTAAATTGTTTAACTTGGGTCAAACGTTTTGGGGAGCCTTCCACAAGCTTCCCACAATAAGTTGGGTGAATTTTGGCCCATTCCTTCAGACAGAGATGGTGTAACTGAGTCAGGTTTGTAGGCCTCCTTGCTCGCACAATCTTTTTCAATTCTGCCCACAAATTTTCTATATGATTGAGGTCAACCTTGACTTTGTTGTCCTTAAGCCATTTTGCCACAACTTTGGAAGTATGCTTGGGGTCATTGTCCATTTAGAAGACCAATTTGCAACCAAACTTTAACTTCCTGATGTCTGGAGATGTTGCTTCAATTTAACCACAATTTTCCTCCCTCATGAAGCCATCTATTTTGTGAAGTGCACCAGCCCCTCCTGCAGCAAAGCACCCCCACAACATGATTCTGACACCCCCGTGGTTCATGGTTGGGATGGTGTTCTTCGGCTTGCAAGCTTCCCCCTTTTTCCTCCAAACATAATGGTCATTATGGCCAACAAGTTATAATTTTGTTTCATCAGACTAGAGGACATTTCTCCAAAAAGTAATATCTTTGTCCCTATGTGCAGTTGCAAACCGTAGTCTATCTTTTTTATGGCAGTTTTGGAGCCGTGGCTTCTTCCTTGCTGAGCGGCCTTTCAGGTTGTCGATATAGGACTAGTTTTACTGTGGATATAGATACTTTTGTACCCGTTTCCTCCAGCATCTTCACAAGGTCCCTTGCTGCTGTTCTGGGATTGATTTGCACTTTTCGCACCAAAGTACATTCATCTCTAGGAGACAGAACGTGTCTCCTTCCTGAGCGGTATGAAGGCTGCATGGCCCAATGGTGTTTATACTTGCGTACGATTGCTTGTACAGATGAACGTGGTACCTTCAGCCGTTTGGAAAAAGCTCCCAAGGATAAACCAGACTTGTGGAGGTGTATAATTTTTAGGCCTTGAAATACATCCACAGGTACACCTCCAATTGACTCAAATTATGTCAATTAGCCTATCAGAAGCTTCTAAAGCCATGACATCATTTTATGGAATTTTCCAAGCTGTTTAAAGGCACAGTCAACTTAGTGTATATAAACTTCTGACCCACTGGAATTGTGATACAGTGAATTAATCTGTCTGTAAACAGATGTTGGAAAAATTACTTGTGTCATGGACAAAGTAGATGTCCTAACCGACTTGCCAAAACTATAGTTTGTTAACAAGAAATTTGTGGAGTGGTTGAAAAACGAGTTTCAAGAACTCCAACCTAAGTGTATGTAAACTTCTGACTTCAACGGTATATAATCCACACAGTCTTAAAAACATTTAACTTTTCTCCTTTTTTAAATGACTTAATAAAATGTAGCAGGGAGGCATGCACACACATTTCAGCGTGGTGCCTTCTAATCTTTAGTGCGTCAACTTCAACTCACCCAGACCATGGAGAGGTGACAGGTCCTGTTTGGCGACAGCAGCAGTCATCCCTCTTGCCAGCTGGCCCACCTGGATCCTGAGCAGAGCCAGGCTGTTGCCATGTGTGGTGCCCTGCTCACAGAGCTGCTCCATCCTCCTCTCCACCACCTCCAGACGCTGGCACAGGGAGCCGAGGGAGCCCGTCAGCAGCCGCTTCATCTCTGCCTGGTGGGCTTCCAGGCAGCGCTTCAGGGTCCCCAGCTGCTCTCCCGTGGGGCCAGCCGGGGGAGTAGGATCAGAGGGGCACACCTGAGGAGGGGAGGTAGGCTCTGTGCACAGAACACAGTCACAGAGAGTGTGAGTTGGAACTGGGGAGGTTGATTGTCAGGTTTGGGCAGCTAAAGGAGACCTTTTCATAATTTCACCCGATCACTTCTCCTCGCGTTTCAGTCTGATCATTTAGATTGCTGCTGCCTCCTGTTAGCCTACTACTATGATAAATCAATTGGTGAGGAACAGATATAGCCCTTGGTTCTCCCCAGACCTGACTGCCCTTAACCAACACAAAAACATCCTATGGCGTTCTGCATTAGCATCGAACAGCCCCCGTGATATGCAGCTTTTCAGGGAAGCTAGAAACCATTATACACAGGCAGTTAGAAAAGCCAAGGCTAGCTTTTTCAAGCAGAAATTTGCTTCCTGCAACACTAACTCAAAAAAGTTCTGAGACACTGCAAAGTCCATGGAGAATAAGAACACCTCCTCCCAGCTGCCCACTGCACTGAAGATAGGAAACACTGTCACCACTGATAAATCCACTATAATTGAGAATTACAATAAGCGTTTTTCTACAGGTGGCCACAGCAACTTGCCCAAGCCTTCCCCATTTCTCCTTCTCCCAAATCCAGTCAGCTGATGTTCTGAAAGAGCTGCAAAATCTGGACCCCTACAAATCAGCCGGGCTAGACAATCTGGACCCTTTCTAAAATGATCTGCCAAAATTGTTGCCACCCCTATGACTAGCCTGTTCAACCTCTCTTTCGTGTCATCTGAGATTCCCAAAGATTGGAAAGCAGCTACGGTCATCCCCCTCTTCTACACTTGACCCAAACTGCTACAGACCTATATCTATCCTACCCTGCCTTTCTAAGGTCTTTAAAAGCCAAGTCAACAAACAGATTACCGACCATTTCGAATCTCACCATACCCTCTCTGCTATGCAATCTGGTTTCAGAGCTGGTCATTGGTGCACCTCAGCCACACTCAAGGTCCTAAACGATATCTTAACCACCATCTATAAGAAACATTACTGTGCAGCCGTATTCATTGATCTGGCCAAGGCTTTCGACTTTGTCAATCACCACATCGGCAGACTCGACAGCCTTGGTTTCTCAAATGATTGCCTCGCCTGGTTCACCAACTACTTCTCTGATAGAGTTCAGTGTGTCAAATCGGAGGGTCTGCTGTCCGGACCTCTGGCAGTCCCTATAGGGGTGCCACAGGGTTCAATTCTTGGACCGACTCTCTTCTCTGTATACATCAATGATGTCGCTCTTGCTGCTGGTGAGTCTCTGATCCACCTCTACGCAGACGACACCATTCTGTATACTTCTGGCCCTTCTTTGGACACTGTATCAACAACCCTCCAGACAAGCTTCAATGCCATACAACAATCCTTCCGCGGCCTCCAATTGCTCTTAAATACAAGTAAAACTAAATGCATGCTCTTCAACCGATCGCTGCCTGCACCTGCCCGCCTGTCCAACATCACTACTCTGGACGGCTCTGACTTAGAATACGTGGACAACTACAAATACCTAGGTGTCTGGTTAGACTGTAAACTCTCCTCCCACATCAAACATCTCCAATCCAAAGTTAAATCTAGAATTGGCTTCCTATTTCACAACAAAGCATCCTTCACTCATGCTGCCAAACATACCCTTGTAAAACTGACCATCCTACCAATCCTCGACTTCGGCGATGTCATTCACAAAATAGCCTCCAATACCCTACTCAACAAATTGGATGCAGTCTATCACAGTGCCATCCGTTTTGTCACCAAAGCCCCATATACTACCCACCATTGCGACCTGTACGCTCTCGTTGGCTGGCCCTCGCTACATATTCGTCGCCAGACCCACTGGCTCCAGGTCATCTATAAATCTATGCTAGGTAAAGCTCCACCTTATCTCAGCTCACTGGTCACAATAACAACACCCACCCATAGCACGCGCTCCAGCAGGTATATCTCACTAGTCATCCCCAAAGCCAACACCTCCTTTGGCCGCCTTTCCTTCCAGTTTTCTGCTGCCAATGACTGGAACGAACTATAAAAACCTCTGAAACTGGAAACACTCATCTCCCTCACTAGCTTTAAGCACCAGCTGTCAGAGCAGCTCACAGATTACTGCACCTGTACATAGCCCACCTATAATTTAGCCCAAACAACTACCTCTTTCCCTACTGTATTTATTTATTTATTTATTTAGCTTCTTTGCACCCCATTATTTTTATTTCTACCTAGCACATTCTTCCACTGCAAATCTACCATTCCAGTGTTTTACTTGCTATATTGTATTTACTTTGCCACCATGGCCTTTTTTTGCCTTTACCTCCCTGATCTCACCTCATTTGCTCACATCGTATATAGACTTGTTTCTACTGTATTATTGACTGTATGTTTGTTTTACTCCATGTGTAACTCTGTCATTGTATGTGTCGAACTGCTTTGCTTTATCTTGGCCAGGTCCCAATTGTAAATGAGAACTTGTTCTCAACTTGCCTACCTGGTTAAATAAAGGTGAAATATAAAAAATAACCTCTAACAAGCGGTGAATGGGTAGGTAAATATAAAATGCCAAAGCGCATTATCTTTATATATTTTTTACCACTTTTTCTCCCAAATTTTGTGGTATCCAATTGGTAGTTACAGTCTTGTCTCATCGCTGCAACTCCCGTATGGACTCGGGAGAGGCGAAGGTCGAGAGCCTGCGTCCTCCGAAACATAACCCAACCAAGCCGCACTGCTTATTGACACAATGCCCATTTAACCCGGAAGCCAGCCGCACCAACGTGTTGGAGGAAACAGCATGCACAGCGCCCGGCCCACCACAGAAGTTGCCGTTAGTGAGCCATGGGACAAGGACATCCCTGACGGACAAACCTTCCTCTAACCCGGACGACGCTGTGCCAATTGTGCGCCGCCTCATGGGTCTCCCGGTCACGGCCGGCTGCAACAGAGCCTGGACTCGAACAAAGAATCTCGACTGGCAAAGCTAGTACTGCGATGCTGGGCCTCAGACCACTGCACCACTCAGGAGGCCCCGAGGCGCATTCTTACTGAGTGACTGCAAATGTGTCTGCCCGCTGCAAGTTAAGGACAGACAGACAGACACACACCTTCGAGCGCTACGCCTAATATGAAGCTTTTTTGGTCTTTAAACTTGTAGACTGATAAGTACATGTTGACAAAATAACTAGGCATATTACAACACTTCCGTGTTTTCTGAACATGAGTATCTTCCGATCCAATTCGGCTATCAACTGTCAATTTACAGATATGATCACGAGTATGGCCAGGTTGGCACCCCCTTAGTTTCTATGCACAACAAACTGATAACAACAATTGTACATTACCTAGTTGTTTTGGATGAACCCAGACATTGCCTTTGTTGCCGGTTCTTTGGGTGCCTTGGACCTGAAAATGACCACGCACAAATTTACACACGATCCAATACACAGACATAGGATACACATGCAGAAACATAAGCATACTCTAAGACAGGGTTCCCCAACCGGCGGCCCAAGTTTTATTTGGCCCTTCACGTTTTTTGGGGGGGTATTTTTATTGTTGGACATAAGACTGTAAAAACATTAGGAAATCAGCTCCAAGTGGCTTCAATTTAATAAATATGTTGCCAAGTATTCCCACGCATAATATAGACACACGTGATCATACACAAACGTAAACCAGGTTTGAAATGATTATGTTTTAGTCAAACATATATGTTAGGTCCAACAGATTGCGGTTAATTTGCAGTCTAAAAATGATTTGTAATTATTTTACGGCCGCCCCCACTCACAAAAAATAATAATAAAATAGTCCTACGGCTGAATCTAGTTGATGATCGCTGCACTAAGAACACCACACACATTCCCCACCTGGTCTGACACTTGTGTCTCTGTTCTTCTGAAATCGGAAGAGCCTGCAGTCCCTCTCAAACTGGAGACTGAACCCAAAGCCCTCTGCCTGTGCTCTGCCGGAGTCTGTCTCTCTCTCACACCAGAGTCCATCCCAAGACTACCATCTCTATCTCTGCTCTCTGCTGGTCTGTGAGACATAGTCACGGTCACCAGAGGTCCTCCATCCTCCGCAGCATTCCTCTGGTCCTTGCTAGTCTCTCTGCACCCTGTGGCCAGTTGTTCATGGTACAGCTGGGAGAGAGAAGGGCATGGACCCACCGACGTGGAGCCGGGGAGCTGCTGACCACCTCTTGGATCAGCCGAAACAGATGACAACATCATCACACATGGGCTGAAGGGCCTGCGGAGCAGAGGGGACAAGAGGGGTTCCTGGGTCAGATTCCGGTTCAGATAATTGTATTGCCAATACAACATGGTTGATTAACCAAGAGATGCCCAGTGATTGAATATAACACCTTATGATAGCTGGATAATCAACTACATTTAATAAAACAAATCTACATTTGTCTAAAATAAACATATTTCAATCTAATTATTGCATGCAACCTTGAGGCGAATACCAAATAATTTCTCTATTATTACCCAGCAGTGTGATTTAGTTAATCTAGCCATCATTACCTAACCCCACGCATAATCCCCGACTGCTACAACAAGTAAACTGCCTCGCTACACGCACAAGCTAGCTTTGTGGTTTGACAGATCGAATCTACTACTAGCATGACCAAAACAGACACCAAACATAATAGCGAGTCTATTGAAGAAAAAAACACTGATCAAACGTAAATCAAAATCACTCACTCACTCACTGCCTGCCTGTCTGCATTCCCAATACTCTCTACAATAACACGACTGTCTACATATTTTATACTATCGCATAATGTAGCTAGCCGCTGCGATCAAAACGTCGAAGGGCCCGTGTTACACGAGTCGCGCTTTGTTGAAGCATTTTAGACGGTAGGTTTAGACAATTGTGATAACATACCTCGACCAGAGCTCTGCGCCCACTGTGGATATGTGGCTTTACCAAACTCGCCCCAAGACGTGCCCTACAAACTCCTAGATAAAATTCAAATTTGCTGTTCCATCCAGACGTCCCGTACTAATGATTTCTATCTCAACTGCGCTTCCGGTGGAAAGCGGCTCTTGATGGGAAGGCGAAAAGGCAGTTTAGCATTACATTTCAAAACCTAGCTACTTTGTAAGCCAGTATACAGAGATGGCAAGATGTCTCTTTAAAATCTTGCTAACCGTATATTTGCAAAATAGTTATACGCTAACTGCCAATGTTTTTTTTTGCAAGAATTACAGATTTGTTTACGAACAAATAAATACATGAATCTCGCTCTCGGATCAGGGCGAGACAATTGGCCGGATTGGATCGTAGCCTACTTCCTTTTGAAGGACTCAGCCATTGGCGCAGACCAGCCGGGTCGAGCACTCTTCTCCTCCCATTGGTGCATCGATGAGAAACGGCATTATGGGTTACCAAAATAATGTACAGTATAGGCCTTGTTTGCATGACGTAATATTTACAATATATTCGTTTTAGACAAATCACATACACAAAACCAGTCTTTTTTTGAATTTCCTCAGTAGTGCTGTCATATTGGGGTCCATATCAATAAGATTATAAAATATTTTTATTTGGTCCCCAACAACAACAACAAAAAAATGTAGAACTGGCAAAGGGACAGGGTTCCGGTCTTGATGCACGGTTTCGAATACTCCTACAGTTTTGCTTCGGTACTGCACTTTAACTGACGGCCGGCCCTGAAATACAATTTCCAATGGTAATGGAGGCTCCTCAGAGGAGGAATGAAATAAAAATTGTAAAATATTGAAAAAGTTATACTTTTTAGATAAAACTATACTAAATATATGAATGTCACCAAATAACTGATTAAAACACATTGTTTTGCAATGTAGGTCTACAGTAGCCTCAACAGCACTCTGGGTACATTGACTTAAATCCAAAATCTAGGAGGCTCATGGTTCTCACCCCCTTCCATAGATGTACATGGTAATTATGGCAACTTCCCGGAGGACGTCCTCCAACCTATCAGAACTCTTGCAGCATGAACTGACATGTTGTCCACTCAATCAAAGGATCAGAGAATTACAGAAAGTACAGAAAGCATTAACTACAGCTAGCTAACTCTGCAGTGCATAAAATGTGGTGAGTAGTTGAGTCAAAGAGAGAGAAAGAAAATAGTTGAAAAGTTTTGAACAAATGCATTTCTTCAAATATTATGGCAGAGCAAGAGAGAGAGAAAGCTAGCTATATTTCCTTGTGTTATTTTCACTTTCACTTACATTGCTAGCAAATGCAGCTAGCCAACGTTAGTTTAGCCTACTCAAACACTCGGCTCAAACAGAGAGGGATAGTATGTTAGCTAGCTGACTGTGGCTATCCAACACTGGAACTCTTCCAAGTCAAGGTATTCATTTATTTCCACCGGGTCCCGCCGGTGTAACTGCTAAAACTGCTTGCTGACTGTACACTGTACTGCATGATTGTGGCGGGTTTACTAATGCGTTAGTTCTATTAGCTATGTTTACTATGATGTTAACTAATATGGTGACAACGATGTGGGCTATGTGTAGAGGTTAGCGGTTATGATATGATGGTTTGGCTTGGAAAGGTTTTTTCGCCTGGTCACAGACAGTTGATTTGTTGTGCGCTGAAGTCTACAAACAAAGGGAAAATGTGAGAGCTAGATGTAGGCTAGAGTGTGGAAGGCGGTATTGAATGTGTGCTGTCTGTTACCTGATTACTCAAATTTATCTCGACCTGTACACAAACGTTGTAAAGGTTGTAGCAACCTCACGATGTGTATAGGGAAAATGTGAGTATCATATAGTAGCCTAAACCTATCGATGTTATATTGTTGTACATCAGTGTTACAATATGCTGTAATAGAAATAAGGCGATGCTCATAAAAAATTTAAAAATATCCTTCCTAATCTTAAATGGTACTGACTGCCACTGATTTCCAAACATGGCCACATATAGAGAAATCAGATTTGAAAATTCCTAATAAGAAACTTTAGGTACATATTGTATAAACACAAACTCACTTCCTTGACAACTTCCTTGACAAGAAACATGGACAACTTTGACAAAAGGCTATCAGAATATGTTCACAAATAAAAACATTGTTATGAGTTGGAACTCCTGGAAAGAATTTGGGGAGGTATTGGGCGCAGGAGGCCGGTGGCATCTTGATTGGGAGGACGGGCTCAAAGTAATGGCTGGAATGGAATAAATGCAATGGTATTGAACACATAAAACACATGGTTTCCATGTGTTTGATGCTGGACGCTGAATTGGTGCACATTCAACAAATCTGATACAATAAAGTGGATATTTGTCAAATCTGTCATGATTGATGTATTGTAACAGGCCCACAATGGGGTTACTAAAATCAGATTTTGATATTTGGCTGTTTTTGCTGCATAACATTTAGAAGTTGTCCCTTTTCAGGTTTAGAAAAAGTGACTGCTAAATGCTAACTCCTGTTCGTATAAGCTGGTAGCATAGCTAGCATACAGAAATCGGTGGTGGTAGTCAAAGTAGTTTTCAATTGTAATGCAGTTGATTGATAACGATGACACTAATATGTATTTGGTTGACATCCATACAAGCATTATACTCCGAATTTTTGCTCAACAGAGTGTGAAATACACATATAAACAATAGCCTAAATGTGGGCAAAGTTTTGCTGGGGGGCAAAGGGGAGATTCGGGATAGAGATTGAGGTTGGAAAATGGTGTAGCCTTTTTAATTTATGTTATCTTGGCTGAGCTACTAAGTAAAGCACCCGGAAACGGACTCCAACATTTTAGAAGAGGTAAGGTCTTGTCTTTCGTTTAGCCAGTTGCTTGTAATTACCTGGATGGCTATAGCGATTAACCCTGAATCACTACGAGTGGTGCAGTACAGTACAATTTATTGGATACAGTATGACAGCTCCTCAAAGCACAAGAAGTATGAGAAATGCGGACTTCTGCAGAGAGGCATTGCAGTAAATGCTTTACAGCCACTGCAGATGTTGATTGACCATTAAGAGTCTTTGGCTCGATTTGGCATCTGCAAGCCTCCAGAGGCTCCGCAATTGTCTCACACTCTCAGTATGGAGCCTCCGGACCCCATTTTCAGATCAAGCATAAATAGTTTTTTATCCTCCTTCTGCTATCCCTAGTCAATCCTATACACATAATGTATTGTGCTGCAAAAGTGAGTATCATTTCCTAAATAAATGTACTCCACTGTACAAAGGTTTTGTATCCCTACTTGAGTTGTGTTGGTGGTTCTACCACAGGGTAAGTAGTTCGTCAAGTGCAGTTTCCAAGGGCCACAGCTTGAAACTAGATGTAGGAAGACTTCCCCTGACAGTAGCCTCTCCACCACCAAGACCCTTGCAGTGCCTCCTCATGGAAAAACATATGGTTACTAGCTTACTTACGAATTACGCAAAACTACTTGTGATCTTGCAGTAGCAGTGGGTCTTAGAGGAGTAATGTGCATGCCCACTGGAATGTGGACACGCCCAACCACTGCCCCAACTATGGGTTAATAGCCAGTTAAAGGGCTCCAAGCATCAAAGGGTGGAGTAGGACCTTGAGCTAAAACGGCCAACAACAAATGTCAGGAGGATCTGTTCCCATTGTTCTAATCTGATGCTCCAGGACATGGGGAGATTGAGGCAAAAATGATGGCAACTGTTGCCTTATAGTTTTCCAATTGTAGAAAATATACATTTGATTCTTTATTTGTGTTCTTATATCAAATCAAATCAAATCAAATCAAATCAAATTTTATTTGTCACATACACATGGTTAGCAGATGTTAATGCGAGTGTAGCGAAATGCTTGTGCTTCTAGTTCCGACAATGCAGTAATAACAAGTAATCTAACTAACAATTCCAAAACTACTGTCTTGTACACAGTGTAAGGGGATAAAGAATATGTACATAAGGATATATGAATGAGTGATGGTACAGAGCAGCATAGGCAAGATACAGTAGATGGTATCGGGTACAGTATGTACAAATGAGATGAGTATGTAAACAAAGTGGCATAGTATAGTATAAAGTGGCTAGTGATACATGTATTACATAAGGATACCGTCGATGATATAGAGTACAGTATATACGTATGCATATGAGATGAATAATGTAGGGTAAGTAACATTTATATAAGGTAGCATTGTTTAAAGTGGCTAGTGATATATTTACATCATTTCCCATCAATTCCCATTATTAAAGTGGCTGGAGTTGAGTCAGTGTCAGTGTGTTGGCAGCAGCCACTCAGTGTTAGTGGTGGCTGTTTAACAGTC
The DNA here is from genome assembly GCF_057628025.1 of Oncorhynchus mykiss. NCBI lineage: Eukaryota > Metazoa > Chordata > Actinopteri > Salmoniformes > Salmonidae > Oncorhynchus > Oncorhynchus mykiss. Next base: position 24,195,026 of record NC_143026.1, read on the forward strand.
TGATGGCCTTGAGATAGAAGCTGTTTTTCAGTCTCTCGGTCCCAGCTTTGATGCACCTGTACTGACCTCGCCTTCTGGATGATAGCGGGGTGAACAGGCAGTGGCTCGGGTGGTTGATGTCCTTGATGATCTTTATGGCCTTCCTGTGACATCGGGTGGTGTAGGTGTCCTGGAGGGCAGGTAGTTTGCCCCCGGTGATGCGTTGTGCAGACCTCACTACCCTCTGGAGAGCCTTACGGTTGAGGGCGGTGCAGTTGCCATACCAGGCGGTGATACAGCCCGCCAGGATGCTCTCGATTGTGCATCTGTAGAAGTTTGTGAGTGCTTTTGGTGACAAGCCGAATTTCTTCAGCCTCCTGAGGTTGAAGAGGCGCTGCTGCGCCTTCTTCACGATGCTGTCTGTGTGAGTGGACCAATTCAGTTTGTCTGTGATGTGTATGCCGAGGAACTTAAAACTTGCTACCCTCTCCACTACTGTTCCATCGATGTGGATAGGGGGGTGTTCCCTCTGCTGTTTCCTGAAGTCCACAATCATCTCCTTAGTTTTGTTGACGTTGAGTGTGAGGTTGTTTTCCTGACACCACACTCCGAGGGCCCTCACCTCCTCCCTGTAGGCCTGTAGGCCGTTATATCCATTGATATGTCTGGTTTCTATCAGTTATTCATAGAGTCATGTAGGTAATTAGTCCAGACTCATTAAAGAGTAGGGTTATTGTAAGTACACATGCTGTATAAGGAAATTATTTATCTGTACATTAACATAAAACTATGGTCAATAAATACAATGTCATCAAAGGTCTAGACTTGATTGTATCAATACTAATATGTTGGGGTGTGGATAAGGTAATGGAACTTAGATGTAAGAAGCATACGTTGAGCAAGAAATTGGGTTTAGGTGCAAGTTTGCTGCCAAGCTGATGTGTGGCAGTAAATTGCTGTTTTGTTAATTTACAAGGCCATGATATTCAGAAGATGTTACCCTGCATCTCATTTTTTGTTTTAATCTCTTTTAAGCCATTACTTCTTCAGGATTGGTGGGTCCCCCATGGACAGTTGAGCGAATGTAGGCTAATGCGAATAGAATGAGGTTGTGCGTAAGTACCAAGAACATTTCCCAGGACATAGACATATCGGATATCTAACTGCACTGTCCAATTTACAGTAGCTATTACAGTGAAAGAATACCATGCTATTGTTTGAGGAGAGTGCACAGTTTTGAACTTGAAAAGTTATTAATAAACAAATTAGGCACATTTGGGCTGTCTTGATACAACATTTTGAACAGAAATGCAATGGTTCATTGGATCAGTCTAAATTGTTGCAGATACCCTGCTGCCAACTAGTGGCCAAAATCTAAATTGCACCTGGGCTGGAATAATACATTATGGCCTTTCTCTTGAATTTCAAAGATGATGGTCCAAAAAAAAAAACTTTTCAGCTTCCCCCCAGACAGGCTCTTGGTCTTCATTCCTTTGTGATTGAATCAGAACTAGGGGTTAAGGTTTAAAAATTACATAAAAAACATGTTGTCCTGTCTAATTTGGTAGGGACAAATCATTCACTAAACGCTAAACCTGAACAAAATATTGTAATAATTAAGGGGGAAATTGAGCAAGTTGAGGAGACAACTGCTTGGAGTAACCCTGGATTGTAATCTCTAATGGTCCAAACATAATAATACAACAGTAGCTAAAATGAGGAGAGGTATTTCCATAATAAAGCACGGTTCTGCCTTAACGCTATCAACAAGACAGGTCCTACAAGCCCTAGTAGAGAGATAGACTTCATTACTACTTGTATTTGTGAGAAGTATTTGTCAGGGGTGTGAATGAGGACCCAAAAGCGAATTAACAAACAGAGTTTCTTTAATGATGAACACACGTGGGCTCAGATGGACAGGTAGATGTCCAGGACAAGGTTGCAGCAAACACGATGATAGTCTGGTTCAGGCATGAGACACACAAACAAGAATCCGACAAAGACAGGAGCAGAAACAGAGAGAGATATAGGGACCTAATCAGAGGGAAAAAGGGAACAGGTGGGAAAAGGGGTGAATGAGGTAGTCAGAGAAGACAAGGAACAGCTGGGGGAAAGAGGGACAGAAACGGTAACCTAGTACGACCAGCAGAGGGAGACAGGGTGAAAGGAAAGGACAGAAAGACACAACATGACAATACATGACAGTACCCCCCCACTCACCGAGCGCCTCCTGGCGCACTCGAGGAGGAAACCTGGCGGCAACGGAGGAAATCCTCGATCAGCGCACGGTCCAGCACGTCCCGAGAGGGAACCCAACTCCTCTCCTCAGGACCGTACCCCTCCCAATCTACGAGGTACTGGTGACCACGGCCCCGAGGACGCATGTCCAAAATCCTACGGACCCTGTAGATGGGTGCGCCCTCGACAAGGATGGGGGGGGGGGGGGGAAGACGAGCGGGGGCGCGAAGAACGGGCTTGATACAGGAGACATGGAAGACCGGGTGGACGCGACGAAGGTATCGCGGAAGAAGAAGTCGAACTGCGACAGGATTAATGACCCGAGAAATACGGAACGGACCAATGAACCGCGGGGTGAACTTGCGAGAAGCCGTCTTAAGGGGAAGGTTCTGAGTGGAGAGCCAAACTCTCTGACCGCGACAATATCTAGGACTCTTAGTTCTACGCTTATTAGCAGCCCTCACAGTCTGCGTCCTATAACGGCAAAGTGCAGACCTGACCCTCTTCCAGGTGCGCTCGCAACGTTGGACAAAAGCCTGAGCGGAGGGGACGCTGGACTCGGCGAACTGAGATGAGAACAGCGGAGGCTGGTACCCGAGGCTACTCTGAAAAGGAGATAGCCCGGTCGCAGACGAAGGAAGCGAGTTGTGGGCGTATTCTGCCCAGGGGAGCTGTTCTGACCAAGACGCAGGGTTGCGAAAAGAAAGACTGCGTAAGATGCGACCAATAGTCTGATTGGCCCGTTCTGCTTGACCGTTAGACTGGGGGTGAAAGCCGGAAGAGAGACTGACGGAAGCCCCAATCAAACGGCAAAACTCCCTCCAAAATTGAGACGTGAATTGCGGACCTCTGTCCGAAACGACGTCTGACGGAAGGCCATGAATTCTGAAAACATTCTCGATGATGATTTGTGGCGTCTCTTTAGCAGAAGGAAGCTTAGCAAAGGGAATGAAATGAGCCGCCTTAGAGAACCTATCGACAACCGTAAGAATAACAGTCTTCCCCGCTGACGAAGGCAGTCCGGTGACAAAATCTAAGGCGATGTGAGACCACGGTCGAGAGGGAATGGGAAGCGGCCTGAGACGGCCGGCAGGAGGGGAGTTACCGGACTTAGTCTGCGCGCAGACCGAACAAGCAGCCACGAAACGACGCGTGTCATGCTCCCGGGTGGGCCACCAAAAACGCTGCCGAATGGAAGCAAGCGTACCCCGAACGCCAGGGTGGCCGGCTAACTTGGCAGAGTGAGCCCACTGAAGAACGGCCAGACGAGTAGGAACGGGAACGAAAAGAAGGTTCCTAGGACAAGCGCGCGGCGACGGAGTGTGAGTGAGCGCTTGCTTTACCTGCCTCTCAATTCCCCAGACAGTCAACCCGACAACACGCCCCTCAGGGAGAATCCCCTCGGGGTCAGTGGAGGCTACTGAAGAACTGAAGAGACGAGATAAAGCATCAGGCTTGGTGTTCTTAGAGCCCGGACGATAAGAAATCACGAACTCGAAACGAGCGAAAAACAGCGCCCAACGCGCCTGACGCGCATTAAGTCGTTTGGCAGAACGGATGTACTCCAGGTTCCTATGGTCAGTCCAAACGACAAAAGGAACGGTCGCCCCCTCCAACCACTGTCGCCATTCGCCTAGGGCTAACCGGATGGCGAGCAGTTCGCGGTTTCCCACATCATAGTTACGTTCCGACGGCGACAGGCGATGAGAAAAATACGCGCATGGGTGGACCTTGTCGTCAGAGAGGGAGCGCTGAGAAAGAATGGCTCCCACACCCACCTCTGACGCGTCAACCTCGACAACGAACTGTCTAGAGACGTCAGGTGTAACAAGGATAGGAGCGGATGTAAAACGATTCTTGAGGAGATCAAAAGCTCCCTGGGCGGAAACGGACCACTTAAAGCACGTCTTGACAGAAGTAAGGGCTGTGAGAGGACCTGACCGAAATTACGGATGAAACGACGATAGAAGTTCGCGAAGCCGAGAAAGCGCTGCAGCTCGACGCGTGACTTAGGGGCGGGCCAATCAATGACAGCTTGGACCTTAGCGGGATCCATCTTAATGCCTTCAGCGGAAATAACAGAACCGAGAAATGTGACGGAGGAGGCATGAAAAGTGCACTTCTCAGCCTTCACAAAAAGACAATTCTCTAAAAGGCGCTGGAGGACACGTCGAACGTGCTGAAGATGAATCTGGAGTGACGGTGAAAAAATCAGGATATCGTCAAGGTAAACGAAAACAAAGATGTTCAGCATGTCTCTCAGGACATCATTGACTAATGCCTGAAAGACAGCTGGAGCGTTAGCGAGGCCGAAAGGAAGAACCCGGTATTCAAAGTGCCCTAACGGAGTGTTAAACGCCGTCTTCCACTCGTCCCCCTCCCTGATGCGCACGAGATGGTAAGCGTTACGAAGGTCCAACTTAGTGAAAAACCTGGCTCCCTGCAGGATCTCGAAGGCTGAAGACATAAGAGGAAGCGGATAACGATTCTTCACTGTTATGTCATTCAGCCCTCGATAATCTATGCAGGGGCGCAGAGACCCGTCCTTCTTCTTGACAAAAAAACCCCCCGCTCCGGCGGGAGAGGAGGAGGGGACTATGGTACCGGCGTCAAGAGCTACAGACAAATAATCCTCGAGAGCCTTACGTTCGGGAGCCGACAGAGAGTATAGTCTACCCCGGGGGGGAGTGGTTCCCGGAAGGAGATCAATACTACAATCATACGACCGGTGTGGAGGAAGAGAGGTGGCCCTGGACCGACTGAACACCGTGCGCAGATCGTGATATTCCTCCGGCACCCCTGTCAAATCACCAGGCTCCTCCTGTGAAGAAGAGACAGAGGAAACAGGAGGGATAGCAGACATTAAACATTTCACATGACAAGAGACGTTCCAGGAGAGGATAGAATTACTAGACCAATTAATGGAAGGATTATGACAAACTAGCCAGGGATGGCCCAAAACAACAGGTGTAAAAGGTGAACGAAAAATTAAAAAAGAAATGGTTTCGCTATGATTACCAGAAACAGTGAGGGTTAAAGGTAGCGTCTCACGCTGAATCCTGGGGAGAGGACTACCATCCAGGGCGAACAAGGCCGTGGACTCCCTTAACTGTCTGAGAGGAATGTCATGTTCCCGAGCCCAGGTCTCGTCCATAAAACAGCCCTCCGCCCCAGAGTCTATTAAGGCACTGCAGGAAGCTGACGAACCGGTCCAGCGTAGATGGACCGACAAGGTAGTGCAGGATCTTGAAGGAGAGACAGGATTAGTAGCGCACACCAGTAGCCCTCCGCTTATTGATGAGCTCTGGCTTTTACTGGACATGAAGTGACAAAATGACCAGCAGAACCGCAATAGAGACAGAGGCGGTTGGTGATTCTCCGTTCCCTCTCCTTAGTCGAGATGCGGATACCTCCCAGCTGCATAGGCTCAGCTCCCGAGCCGGCAGAGGAAGATGGTAGTGATGCGGAGAGGGGGGCAACGGAAAACGCGAGCTCCTTTCCACGTGCTCGGTGACGAAGATCAACGTGTCGCTCAATGCGAATAGCGAGTTCAATCAAGGAATCCACGCTGGAAGGAACCTCCCGGGAGAGAATCTCATCCTTTACCTCTGCGCGGAGACCCTCCAGAAGACGAGCGAGCAAAGCCGGCTCGTTCCAGCCACTGGAGGCAGCAAGAGTGCGAAACTCAATAGAGTAGTCTGTTATGGATCGATTGCCTTGACATAGGGAAGACAGGGCCCTGGAAGCCTCCTCCCCAAAAACAGATCGATCAAAAACCCGTATCATCTCCTCCTTAAAGTCCTGATACTGGTTAGTACACTCAGCCCTTGCCTCCCAGATTGCCGTGCCCCACTCACGAGCCCGTCCAGTAAGGAGAGATATGACGTAGGCGACACGAGCAGTGCTCCTGGCGTAAGTGTTGGGCTGGAGAGAAAACACAATATCACACTGGGTGAGGAACGAGCGGCATTCAGTGGGCTCCCCAGAGTAACACGGCGGGTTATTGATTCTGGGCTCCGGAGATTCGAAAGCCCTGGAAGTGGCCGGTGGATCGAGGCGGAGATGGTGAACCTGTTCTGTGAGGTTGGAGACTTGGGTGGCCAGGGTCTCAACGGCATGTCGAGCAGCAGACAATTCCTGCTCGTGTCTGCCTAGCATCGCTCCCTGGATCTCGACGGCTGAGTGGAGAGGATCCGAAGTCGCTGGGTCCATTCTTGGTCGGATTCTTCTGTCAGGGGTGTGAATGAGGACCCAAAAGCGAATTAACAAACAGAGTTTCTTTAATGATGAACACACGTGGGCTCAGATGGACAGGTAGATTCCGACAGGACAGGACAAGGTTGCAGCAAACACGATGATAGTCTGGTTCAGGCATGAGACACACAAACAAGAATCCGACAAAGACAGGAGCAGAAACAGAGAGAGATATAGGGACCTAATCAGAGGGAAAAAGGGAACAGGTGGGAAAAGGGGTGAATGAGGTAGTCAGAGAAGACAAGGAACAGCTGGGGGAAAGAGGGACAGAAACGGTAACCTAGTACGACCAGCAGAGGGAGACAGGGTGAAAGGAAAGGACAGAAAGACACAACATGACAATACATGACAGTATTAACATGTTGAATGCAGCGAGCGGTCGGTTTAAAATACTAGCACACAGCTCAGACACCCATGCATACCCCACAAGACATGCCACCAGAGGTCTCTTCACAGTCCCCCAGTCCAGAACAGACTATGGAAGTCACACAGTACTACATAGAGTCATGACTAAATGGAACTCTATTCCACATCAAGTAACTGATGCAAGCAGTAAAGTTAGACTTATAAGTCAAATAAAAATACACCTCATGGAACAGCGGGGACTGTGAACGGACACACACAATAACATACGCACTATACACACACACATGGATTTTGTTGTAGAGATGTGGTAGTTGAGTAGTGGCCTGAGGGCACACAGTGTGTTTTGAAATGTGTTAATTATTTATAACTGCCTTCATTTTGCTGGACCCCTCTGCAGCAGCTAATGGGGAGTCGTAATAAATACAAAAGGCCAGTTGAAAGTAGGCTCAGCAAAGTATCCCACTCAGAAACCAGATCATAGACATTGCATTACTTAAATTTATTGTTTTATTCATACAAATCTATGGGGTGATAAGAGCCAAAGCAAAGTAGCTGTTACTGAAAGTATAACACTCAAGGATAACGTTCTTAAAAGAAAAAGCATGGAAAATATATAAGACATGAAATTGTATTTTAGTCACACCAACTGACAACTGTTGCAATCGCCATATCAACAGAGTTGATTGAAATTTGTTTAGTGCAGCCAATACAAACAAAAAGAGACAAAAAAAAAAAACAAATAATCCTCGAGAGCCTTACGTTCGGGAGCCGACAGAGAGTATAGTCTACCCCGGGGGGGAGTGGTTCCCGGAAGGAGATCAATACTACAATCATACGACCGGTGTGGAGGAAGAGAGGTGGCCCTGGACCGACTGAACACCGTGCGCAGATCGTGATATTCCTCCGGCACCCCTGTCAAATCACCAGGCTCCTCCTGTGAAGAAGAGACAGAGGAAACAGGAGGGATAGCAGACATTAAACATTTCACATGACAAGAGACGTTCCAGGAGAGGATAGAATTACTAGACCAATTAATGGAAGGATTATGACAAACTAGCCAGGGATGGCCCAAAACAACAGGTGTAAAAGGTGAACGAAAAATTAAAAAAGAAATGGTTTCGCTATGATTACCAGAAACAGTGAGGGTTAAAGGTAGCGTCTCACGCTGAATCCTGGGGAGAGGACTACCATCCAGGGCGAACAAGGCCGTGGACTCCCTTAACTGTCTGAGAGGAATGTCATGTTCCCGAGCCCAGGTCTCGTCCATAAAACAGCCCTCCGCCCCAGAGTCTATTAAGGCACTGCAGGAAGCTGACGAACCGGTCCAGCGTAGATGGACCGACAAGGTAGTGCAGGATCTTGAAGGAGAGACAGGATTAGTAGCGCACACCAGTAGCCCTCCGCTTATTGATGAGCTCTGGCTTTTACTGGACATGAAGTGACAAAATGACCAGCAGAACCGCAATAGAGACAGAGGCGGTTGGTGATTCTCCGTTCCCTCTCCTTAGTCGAGATGCGGATACCTCCCAGCTGCATAGGCTCAGCTCCCGAGCCGGCAGAGGAAGATGGTAGTGATGCGGAGAGGGGGGCAACGGAAAACGCGAGCTCCTTTCCACGTGCTCGGTGACGAAGATCAACGTGTCGCTCAATGCGAATAGCGAGTTCAATCAAGGAATCCACGCTGGAAGGAACCTCCCGGGAGAGAATCTCATCCTTTACCTCTGCGCGGAGACCCTCCAGAAGACGAGCGAGCAAAGCCGGCTCGTTCCAGCCACTGGAGGCAGCAAGAGTGCGAAACTCAATAGAGTAGTCTGTTATGGATCGATTGCCTTGACATAGGGAAGACAGGGCCCTGGAAGCCTCCTCCCCAAAAACAGATCGATCAAAAACCCGTATCATCTCCTCCTTAAAGTCCTGATACTGGTTAGTACACTCAGCCCTTGCCTCCCAGATTGCCGTGCCCCACTCACGAGCCCGTCCAGTAAGGAGAGATATGACGTAGGCGACACGAGCAGTGCTCCTGGCGTAAGTGTTGGGCTGGAGAGAAAACACAATATCACACTGGGTGAGGAACGAGCGGCATTCAGTGGGCTCCCCAGAGTAACACGGCGGGTTATTGATTCTGGGCTCCGGAGATTCGAAAGCCCTGGAAGTGGCCGGTGGATCGAGGCGGAGATGGTGAACCTGTTCTGTGAGGTTGGAGACTTGGGTGGCCAGGGTCTCAACGGCATGTCGAGCAGCAGACAATTCCTGCTCGTGTCTGCCTAGCATCGCTCCCTGGATCTCGACGGCTGAGTGGAGAGGATCCGAAGTCGCTGGGTCCATTCTTGGTCGGATTCTTCTGTCAGGGGTGTGAATGAGGACCCAAAAGCGAATTAACAAACAGAGTTTCTTTAATGATGAACACACGTGGGCTCAGATGGACAGGTAGATTCCGACAGGACAGGACAAGGTTGCAGCAAACACGATGATAGTCTGGTTCAGGCATGAGACACACAAACAAGAATCCGACAAAGACAGGAGCAGAAACAGAGAGAGATATAGGGACCTAATCAGAGGGAAAAAGGGAACAGGTGGGAAAAGGGGTGAATGAGGTAGTCAGAGAAGACAAGGAACAGCTGGGGGAAAGAGGGACAGAAACGGTAACCTAGTACGACCAGCAGAGGGAGACAGGGTGAAAGGAAAGGACAGAAAGACACAACATGACAATACATGACAGTATTAACATGTTGAATGCAGCGAGCGGTCGGTTTAAAATACTAGCACACAGCTCAGACACCCATGCATACCCCACAAGACATGCCACCAGAGGTCTCTTCACAGTCCCCCAGTCCAGAACAGACTATGGAAGTCACACAGTACTACATAGAGTCATGACTAAATGGAACTCTATTCCACATCAAGTAACTGATGCAAGCAGTAAAGTTAGACTTATAAGTCAAATAAAAATACACCTCATGGAACAGCGGGGACTGTGAACGGACACACACAATAACATACGCACTATACACACACACATGGATTTTGTTGTAGAGATGTGGTAGTTGAGTAGTGGCCTGAGGGCACACAGTGTGTTTTGAAATGTGTTAATTATTTATAACTGCCTTCATTTTGCTGGACCCCTCTGCAGCAGCTAATGGGGAGTCGTAATAAATACAAAAGGCCAGTTGAAAGTAGGCTCAGCAAAGTATCCCACTCAGAAACCAGATCATAGACATTGCATTACTTAAATTTATTGTTTTATTCATACAAATCTATGGGGTGATAAGAGCCAAAGCAAAGTAGCTGTTACTGAAAGTATAACACTCAAGGATAACGTTCTTAAAAGAAAAAGCATGGAAAATATATAAGACATGAAATTGTATTTTAGTCACACCAACTGACAACTGTTGCAATCGCCATATCAACAGAGTTGATTGAAATTTGTTTAGTGCAGCCAATACAAACAAAAAGAGACAAAAAAAAAAAACAAATAATCCTCGAGAGCCTTACGTTCGGGAGCCGACAGAGAGTATAGTCTACCCCGGGGGGGAGTGGTTCCCGGAAGGAGATCAATACTACAATCATACGACCGGTGTGGAGGAAGAGAGGTGGCCCTGGACCGACTGAACACCGTGCGCAGATCGTGATATTCCTCCGGCACCCCTGTCAAATCACCAGGCTCCTCCTGTGAAGAAGAGACAGAGGAAACAGGAGGGATAGCAGACATTAAACATTTCACATGACAAGAGACGTTCCAGGAGAGGATAGAATTACTAGACCAATTAATGGAAGGATTATGACAAACTAGCCAGGGATGGCCCAAAACAACAGGTGTAAAAGGTGAACGAAAAATTAAAAAAGAAATGGTTTCGCTATGATTACCAGAAACAGTGAGGGTTAAAGGTAGCGTCTCACGCTGAATCCTGGGGAGAGGACTACCATCCAGGGCGAACAAGGCCGTGGACTCCCTTAACTGTCTGAGAGGAATGTCATGTTCCCGAGCCCAGGTCTCGTCCATAAAACAGCCCTCCGCCCCAGAGTCTATTAAGGCACTGCAGGAAGCTGACGAACCGGTCCAGCGTAGATGGACCGACAAGGTAGTGCAGGATCTTGAAGGAGAGACAGGATTAGTAGCGCACACCAGTAGCCCTCCGCTTATTGATGAGCTCTGGCTTTTACTGGACATGAAGTGACAAAATGACCAGCAGAACCGCAATAGAGACAGAGGCGGTTGGTGATTCTCCGTTCCCTCTCCTTAGTCGAGATGCGGATACCTCCCAGCTGCATAGGCTCAGCTCCCGAGCCGGCAGAGGAAGATGGTAGTGATGCGGAGAGGGGGGCAACGGAAAACGCGAGCTCCTTTCCACGTGCTCGGTGACGAAGATCAACGTGTCGCTCAATGCGAATAGCGAGTTCAATCAAGGAATCCACGCTGGAAGGAACCTCCCGGGAGAGAATCTCATCCTTTACCTCTGCGCGGAGACCCTCCAGAAGACGAGCGAGCAAAGCCGGCTCGTTCCAGCCACTGGAGGCAGCAAGAGTGCGAAACTCAATAGAGTAGTCTGTTATGGATCGATTGCCTTGACATAGGGAAGACAGGGCCCTGGAAGCCTCCTCCCCAAAAACAGATCGATCAAAAACCCGTATCATCTCCTCCTTAAAGTCCTGATACTGGTTAGTACACTCAGCCCTTGCCTCCCAGATTGCCGTGCCCCACTCACGAGCCCGTCCAGTAAGGAGAGATATGACGTAGGCGACACGAGCAGTGCTCCTGGCGTAAGTGTTGGGCTGGAGAGAAAACACAATATCACACTGGGTGAGGAACGAGCGGCATTCAGTGGGCTCCCCAGAGTAACACGGCGGGTTATTGATTCTGGGCTCCGGAGATTCGAAAGCCCTGGAAGTGGCCGGTGGATCGAGGCGGAGATGGTGAACCTGTTCTGTGAGGTTGGAGACTTGGGTGGCCAGGGTCTCAACGGCATGTCGAGCAGCAGACAATTCCTGCTCGTGTCTGCCTAGCATCGCTCCCTGGATCTCGACGGCTGAGTGGAGAGGATCCGAAGTCGCTGGGTCCATTCTTGGTCGGATTCTTCTGTCAGGGGTGTGAATGAGGACCCAAAAGCGAATTAACAAACAGAGTTTCTTTAATGATGAACACACGTGGGCTCAGATGGACAGGTAGATTCCGACAGGACAGGACAAGGTTGCAGCAAACACGATGATAGTCTGGTTCAGGCATGAGACACACAAACAAGAATCCGACAAAGACAGGAGCAGAAACAGAGAGAGATATAGGGACCTAATCAGAGGGAAAAAGGGAACAGGTGGGAAAAGGGGTGAATGAGGTAGTCAGAGAAGACAAGGAACAGCTGGGGGAAAGAGGGACAGAAACGGTAACCTAGTACGACCAGCAGAGGGAGACAGGGTGAAAGGAAAGGACAGAAAGACACAACATGACAATACATGACAGTATTAACATGTTGAATGCAGCGAGCGGTCGGTTTAAAATACTAGCACACAGCTCAGACACCCATGCATACCCCACAAGACATGCCACCAGAGGTCTCTTCACAGTCCCCCAGTCCAGAACAGACTATGGAAGTCACACAGTACTACATAGAGTCATGACTAAATGGAACTCTATTCCACATCAAGTAACTGATGCAAGCAGTAAAGTTAGACTTATAAGTCAAATAAAAATACACCTCATGGAACAGCGGGGACTGTGAACGGACACACACAATAACATACGCACTATACACACACACATGGATTTTGTTGTAGAGATGTGGTAGTTGAGTAGTGGCCTGAGGGCACACAGTGTGTTTTGAAATGTGTTAATTATTTATAACTGCCTTCATTTTGCTGGACCCCTCTGCAGCAGCTAATGGGGAGTCGTAATAAATACAAAAGGCCAGTTGAAAGTAGGCTCAGCAAAGTATCCCACTCAGAAACCAGATCATAGACATTGCATTACTTAAATTTATTGTTTTATTCATACAAATCTATGGGGTGATAAGAGCCAAAGCAAAGTAGCTGTTACTGAAAGTATAACACTCAAGGATAACGTTCTTAAAAGAAAAAGCATGGAAAATATATAAGACATGAAATTGTATTTTAGTCACACCAACTGACAACTGTTGCAATCGCCATATCAACAGAGTTGATTGAAATTTGTTTAGTGCAGCCAATACAAACAAAAAGAGACAAAAAAAAAAAACAAATAATCCTCGAGAGCCTTACGTTCGGGAGCCGACAGAGAGTATAGTCTACCCCGGGGGGGAGTGGTTCCCGGAAGGAGATCAATACTACAATCATACGACCGGTGTGGAGGAAGAGAGGTGGCCCTGGACCGACTGAACACCGTGCGCAGATCGTGATATTCCTCCGGCACCCCTGTCAAATCACCAGGCTCCTCCTGTGAAGAAGAGACAGAGGAAACAGGAGGGATAGCAGACATTAAACATTTCACATGACAAGAGACGTTCCAGGAGAGGATAGAATTACTAGACCAATTAATGGAAGGATTATGACAAACTAGCCAGGGATGGCCCAAAACAACAGGTGTAAAAGGTGAACGAAAAATTAAAAAAGAAATGGTTTCGCTATGATTACCAGAAACAGTGAGGGTTAAAGGTAGCGTCTCACGCTGAATCCTGGGGAGAGGACTACCATCCAGGGCGAACAAGGCCGTGGACTCCCTTAACTGTCTGAGAGGAATGTCATGTTCCCGAGCCCAGGTCTCGTCCATAAAACAGCCCTCCGCCCCAGAGTCTATTAAGGCACTGCAGGAAGCTGACGAACCGGTCCAGCGTAGATGGACCGACAAGGTAGTGCAGGATCTTGAAGGAGAGACAGGATTAGTAGCGCACACCAGTAGCCCTCCGCTTATTGATGAGCTCTGGCTTTTACTGGACATGAAGTGACAAAATGACCAGCAGAACCGCAATAGAGACAGAGGCGGTTGGTGATTCTCCGTTCCCTCTCCTTAGTCGAGATGCGGATACCTCCCAGCTGCATAGGCTCAGCTCCCGAGCCGGCAGAGGAAGATGGTAGTGATGCGGAGAGGGGGGCAACGGAAAACGCGAGCTCCTTTCCACGTGCTCGGTGACGAAGATCAACGTGTCGCTCAATGCGAATAGCGAGTTCAATCAAGGAATCCACGCTGGAAGGAACCTCCCGGGAGAGAATCTCATCCTTTACCTCTGCGCGGAGACCCTCCAGAAGACGAGCGAGCAAAGCCGGCTCGTTCCAGCCACTGGAGGCAGCAAGAGTGCGAAACTCAATAGAGTAGTCTGTTATGGATCGATTGCCTTGACATAGGGAAGACAGGGCCCTGGAAGCCTCCTCCCCAAAAACAGATCGATCAAAAACCCGTATCATCTCCTCCTTAAAGTCCTGATACTGGTTAGTACACTCAGCCCTTGCCTCCCAGATTGCCGTGCCCCACTCACGAGCCCGTCCAGTAAGGAGAGATATGACGTAGGCGACACGAGCAGTGCTCCTGGCGTAAGTGTTGGGCTGGAGAGAAAACACAATATCACACTGGGTGAGGAACGAGCGGCATTCAGTGGGCTCCCCAGAGTAACACGGCGGGTTATTGATTCTGGGCTCCGGAGATTCGAAAGCCCTGGAAGTGGCCGGTGGATCGAGGCGGAGATGGTGAACCTGTTCTGTGAGGTTGGAGACTTGGGTGGCCAGGGTCTCAACGGCATGTCGAGCAGCAGACAATTCCTGCTCGTGTCTGCCTAGCATCGCTCCCTGGATCTCGACGGCTGAGTGGAGAGGATCCGAAGTCGCTGGGTCCATTCTTGGTCGGATTCTTCTGTCAGGGGTGTGAATGAGGACCCAAAAGCGAATTAACAAACAGAGTTTCTTTAATGATGAACACACGTGGGCTCAGATGGACAGGTAGATTCCGACAGGACAGGACAAGGTTGCAGCAAACACGATGATAGTCTGGTTCAGGCATGAGACACACAAACAAGAATCCGACAAAGACAGGAGCAGAAACAGAGAGAGATATAGGGACCTAATCAGAGGGAAAAAGGGAACAGGTGGGAAAAGGGGTGAATGAGGTAGTCAGAGAAGACAAGGAACAGCTGGGGGAAAGAGGGACAGAAACGGTAACCTAGTACGACCAGCAGAGGGAGACAGGGTGAAAGGAAAGGACAGAAAGACACAACATGACAATACATGACAGTATTAACATGTTGAATGCAGCGAGCGGTCGGTTTAAAATACTAGCACACAGCTCAGACACCCATGCATACCCCACAAGACATGCCACCAGAGGTCTCTTCACAGTCCCCCAGTCCAGAACAGACTATGGAAGTCACACAGTACTACATAGAGTCATGACTAAATGGAACTCTATTCCACATCAAGTAACTGATGCAAGCAGTAAAGTTAGACTTATAAGTCAAATAAAAATACACCTCATGGAACAGCGGGGACTGTGAACGGACACACACAATAACATACGCACTATACACACACACATGGATTTTGTTGTAGAGATGTGGTAGTTGAGTAGTGGCCTGAGGGCACACAGTGTGTTTTGAAATGTGTTAATTATTTATAACTGCCTTCATTTTGCTGGACCCCTCTGCAGCAGCTAATGGGGAGTCGTAATAAATACAAAAGGCCAGTTGAAAGTAGGCTCAGCAAAGTATCCCACTCAGAAACCAGATCATAGACATTGCATTACTTAAATTTATTGTTTTATTCATACAAATCTATGGGGTGATAAGAGCCAAAGCAAAGTAGCTGTTACTGAAAGTATAACACTCAAGGATAACGTTCTTAAAAGAAAAAGCATGGAAAATATATAAGACATGAAATTGTATTTTAGTCACACCAACTGACAACTGTTGCAATCGCCATATCAACAGAGTTGATTGAAATTTGTTTAGTGCAGCCAATACAAACAAAAAGAGACAAAAAAAAAAAACAAATAATCCTCGAGAGCCTTACGTTCGGGAGCCGACAGAGAGTATAGTCTACCCCGGGGGGGAGTGGTTCCCGGAAGGAGATCAATACTACAATCATACGACCGGTGTGGAGGAAGAGAGGTGGCCCTGGACCGACTGAACACCGTGCGCAGATCGTGATATTCCTCCGGCACCCCTGTCAAATCACCAGGCTCCTCCTGTGAAGAAGAGACAGAGGAAACAGGAGGGATAGCAGACATTAAACATTTCACATGACAAGAGACGTTCCAGGAGAGGATAGAATTACTAGACCAATTAATGGAAGGATTATGACAAACTAGCCAGGGATGGCCCAAAACAACAGGTGTAAAAGGTGAACGAAAAATTAAAAAAGAAATGGTTTCGCTATGATTACCAGAAACAGTGAGGGTTAAAGGTAGCGTCTCACGCTGAATCCTGGGGAGAGGACTACCATCCAGGGCGAACAAGGCCGTGGACTCCCTTAACTGTCTGAGAGGAATGTCATGTTCCCGAGCCCAGGTCTCGTCCATAAAACAGCCCTCCGCCCCAGAGTCTATTAAGGCACTGCAGGAAGCTGACGAACCGGTCCAGCGTAGATGGACCGACAAGGTAGTGCAGGATCTTGAAGGAGAGACAGGATTAGTAGCGCACACCAGTAGCCCTCCGCTTATTGATGAGCTCTGGCTTTTACTGGACATGAAGTGACAAAATGACCAGCAGAACCGCAATAGAGACAGAGGCGGTTGGTGATTCTCCGTTCCCTCTCCTTAGTCGAGATGCGGATACCTCCCAGCTGCATAGGCTCAGCTCCCGAGCCGGCAGAGGAAGATGGTAGTGATGCGGAGAGGGGGGCAACGGAAAACGCGAGCTCCTTTCCACGTGCTCGGTGACGAAGATCAACGTGTCGCTCAATGCGAATAGCGAGTTCAATCAAGGAATCCACGCTGGAAGGAACCTCCCGGGAGAGAATCTCATCCTTTACCTCTGCGCGGAGACCCTCCAGAAGACGAGCGAGCAAAGCCGGCTCGTTCCAGCCACTGGAGGCAGCAAGAGTGCGAAACTCAATAGAGTAGTCTGTTATGGATCGATTGCCTTGACATAGGGAAGACAGGGCCCTGGAAGCCTCCTCCCCAAAAACAGATCGATCAAAAACCCGTATCATCTCCTCCTTAAAGTCCTGATACTGGTTAGTACACTCAGCCCTTGCCTCCCAGATTGCCGTGCCCCACTCACGAGCCCGTCCAGTAAGGAGAGATATGACGTAGGCGACACGAGCAGTGCTCCTGGCGTAAGTGTTGGGCTGGAGAGAAAACACAATATCACACTGGGTGAGGAACGAGCGGCATTCAGTGGGCTCCCCAGAGTAACACGGCGGGTTATTGATTCTGGGCTCCGGAGATTCGAAAGCCCTGGAAGTGGCCGGTGGATCGAGGCGGAGATGGTGAACCTGTTCTGTGAGGTTGGAGACTTGGGTGGCCAGGGTCTCAACGGCATGTCGAGCAGCAGACAATTCCTGCTCGTGTCTGCCTAGCATCGCTCCCTGGATCTCGACGGCTGAGTGGAGAGGATCCGAAGTCGCTGGGTCCATTCTTGGTCGGATTCTTCTGTCAGGGGTGTGAATGAGGACCCAAAAGCGAATTAACAAACAGAGTTTCTTTAATGATGAACACACGTGGGCTCAGATGGACAGGTAGATTCCGACAGGACAGGACAAGGTTGCAGCAAACACGATGATAGTCTGGTTCAGGCATGAGACACACAAACAAGAATCCGACAAAGACAGGAGCAGAAACAGAGAGAGATATAGGGACCTAATCAGAGGGAAAAAGGGAACAGGTGGGAAAAGGGGTGAATGAGGTAGTCAGAGAAGACAAGGAACAGCTGGGGGAAAGAGGGACAGAAACGGTAACCTAGTACGACCAGCAGAGGGAGACAGGGTGAAAGGAAAGGACAGAAAGACACAACATGACAATACATGACAGTATTAACATGTTGAATGCAGCGAGCGGTCGGTTTAAAATACTAGCACACAGCTCAGACACCCATGCATACCCCACAAGACATGCCACCAGAGGTCTCTTCACAGTCCCCCAGTCCAGAACAGACTATGGAAGTCACACAGTACTACATAGAGTCATGACTAAATGGAACTCTATTCCACATCAAGTAACTGATGCAAGCAGTAAAGTTAGACTTATAAGTCAAATAAAAATACACCTCATGGAACAGCGGGGACTGTGAACGGACACACACAATAACATACGCACTATACACACACACATGGATTTTGTTGTAGAGATGTGGTAGTTGAGTAGTGGCCTGAGGGCACACAGTGTGTTTTGAAATGTGTTAATTATTTATAACTGCCTTCATTTTGCTGGACCCCTCTGCAGCAGCTAATGGGGAGTCGTAATAAATACAAAAGGCCAGTTGAAAGTAGGCTCAGCAAAGTATCCCACTCAGAAACCAGATCATAGACATTGCATTACTTAAATTTATTGTTTTATTCATACAAATCTATGGGGTGATAAGAGCCAAAGCAAAGTAGCTGTTACTGAAAGTATAACACTCAAGGATAACGTTCTTAAAAGAAAAAGCATGGAAAATATATAAGACATGAAATTGTATTTTAGTCACACCAACTGACAACTGTTGCAATCGCCATATCAACAGAGTTGATTGAAATTTGTTTAGTGCAGCCAATACAAACAAAAAGAGACAAAAAAAAAAAAAAAAAAAAAAAAAAAAAAAAA
Organism: Oncorhynchus mykiss; assembly: GCF_057628025.1. NCBI lineage: Eukaryota > Metazoa > Chordata > Actinopteri > Salmoniformes > Salmonidae > Oncorhynchus > Oncorhynchus mykiss. The sequence continues at coordinate 24,213,552 of NC_143026.1, forward strand.
AGAGAAAAATAAAAGACAAAACCTCCATAAAAGCGTTCATTTTTGATGATCAAGGGCCTCTGTACATACTAGTGTAACCAGAACAGTATTGTCCTCACTAAAGTGACAGAGGAAGCTATTATCTAGACTATTGAGATTCAGCCACAGTGTGTGTCGTCAAGGTGAGGAGGTGTTGAAGGTGCCCCTCGGGGGTCAGCGGGAGGCGAAGGGAGATATGTCTTTGTGGGTGAACATGAAGGCGTCGCTCGGTTTTTGAAGTAACAGGAACTGCAAAGTCAGCCATCATACCGTAGATCACCGGGTGCGTCGCAGGTTCGAGGCATGCTCCACCTTCAACTCCTCCTGTAACACACAGGTCCTGTTGGAAACTTAGGGGTTAGTGGTTTAAGTGTAAGGGGCTAGGTGAGAGTAGGAGGTAATGGTTGTCCTCCCACACCAGACACCTCTTCTCAAACACTGGCTTATCATCACTCACCTCTGACACACCACCAGGTAAAAAAGGGGAACATTCCTAAGTGTGTGTGTATGTATGTATTTGGGACACGAGAGCTCACATGCACTTGGCCAGGTGCCTAAACAGGATATGTCATCACACAGGGAGGAAGATGGCAGGAGCAGTGTGTCACATGTTCCCCTTGTGTAGGCCAGGTTACTGTAAAAGCACTGTGACAACTGCTGATTTAAAAAGAAAAAGGCCAAATATAGACTTTTGATTGACTGATTGTATAAGTAGATGTCCACTTACCCGTCATGTGGGAAGTAGCAGTGCCAACACTGCCAAGTGGCTGGGATGTCCTCCACTGAGTCCACTGTCCTCTCTACCCCAAACAACTCCACCATCTGCACCCCAGCTCCCTATGACCAGTTTGACGCATTGGCCCACCAGACTAATCACAGTTGGGTGGAAGTGTCTGGAAATTAAATCAAAACAACTGAGAGCACATAGAACAGTGAACACACTTACCTAGCACAAAAAAAAAAGAGTAGGGCAGAGTGACTAAAACAACTGACACATGGAGGTTGAGATGAGTGTGTCCTGGCAAAAAAAATCTGGCAGCTGCTTCTGATTAAATTCAATTTTCACAGAGCAGCTTGTTGCAATTTCGATGAGGCTCTCTTGTTCAGATATGAGTAAGTGGACTGGAGGCAGGGCATGAAAGGGATAACGAATCCAGTTGTTTGTGTCATCCGTTTCGGAAAAGTTCCTGCATAATTGTGCATCCACCTCAGGTGCTTCGCTATATCACATTTGACATTGTCCGTAAGCTTGAGTTCATTTGCACACAAAAAAAGAAAAGACCTGTGTTGTCCTTGTTAATGCAGACAGAGAAGAGCTCCAACTTCTTAATCATAGCCACAATTTTGTCCCTACATTGAATATAGTTGCGGGGAGTCCCTGTAATCCTAGATTCAGAAAAAAAAATTATCACCCAGATAGGCCAGTCGTGCGTGATGACGAGTTTCTCACAAGCAGTCAGACAAGTGAAAATTATGGTCAGTAAAGAAAACTTTAAGCTCATCTCTAAAAAAAAGTGTCAATAATTTGCCACTTGATAACCAGCACACATTGTACATTGTAAAAGCATTATATGGTCGCTGCCCATATCATTGCATAGTGCAGAAAATACACAAGAGTTCAGGGGCTGTCACGCCCTGACCTGAGTATTCTTTGTTTTCTTTATATATGACGAGAATGATGTGTGTTTTGTCTCATCTAGGGTTTTTGTACTGTCTAGGGATTTTGTAGGTTTATGGGGTTGTTTACCATCTAGGTGTTTATGTAGGTCTATGGTTGCCTAGATTGGTTCTCAATTAGAGGCAGGTGTTTATCGTTGTCTCTGATTGGGAACCATATTTAGGCAGCCATCTTCTTTGGGTATTTGGTGGGTTATTGTCTATGTTATGTTGCACGTTAGCACATTGTTTCATTAGCAGTCACGTTCGTCTTATCGTTTTGTTGAAGTTTTCTTCCTGTTCTTCCTGCAATAAAGAAGAATGTATTCTAACCACGCTGCGCTTTGGTCTACTCCATGCGACGATTGTGACAGGGGTCTTGCTTTAGCAAAGTGAACCATTTTCACTGTAGTGTCCAAAACGTCTTTCAAGCTGTCAGACATTCCCTTGGCAGCAAGAGCCTCTCGGTGGATGATGCAATGTACCCAAGTGGCGTCGTGAGCAACTGCTTGCACATGCGTTACCACGCCACTACGTCTCCCTGTAAAGGCTTTTGCGCCATTAGTACAGATACCAACATGAGCAGCAGCTGCGTTTGGCTACATTTGAACCGTTAGTGGAATTCCTGCGAGAGAGTAATGGTTAATGTGATTGGATGTTAATTATTTGACTAGGCTACCTGTATTTGACATTGTGTGGTTATTTCACTGAACACCAGCAGGTATATCTCACTGGTCATCCCCAAAGCCAACACCTCCTTTGGCTGCCTTTCCTTTCAGTTCTCTGCTGCCAATGACTGGAACGAATTTCAAAAATCGCTGAAGCTGGAGACATATTTCCCTCACTAACTTTAAACATCAGCTATCTGAGCAGCTAACCGATCGCTGCAGCTGTACATAGGCCACCTGTAAATAGTAATCTACCTACCTTGTTTCCATACTGTTTTTATTTACTTTTCTGCTCTTTTGCACACCAGTATTTCTACTTGCATATCATCTGCACATCTATCACTCCAGTGTTAATTTGCTCAATTGTAATTACTTCGCTACTATGGCCTATTTATTGCCTTACCTCCTCACGCCATTTGCACACAATGTATATAGACTTTTTCTATTGTGTTATTGACTGTACGCTTGTTTATTCCATGTGTAACTCTGTGTTGTTGATTGTGTCGCACTGCTTTGCTTTATCTTGGCCAGGTTCCAGTTGTAAATGAGAACTTGTTCAACTAGCCTACCTGGTAAAGGTGAAATTTAAAAATACATTTAAAAAATATGGTTTAATTTTATTAAGGGCAGTGAAACTAAGCTACTCAGGCGAGAAAAAAACCTCACCCAAATGTATAGCCCTGTTGGAAAATATAAATGGACTGTTTGAAAATGTGAAGCAAAAAAGTTTTAAAAAAAATAATTAAAAGTGTATTTTTTATTTGGGTACCCCTGTTTGGGAATACCTGCTCTAGTATATACGAAGCCATACCATGCAAGGCAATGAATGGCAGTGCCTGCCTGTACATGTGTAGTGTCACCGTCAACCAAACCAGCGTCAATCTCATGCAGTGGTGCAGGTGTAGTAGTGGCCATATGCAATATGCCCACCTATTGCTCTACAGATATACTCACGAACTACCATTGAGAATGATTGAACAATTGAACGATCCATTGTACTTCCTTAAATCTCTGCCATTATTAGGTGGAGGGAATTACCACCTACATATACCATTGTTATATAAATATTCATACACATAGCTCATATAAACAAAGACATTCCGTAGTAAGAACACATACACCCAGCCATAAGACTGACCCCCTCTTCCTTATATAAACACACATCTCATCTCCCTCTAACTGGCCGGTCCCAAGAGCAAAGCACTTTTGCTGTGCACCAATGGGGCCCGCTCTGGCTAGAGCAAGGCCCGCCTCCAACCCTCCGACCAGTCAAGAAGACCGAAACGACAAGACTCCACCTACTTTATTCTATGTATAAAAATGTATGTAACCATTGTATAGGTCTCTTTTTCACCTGGCTCCTTGCCGAGTTATGTGAACTAGGTCCGTGCACGTAAAACTGCGGGACAAGATATCTCTGACTCATTAAAACTGTCTTTCGTTACAACTGAAATCCACTCTGTCCAGCGTCCGTGATTTGGTCTCAACTCTCCAGTATTTGAACACTAACAGAATACAGAGTAAACAATTGTTGATCATTAATTCATACTCACCTGATGGCAGAGAAAGGGTCATGGTCAAAACTCGGCATGTCAAGCCGTGTTAGTTGGGGCTGGATAGTCTTGAACGATCTTTGTAACCTACCATAGACAGACATGCATACATACACAAGCACACTCACCTGTTTGGTATGATAGCTAGCTAGTTTTAGCTCAATGCTTGTTGGCTTTTAATATAATCTCCCTGTCTTGTCTGTAAAGCCACCAATAATTGAAGGCAGCTAACTAACAAACGTAAATTATTGGTGACTTTAATTTATAACTAACCTGCGAAAGATAGCTAGCTGGATATGTTCAGGTAATATCAGTAACACAGCCTTTACTTTGAAAACAACTAGCGACGTAATCATGTTGCAGCCCCTCCTCTCTATGCCCACACCATCTCTGTTCAATCTTGTGAACGAATGAATTACTGCGGTCGAAATGATTATCCGTCTTGGTTGTATAAATTCGGAAATTGATTGAACGAACAGTACACGGATGACATTTGAACAAAGAAATATAAAACGATCATGAGAATATATCATGGGTAGCCATGGAAAAAGTCATTTATCAATTAACCTTGCCATTTACACTATAACGTGTAAACGTTAACGTGAGTATAATAACTGTATAATAGATTAGAATATAATAACTGTTCCCTGAGATTCTTTCAAGCTGCAATAGAACATTTATGCAAAGTCAACCAGGGAGGAAGGTTACCCTCCTCTTCCTTCTACGATACGGCAGACTGCAAAAAGAACGTTGTAAACATAATGTGCAGAATAGTTCACTATCACGAACGAGGTGGAGTGAGTAATTCCACATTCACATGCTAGTCCTTACTAGGTAACTCGGAAATGTCCAAATGACTAGATGGTTGAAGTACACGTGCCGTCAACCAGTTAGCAAGTCGTAAATTTCCGAGTTCCAACTAGCACTTGAACGCGACATAAATTCAGAAAGTCTTCACGCTCTCTCCCAACTAAAATAGTTTCTACTGGATTTTGCACCGACTCGGATAAATTATTTATTCTCGGGATAACAATAAGATCGTGCAGAAACATGGTAAGCTGTTAATCCAAAGTAAATCAAGAAAATGGAATTGTTTTGTGTGACATTCAAAAACGATTTATTATAATTTGGAATTTAACTTCAGATGCACGGGCTACTTCCACTTTCCTTTTGCCTATGTTGACGGAATAATGTTCTATGACATTACTTTTGAGACTAGGGAGGATTCATATAGAGCCTAGTCTATATGTTATGATAATACAGAATACTTTGTAAACACCATTGACAAGTGGTTAATTAAATGCGTATTTGAAACGCTGCTTTGTTTGAGCATTCACATTGGGTGCATCTCAATAGCTAAAAGTGGGTTCCTCTGCTCGTCCCTCTCCATTCGCCTGTAGTCTAGTGATTTCAAAGAACATGACAAACAGGTAAGATTAAATTCCACATGCTATGTCGGGATTTATTTTACAGGTTAGTTTTCAGATATTGCGCAGATGAGACGGAGAGAGGAAGACAGTATACTTTGAGAGATACCCCAGCATATCCTTGCCTAGCTGGAGGTCGTTGACACATTTTATTGCACCTACAGGATAACAATTTAACATACACCTGAAATATGAATAGGCCTATCATAAGATTTACTTACTGTAAATCAAAAGACAACATATTGTAAAATAGATATTCATTTGAGTTTTCGGAACAACACGGTTCAATCAAATGTGGAATTGATTTGACAAATACATTATATTTGAAAGGGTATCATTTATCTTCATATTTTGTTGAATAAAAACATCCATGAATACCACCCCATGTATTATTTTGCTGTAGCCAACAATTACAAAAAAAATATACATTCCTTGACAGCTGCTTGGTTTACAGTTCTTCCTTTTTAGAGTGCTACATTTCAGCCTTGACCTCAGGGTGAAGTTGCCCTTATAAATGCTGATCTGGGGCCAGTTTAATGGTTAAGGTTAGGATTGGGGGAGGGGGAACTGATCCTAGATCTGTACCTAGGGGAAACTTCACCCTGTAGTGAAACACATTCTACCTCTTCCTCTGGCTAAAAAAGAGAATCTCTAGGGATTTTTGTTTCATATTTTATATTATATTTGTTAGATATTCTGTTGGGTTTATCAACATTAAATCAACACCAGCGCTTTGACAGAACTGTAGGAAAATATTTGTATTTAATTCACGTGCCATCTCTCTCAGCCTGACAAGAACAGTCGGCTGCGTCAGGTTCAGGAAGAGGCGGAGGAGGTGAAGGTCATCATGATGGACAACATGGAGAAGACCGAGGAACGCAAGGCGAAACTGCAGGACCTTGACAAAAGGGCTGAGGAACTGAAGTTCAAAGTGAGACTGGGATTGCTTTTTAATTATTAATACACACACACACACCATTTTTATTCTGATCCAATTCAGATGCATCACTTTTTAATATAAAAGCTGTTCAGACCTCACTCTGGCCAAGCCTTCCACAACCGGAGGTCCTTTTTGGTGTTCAAGATAGACAGTGGTGTTTTATCAGAACGGTGAATTGACTTTAGTGCTTGATTGGTTTGTTTGTTTAGAGCAAGTCCTTCCACAAGACCTCAATGAAGGTGAAGGAGCAGAAGAAATGTGACAACATCAAGGCCAAATGGAAGCTCATTGCTGTTGTTGCAGCCTCGGCCATAATTGTCATTCTAGTAGCTACCTTCATGTTGGTCAACAGATCAAGCCCTGAAAACACACATGATATAGGCAGTATCCCAATGAACGAAGGAGGCATTACACCAACAACCATTGGGCCTGGGAAGTAGGCTATAGCCTAGAATCAATAGGGCTGAAGAGGAAACAAATAGTGGGCACTACTTGAAGTATACTAATATCGGTGAAAGGTATTTTCTAGCTTCTGTTGTTGATACTTTACTTGTCCTTGTACACCCATTGGAGACTACTACAGATCAATCAGGGAAGATAAATAACTTATTAGGTGCATAACTTGTTAAAGATTTGCATTATTCAGAATCTTGTTGGGATTACCAATTATCTGTAAAATATTACATCTGATAATATTGAAATCAGAAAAGGTAAGACATTAGGGGTGATGAGATAGGAAATAGATCAAATCTTTCAACAGCATTTATAATGCATTACTGTACATCTTGGGATACATAACTAAGGTTAACCTGAATATAAAATAGTTGTATTTTGTAGTGTATTTGAAAATACCATCTTTTCAAATACTCGTGGCAATAATTTCCTTTGATATTCAAATACAGGTCTCAGAAAAAAATTCTGTATTTTGAATACGTCTTTCAGAAAATACTGCAGAGAAATAGCTATTTTTTGAAGAAAAATATTTTATGGTTGCCAAATATTTTAGGAAAAACCAAAAACTACAACAGTTGCGTTGAAATATAATGACCATAAGCACATGGTTTGGAGGGCTCCTAGATATGAATCTTAATATAGCCTAGAATTAAATAAATGAAGGACATGGAATCCCCTCAACATTAGAGTAGACCACTTTTGCAGCTTAAAAATGACCAACAAATATACAGTATTTTCATAATGATTGAGACAAGGTAATACAGTAACACTTGACATCAAGTTCTTATACATGTGTAGTAATTTTGTGACAATAGCGACATTGTTGTTACATAGGACCTTGGAAATTGCTTTATAATTGCACAATGGAGTTATTACACGAGTGGAATAAGGACAGTCATTATTCCTTGTGTACATGAGTTAAAAATGCAGCTGATTGCTATGCAATTAAAATGCAATTACCAATTATGTAACATGCTAATAAAATGTTTAAGTTTTATTACCCAGGCACAAGAACAGTTGTTAAGTGGAATGCTAATGGTTACAAAATATGGCTATTAAGTGTCAAAAGGAAACTAAATATCTCAAAACTTAAATAACTATAGCCAAAATCATGTTAGTTTGTATTCTGAGTAAACTGTCTCTTTAAATATGTTATAGTGTGTGTTTGAAACAACACTTACCCACAGATGGACAAAGAGTTAAGTTGTTTTTGCTAAGCATCCAACTTGCTGTTTGCAGATGGCTTTGAATTTCTCTGCAGTAATTTCAGGTGTCATAAAATTAATTGCAACTTTCTACCTTTTCAGTGGCATGTTGAGTCAGTCGAACGTCAACTGATTTATACTTATCTTTACAAAATATCATTGGTTTGACTTGATTATGTACTCCTATGGCAATGGATTTTACAGAATGTTCAGATATAAAATGTGTTGTGTATATCAAATATGACTGTCAAATAGAATGGTATAGTATAGGAGATTGTGTGCGAGCACTATTCATTATTTATATCTTCAACATGCAGTTGCAGATAAAGTTTGTTAGTTGAAAGCAGACAATCCAATAGTTTCTTAAAAAGTAGCCACTTCCTGAGATCGGTATTGAAAAATAAAAACAAGGTACTTGCTTTATCAGTTGCGTATTGAAATGGTTTTAGAAAATAGTCATTTTTTGGAGATCTGTATTCAAATACTTTGTCACCTCCAAAGTAACTATTTGTTCCCCCTTAAATGGTTACCTTCCACAAAGCATAGTTAAAACTAAAGTTATCCCAGATCTGAACCTGAATAACCTCACATTTTCAATGACACCATTCATTTCCCAAAGATATAACCAGACAAAAATGTGTTTATATTTTACTGAAGGTACACCACCATTTACTCTGTCATTCTTGAAGGACTAGTTGATAGACGTCACGTGTTGACAAAACAAGGCATTACATTGTCAAGAACAGGATTTAACTGACAATATAATTCAATTTTTAGAAATGAGTGTAACGTCCCTCAATGCTGAAGAACTGATTGATAGTCACATTAAATAGGCAATAGCCAAAATGCCCTTGCTTGCTAAATAACTGACGTTTGTAGTGTAAACACAATGGGATTGTTTTTGACAATGACACCTGTTCAACCCTTTTATAAACAGTCAACAGGAACTCCCCAATAGCCAGCTGTGTCTAGTTCATTGACCAGTTGAATGGACATTGAGTCAAAAATATGTTTTGTTATCTTGCAATTGCATTATTGATTTATTTTATCCAGTAAATTAAAGTAGATTTTTTTTTTAAGTACATTAACCCTGATTGCTCATTATTTCAACATGATTGGCTGGCAATTACCAATAGGCTATTTTGTCTAAGTGATTTGAATGTATCAACCTTACTGCATTCCAAAGGGGAAATAATCTCCTTTCCCTCATCACAACTCTGCCAGATGGTTTAGAATGTTTAAATTCCCTTAATACATACTTTGACTCTCCCCTTTCAACCTATCCAATCATTTGAAAAAAGTCAAGGACAAACTAAATATAACGTTTTTAAATGGAATTCAGCCTAAATCACATGGCATTGGTTTTGCATGCCAGTTTACCCCGGTGAAGGGATTTTGCACTTGATTCAAAAACCTGCATCTCCAGGAGTGACATCGAAAGACAACTGTTCCACCCAATGAGATGTAGTAACCGTAAATGACTGAACGGGGTGCTCGTTTGAAGAAACTGTGCATCCAGGGGCGTCATTTCAGCAAAACAATTAAGCTCATTTACTGCATTTCTACACAATTTAAAAACTAAAACAAAGACATTATCACCTTGTTTCTGTAGTTTCATTCACATCAATAGGAGACTTGCCTAAGCATCAGTGTAATGGGTGCATGTCCGTGGCAGTGAAGTCAGAGGCGCAGGAAAACAAACTTGGTATAAACGGCGTCGTTTAATAAATGCTAATAAAACTCCAAAAACCAAAATAATAAGTGGGTACAAAACCCGTCACACATCGACACATGACTTGCACATAACATACAATAATACATCTCCGACAAGGACATGAGGGGGGAACAGAGGGTTAAATACACATGTAATTGATGGGATTGGAACCAGGTGTGAAGGAAGACAAGACAAAACCAATGGAAAATGGACCAGTGATGGCAGAAGGTCGGTGACGTCGACAGCCGAACACCGCCTGAACAAGGAGAGGGACCGACTTCGGTGGAAGTCGTGACAATCAGACAGTTACCATATAATATTCACTCTGAAATAAGTATGCCTAAAATAGAAGAAAGTCTCTACAAGCCAGAATGTCGAATAAAATGATATTTACAAGTACTTTACCGGTTGTCTGTGCCTTTGATCCTTTTGACGGTAGGAGGTGGAAATAGGGTATCCACAGTAAAGTGTTTCCCCGACTTTTTAGTAAATTCTGTCTCTTGTATTTTCAATCTCCCAAGTCATTGCAGGTGATGCACAATATGTTAACAGTAGCATAATGTAAAGGAATGTAATCTGCTATAAGTATTTGAAATCTACCTGCTGATTGCATGGGCCAACTTTCAGTCTGTAGTTCGGTAGGCTCAGCCATATTGTGCAAGTGTTTGTCACAGTGCGAATTGCAAACCAATAAACAGACCAGCGTACTGAAGGTCGGGTTGATAACACTTCCCTGTGGATATTTTGTCTCTGATTACCTCCGAAATGGGGACAAATCAGCTGACATGTAAAGTGAATTGAAATGAAACATTCTGACTGTTCGACAATGCTGCGCTATATGTTGGAGAGGTAAGTATTTCACTCTCTGGGTTCTAAAATAGGCTAATAGGTGACTCAATATTCCACAAACTCATGACATTAAATAATTAACTAGCTCAGCACCGGGATTAAAACGGTTTGATTTGACTAAACTAGCAGTTACCCTACCTACTCAAAGCCATCTACTACAGCCATTTTACCTCTGCACTGCTTGGAGAAAAAGTAATGCTGTTTCGATAAGATATCCATAAAGCCAGTCCGCCCGCCGGCATACAAACAGCCTTCCCTCCCGCTCCCAGGCATCTACATGGTCCTAAAGTCAGTCCTTTTATATCGCTAAACTGCATTTGCCTTCGGGATTGGAATTATTTTATAATAAACGCAACATGCAACAATTAACGGTTCTGAGTTACAGTTCATATAAGGAAATCAATCAATTGAAATGAATTCATTAGCCCTAATCTATGGATTTTATGACTGGGCACAGGCCCAGCCAATCAAAATTCGTTTTTCTCTACAAAAAGAGAGAAATAATATTCTACAATGTAGAAAATAGTAAACAATAAAGAAAAACCCTTGTTCCAAACTTCTTCCATTTCAGAATGATGGAGGCCACTGTGTTCTTGGGGACCTTCAATGCTGCAAAAAATGCTTTGATACCTTCCCCAGATCTGTGCCTCGACACAATCCTGTCTTGGAGCTCTACCGAAAATTCATATGACCTCATGGCTTCGTTTTGGCCCTGACATGCACTGTCAACTGTAGACAGGTGTGTGCATTTCCAAAACATGTTCAATCAATTGCATTTACCACAGGTGGACACCAAGTTGTAGAAACATGTCAAGGATGATCAATGGAAACAGGATGCACCTGAGCTCAATTTCGAGTCTCATAAGCAAAAATGTCTGAATACTTACGTAAATTAGGTATTTCTGTTTGTTTTTTTATACACTACCGTTCAAAAGTTTGGGGTCACTTAGAAATGTCCTTGTTTTTGAAAGAAAGGCACATTTAGTCCATTAAAATAACATCACATTTATCAGATTTAATGTTGTAAATTACTATTGTAGCTGCAAACGGGATGATTTTTAATGTAATATCTACAGTGCATTTACCAAATTATATTTTGAAAGAGGGAGCAAAATATTTTAAGCATATGTTTTCTTTTCGGTCTCCTCTATTTCTCCTATATTTCTTTTCGGTCTCCTCTATTTCTCCTATATTTCTTTTCAGTCTCCTTTATTTCTACTGAATGTAATTCAGGATTTCTTTCCTAGTAATAATAATAATAAGGGAAATTTAACAAATGTACAGAAAGACCAGTGTGAAGGCCAACTTACAGAAGAGGAACTTTTTGAGGCAATTTAATATTTTCAGTCTTTAAAAACACTAGGACTTGATGGTATACCTGTAGAGTTATATCATACCTTTTTTTGATGTACTCAAAGATCCATTATTAGCATGTTTTAATTACTCCTTTAAAAATGGTAGACTTTCAGGTACTCAACAATAAGGTCTGATTTCATTACTACTAAAACAGAATCCAGGTGGTAAGTATAAAGATCCAGTCAATTTAAAAAACTGGAGGCCTCTTACACTTCAATGTTGTGATTTGAAAATCCTGGCGAAATGCATAGCACGTAGAATAAAAAAGGTTTTACCAGATATTGTTCATTATCTCATTGGAGATAATATACGACAATTACTTGAAACAATTGAACATTGTGAAGCATCAAAGATACCAGGCCTGGTCTTCATAGCAGATTTTGAGAAGGTGTTTGATAAAGTATGACTAGAATTTATATTTAAATGCTTGGATTACTTTAATTTCAGTGAATCTCTTATACAATGGCTTAAAGTTATGTACAGCAACCTCAGATGTAATATTGTAAATAATGGTTGCTTTTCAGAAAGTATTGAGCTTTTAAGAGGAGTAAAACAAGGCTGTCCATTGTCTCTATATCTATTTATTATGGCCATTGAAATGCTAGCTATTAAAATGAGATCCAACAGGAACATCGAGGGGTTAGAAATCCAGGGGATAAAAACAAAAGTGTCAATGTATGCTGATGACTCTGGATCCCTGCACAGTCTCATTGAAGATATTGATCACTTTTCTAGCCTCTCTGGACTAAAACCTAATTATGACATATTACGTATTGGATTGTTAAAAGACACAGTGTTTACACTACCTTGTAGTTTACTAATAAAATGGGCCGATTGTGAAGTAGACATACTTGGTATTCAGATCTCAAATCATATAAATGAAGTTACCACAATCAATTTCAATAGAAAGTTTGCAAAAATAGATAAGATTCTGCAACCATGGAGAGGTCAATACATGTCTATTTATGGAGAAATCACATTGATTAACTCTTTGATCGTATCACAGTTTACTTACTTACTAATGGCACGCCTACTCCAGAGGACTCGTTTTTTTGTAATCAAATGAGCAAAAAATAATTTGTTTTATTTGGAATGCTAAAATTAAATGTGCCTATTCATATTGTGAATATGAGTTTGTGGGGATACAATTATTAAATATTAAAGCTTTAAACCTCTCACTAAAAGTATCACTCACACATCAATTATATTTGAACCCAAAATGGTTCTCCAGTAGATTATTCAGAAAGGGTCATCCATTGTTCAAAAATGGCCTTTTTGCCTTTATACAGATTACAACTTCTCATTTCCAACTAATTGAAAATGAAATTTTGTTGAAAGTATCTTCCTTTTTTAAACAAGCCATATAAAGCTGGTTACAATTTCAGTTTTATCCTCCAGAAATGATAGAACAAACATTACAACAAATGTTATGGTTAAACTCAAATATACTGATTAATAAAAAAACATTCTTTATGAATTTATTTTTATTGTATTATATTTATTAATGATATTATGAATACAATCGGTGAAGTTATGTCAAATGTGCAGCTATCGAAAATATATGGGAACGTTTGCTCAATCCAACTTTATAACCAACTGATTGGAGCATTAACACAATAATGGAGGAGGCAAGTGAAAAAAGGAGAAGGTGGGGAATTTATTTGCCTGCCATATATTAACGATACAAATTGGCTGAAAGGTATTGGCATAAATAGAAATACATATACCAGTTTTATTTGAGGACAGAAATGTTGACAGCTGCGCCATACAGGTTGCAAAATAAATGAGAAGATATTTTTGATATACCGATTCCATGGCACATGGTTTATGAACTGGTCCAAAAAACAACACTTGATTCAAATCACAACATTAATTTAAAATGTACCTTACAAATAGCGGTGTTGGGTGATTTGGAAAGCCATAGTCAGTCAATAAATAATATAATTATACTCGTAGGAAAGTTTTTCATCTTTAGCTCTCAATCTGTGGATACTATACGATTAGAAAGGTTAAAAATGTATGTAAAACATCACAGCACAATTGAAAAATATATGGCACATGGAAACCAAACGAGGGTGGTCTATGGTGATAGGTGGGATGGGCTGAGAGTGGCTGAGGGGTGGGATTAAAGAGTTTCTGTCATGTATTATTGTTATATGATTGCTTTATATAAAAGTACCATGAATGTAAAATGTGTATACAAAATGTATATGTAAAATGTATATGTAAAATGTATATGTAAAATGTATATGTATATTTAAAATATATGTAGCAGAAAAGCTGTAAAAAAACAACAACAATATATGTGTCCTCCGAAGAGGGGTGGTGGTGCATGGGTTAATAATTTTTTATTTTTTTTTAAATTAAAAAATTTAAAAAAATGTTTGGCAAAGCCTCTCCTTGGTGCAATCCAGAATCCTTGCGACTAAACCCTAAACCTTAACCCTTACCCTTACCTTAACCATGACCATAAACCTTACCTAACCCTGACCTTAATCCTAACCTTAACCCTTACCTTAACCATTTTCAATTTCAACTTGTCCCATAGATAGCGTAGACCATTGACCAGTACATAGCATCAGCAATCCAGGGTTTATACACATCACTGGTTCCACCTGTGTCGTTTAACACATTAGCTTTCAAAAGGAGCGCACCTATTCATGCAGGTTCATATAAACTCTCCACCCTCTCCTACTGCACCCACTCGATGGTCCGATATACAGTAACGCATCTGACCAATAGGAACACGGAAAATATCAAACACAGGAAACGACTACACTTCTGATTGGGTGATAGAGGAGCTCTCGCATACAGGGACAGAATTTTCGCTCACCGTTTGCAGATGTGTTTACTATAAATACATGAAAACTGAACCACTATCGTAAATTGCAACACCATTCAAAGGTAAGGACTATTCGGTGAAATACCTTATGTGAGCTGAACGATAATTGTCTGATTTAACTGTGCGGTATTGGGGTGTCAGATTTCAACAAAATGAACCGGCTTCTAAAGGGTCGGGCAAACTGTGCGGCTGTTTTCTCTTTTGAAATGAGCATATCAGTTAAAAAGCGTACAATATTCTGGTAATTGAGCTGTGCTAAATAAGCCATGAATATAGATTTGCTCATAATTGCTATATTTAATTGTTTCATAATATACAATGCGAATTGATGTTTGAAGTTGTTTTGAAAAGGATCAAAATGGGAACCTTGCAAGAACCCAGTGCTTTGACAGCCAGACTGCAGAACACTCTCATGTCTTACCATAGCCTGGATGAGAATGAGTGGAGGGTAGCCAAGAAATCGGTGGGTGATACAGTATTTTCACAGTCTATTTAATCACCTCCTATACTGTAGGCTCAAAAGTTGATTGGAAACGATGTTTACCACACACCATATACTGTCTTCACCCACTTACACTTTCAATTCCTCCTAAGCTCATTTTGTTTGTGCAAAACTGCGCTGGCACCAGACTGTTTCTTCTGCGTCTATGGGGTTTCCACTATCTTGATGTTTTTTGTAATCTTACATTGTAGAAAGATGTCACGGTATGGAGAAAGTCATCAGAGGAGTTTCATGGCTATCTGTAAGTATGGGCCTTCTTTCAGTAATGACCCTGGGCATGAAATCACAAATATCATGCCTATATTTTGTGTTTTAGCCATATTGCAGTCAATGCATTCCCTTTTATTGATGAAAAAGGAACCCACTGGCCACATACATAAATTAAATGTCTATTCCACGTTGGTTCAACATAATTTAATTGAAATGACGTGGAAACAAGGTTGATTCAACCATTGTGCACCCAGTGGGAAGGTTTATTTGTCTGATCTGATGTGTGATGGTTTTATCTTGCAGGTATAAATCCCAGGGTATGGTCGACGATAACCCCAATAGAATAGTGGATTACATACGCCCTGGGCCTTATCGATTAGACTGGGATAGTTTGATGACAGCAATGGACATAATAGAAAACCTTGATCAGGTAAACCCATCATCCCTTAAGTGTTCTTTGATTACGTGATCAAATGACAAAAGTACAGTGGGGCAAAAAAGTATTTAGTCAGCCACCAATTGTGCAAGTTCTCCCACTTAAAAAGGCGAGAGAGGCCTGTAATTTTCATCATAGGTACACTTCAACTATGACAGACAAAATGAGAGAAAAAAAATCCAGAAAATCACATTGTAGGATTTTTAATGAATTTATTTGCAAATTATGGTGGTAAGTAAGTAAGTATAAGTATTTGGTCAATAACAAAAGTTTATCTCAATACTTTGTTATATACCCTTTGTTGGCAATGACAGAGGTCAAACGTTTTCTGTAAGTCTTCACAAGGTTTTCACACACTGTTGCTGGTATTTTGGCCCATTCCTTCATGCAGATCTCCTCTAGAGCAATGATGTTTTGGGGGTGTTGCTGGGCAACAAGGACTTTCAACTCCCTCCAAAGATTTTCTTTGGGGTTGAGATCTGGAGACTGGCTAGGCCACTCCAGGACCTTGAAATGCTTCTTACGAAGCCACTCCTTCGTTGCCTGGGCGGTGTGTTTGGGATCATTGTCATGCTGAAAGACCCAGCCACGTTTCATCTTCAATGCCCTTGCTGATAGAAGGAGGTTTTCACTCAATCTCACGATACATGGCCCCATTCATCCTTTCCTTTACACGGATCAGTCGTCCTGGTACCTTTGCAGAAAAACAGCCCCAAAGCATCATGTTTCCACCCCCATGCTTCACAGTACGTATGGTGTTCTTTGGCTCCAACTCAGCATTCTTTGTCCTCCAAACACGACGAGTTGAGTTTTTACCAAAAAGTTATATTTTGGTTTCATCTGACCATATGACATTCTCCCAATCTTCTTCTGGATCATCCAAATGCTCTCTAGCAAACTTCAGACGGGCCTGGACATGTACTGGCTTAAGCAGGGGGACACGTCTGGCACTGCAGGATTTGAGTCCCTGGCGATTTCTTCAAACCAAGCTGCTTACCTATTGCAGATTCAGTCTTCCCAGCCTGGTGCAGGTCTACAATTTTGTTTCTGGTGTCCTTTGACAGCTCTTTGGTCTTGGCCATAGTGGAGTTTGGAGTGTGACTGTTTTGAGGTTGTGGACAGGTGTCTTTTATACTGATAACAAGTTCAAACAGGTGCCATTAATACAGGTAACGAGTGGAGGAAGAAGAGGAGCCTCTTAAAGAAGAAGTTACAGGTCTGTGAGAGAAATCTTGCTTGTTTGTAGCTGACCAAATACTCATTTTCCACCATATTTTACAAATAAATTCATAAAAAATCCTACAATGAGATTTTCTGGATTTCTTTTCTTCTCATTTTGTCTGTCATAGTTGAAGTGTACCTATGATGAAAATTACAGGCCTCTCCCATCTTTTTAAGTGGGAGAACTTGCACAATTGGTGGCTGACTAAATACTTTTTTGCCCCACTGTATCTTATTTCTCTCTTGAAGATACATGCAGACTGCACAGAGGTTTTTTTGTGTTATTCCTATTTTACCACACTTAAGTAGACCCACTGCCCTAAATATTAGTCAATTTGTCAGAATAATGATATTCCATCTTCTTATTAGGTTATATAAAAGAGCTTTGTCACAGTTAGCATGTTATCCCAAATGAATCAATGGCTAAGTTTATCTCTGTCTGTCTGCAGGGCTGTTGTGTGATGAGGTACACAACTGCAGGCCAGCTGTGGAACATCATAGCTCCCAGAGAGTTTATTGATTTCTCCTACACCACAGACTACCAGGATGGACTATTGTCCTGCGGTGAGTAGCAATGTGCAGTGATGGAACCACAAGGGAAGGTAGCATAATGAATACAAATGTGTTGTGTGTAAGACGTCTGGAGTTCACTGCTTTCTTCTAACTATAGTATTAGTATCTAACTAAAATGCTGAATCCCAAACAGCCTCACAGGTTTGATATTTAAAGATTGTGATCCAGGAAATGTTTTCTGTGTAATAACTCTGTGTAGGTGTGTAATATCTCTGTGTCTGCGACTCTGTCTATGTGTGTAATAGTTCTGTGTAGGTGTGTAATAGTTATCTGTAGGTGTGTAATATCTCTGTGTCTGTGTGTAATAGCTCTGTGTCTGCGACTCTGTCTATGTGTGTAATAGTTCTGTGTAGGTGTGTAATAGCTCTGTGTAGGTGTGTAATAGCTCTGTGTCTGCGACTCTGTCTATGTGTGTAATAGTTCTGTGTAGGTGTGTAATAGTTCTGTGTAGGTGTGTAATAGCTCTATGTCTGTGACTCTGTCTGTGTGTAATAGTTCTGTGTAGGTGTGTAATAGTTATCTGTAGGTGTGTAATATCTCTGTGTCTGTGTGTAATAGCTCTGTGTCTGCGACTCTGTCTATGTGTGTAATAGTTCTGTGTAGGTGTGTAATAGCTCTGTGTCTGCGACTCTGTCTATGTGTGTAATAGTTCTGTGTAGGTGTGTAATAGTTCTGTGTAGGTGTGTAATATCTCTGTGTCTGTGACTCTGTCTGTTTCTGTGTGTAATAGTTCTGTGTCTGTGTGTAATAGCTCTGTGTCTGTGTAGGTGTTTCCTTTTCTGTTCAATTTCCAAAAGTAGTGTTTAACTGAAACATTTAAATTGTTCTAAACTTTAGGGAGTCAATTTTTTTATCTTTCCTTTCCACAAGGTCTATATGCAGGGTCAACTTATTTTAGGGAGACCCGGAAGACCACTCCAGGAAGCTGTCTGACCACAGATTTTGTCTGTCTCCACTATCCACCAGGTATCAGTGTGGAGCATGAGGAGCAGCATCAGAGTTATGTCCGGGGCTTCAACCACCCATGTGGCTGGTTCTGTGTGCCCACCCCAGATAGCACCACCACCCCAGCCCAGAGCCTCCTGACAGGGTACATTCAGACAGACCTCCGGGGTATGATCCCCCAGTCTGCCGTGGACACAGCCATGGCCAGCACCCTCATCAACTTCTACACTGACCTGCGCAGGGCTCTGAAGAAGGCCTAACCAGTACTAGCCCGGTTGCCAGATTGGTTTATGCTTTAGCCAACTCTGTCGTATTTGTTGTTATACTGAATGCATGGGATGGCAAGGGAAGTAAGAGGAGTTGGCTAAAACACGTTCAAATCTGGCGACTAGGCTAAACCAGTACATCCTAACAGCACTCCTTTTTTAATACACCAGTCGATTGATCAGTCAGTCTATACTCCACCCTCATAGAGGGCTATAGAGATCCAACTCCAATTCACACCAACTCAGGGCAGGATCCAGTTTAGGTTGAAACAGGGTAGGAGTTAAAGGACATGGTCTGACCTGGTCTGCTGCTCACTGGACTTTGGAGTTGTGACTTGTTATTTGTTTGCTCTTTAAATCATTATATAATACTGAAAATTGCTACGGGATTAAGGTATTACACAAACACTGAAGCACTTGATCAAAGTCGATGTTTGCCTTTTTTGTTGATCTCTTTTGCTGATTTCGGACAAACATCGAACATACCCAACAGATTAAATCGTTGGGGGTAGATAGATAAAAAAATATAGGTAGACAGACAGCCAATACAATCAATGCAATGTTGCTTTTAGTTGAAGTTACACGTGAAAGTGTTTGCAGGACTATACATTGGAATTTGACTGGTGTGTCACGCCCTGATCTGTTTCACCTGTCCTTGTGCTTGTCTCCACCCCCCTCCAGGTGTCACCCATCTTCGCTATTATCCCTGTGTATTTATACCTGTGTTCTCTGTCTGTTTGTTGCCAGTTGGTCTTGTTAGTTCAAGTTTATCAGCGGTTTTCCTGGCAGCGCCTATCGTTTCCCAGCCTCTCTTTCCTCGTCATCCTGGTTTTTGACCTTTGCCTGTCCTGACCCTTTACCCGCCCGTCTGACCTCTCTGCCTGACCCTGAGCCTGCCTGCCGTCCTGTACCTTTGCTCCACCTCTGGATTACTGAACTCTGCCTGTCCCTGACCCTGAGTCCGCCTGCCGTCCTGTACCTTTGCCTTACCCTGGATCTTCGACCCCTGCCTGCCTTGACCTGTCTTTGCCTGCCCCTATTGCTACAATAAACATGGTTACTTCAACAGTCTGCATCTGGGTCTTACCTTGATCCATGATATGGTGCTAATATAAATTGTTGATGTCCATCAAATGTCTTCAACGATAGCTACCGATAACAGTATCCAGCCAGACATGCATCTATCTGTTTATGTTTTTATAATAATGATTAACTGTAACTCTTTGGACTATAATAGTAGATATCAGACACTGATTTGACATTCATCCCAAATATTCCTCGGTGAGAAAATAACAAATGTCACTGCCAGACAAAATCCATGATAAAAAGAACTACAACAATATGAGTAGGAAAGCATGGTACTGTACACTAAAAGCCTCATGTAAAAGAGTTTGCGAAACCTTTTTGAATTATTTTATAACCAGCTCAATATCAAGTACAGCATATTATGTACACTAGATTGATGCATTCTTTCCAATTTCATGTGTGTTTTTATTTGTATCCCTTCTTGCCTTTTGTATTGTTCTGTAATGTAACAGAAGGAAGAAATTGGATGCCACACGTACCTTTTTTGATCCTTCACACTTCTCCCTATTGTTCCTTGCCTTAGGACTAAATGAACATGAGAAGAGAACTTAACAATTCTATACTGAACCAAAATATAAAAGCAACATACAACAATTTCTAAGATTTTACTGAGTTACAGTTCATATAAGGAAATTAGTCAATTGAAATAAATTCATTAGGCCCTAATCTATGGATGTTTTACTGTTGTTTTATTTCTTTACTTTACTTACTTACTTACCTATTGTTCACCTAATACCTTTTTTGCACTTTTGGTTAGAGCCTGTAAGTAAGCATTTCGCTGTAAGGTCTACACCTGTACACCTGTTGTAAGGTCTGGGCCTGTACACCTGTTGTATACGGCGCACGTGACAAATAAACTTTGATTTGATTTGATGGGCCATGGGTGAGCCTGGGAGAGCATAGGCCCACCCACTTTGGAGCCAGGCTCACCCACTGGGGAATCAGAATTAGTTTTTCCCCACAAAAGGGCTTTATTACAGACACAGTTTCATCAGCTGTCCTGTTGGCTGGTCTCAGACGATCCTGCAGGTGAAGAAGCCAGATATGGAAGTCCTGGGCTGGCGAGGTTACACTTGGTCTGCGGTTGTGAGGCCAATTGGGCGTACTCCCAAATTCTCTAAAATGATGTTGGAGGTGGCTTATGGTAGAGAAATGAACATTTAATTCTCTGGCAACAGCTCTGGTGGACATTCAGCATGTAAGAGACATCTGTGGCATTGTGTTGTGTGACAAAACTGCACATTTTTGAGTGGCCTTTTATTGTCCCCAGCATAAGGTGCACCTGTGTAATGATCATGCTGTTTAATCAGCTTCTTCATATGCCACACTTGTCATGTGGATGTATTATATTGGCCAAGGAGAAATGCTCACTAAGGGATTTAAACCAATTTTGACACAAGATTTGAGAGAAATAAGCTTTTTGTGTGTCTGTAAAATTTCGGGGATCTTTTATTTCAGCTCATGAAACATGAACCAACACTTTAAATGTTGCGTTTATATTTTTGTTCAGTATATTTTCTAAGTTTGATAAACAAAAACAAAAAACTAAAATTAAAGATATTCTTTATAGGACAAGCAGCCCATAGGCAAATATTAGTAGGGTTATTTATTTTAAGTTATTGTTAGAATTTGTTAAGTTATTGTATGCTACTATAAAGGCTGTAATATTTAATCAGGGTTGGGATGTAATGGATCCCTTGTAGTATTTATTTTATAGTACAATACTAAAAAACATGCTCTGCTTTGCCCCTCTTATCATTTTGGAATTCTTCATACATTTTCTCATGTGATTCAAGATGTCCATTGTTATGTATATTAATGTTAATTAAAGTACGGTCTTCATGTCTCACCCCATCGCCCTTTCTTGGTCTAATGTTGGGTATGAATCTATGTCATTAAAGGTACACTCCTTTTACTTTTGTTTCCACCACTGTAAATCATTTGTTTGTGAAATGGTAAACACAAAGGTTATCAGTCAAATAAAATGTATTTTATTTAGCAGTTCTTTACAGATACCTAGCCTTAAACCCCAAAGAGCAAGCAATGCAGAAGCAGAAGCACAGTGGCTAAGAAAAACTCCCTAGAAGAAACCTAAGAAGTAGTGGAGGCTGCTGAGGGGAGGATGGCTCATAATAATGGCTGAAACGGAGCAAATGGAATGGCATCAAACAAGGGGGCAACTTTGGTTTTAGAAGTGGGGGAGACATAACTTTTTTATTCAAGTACATCATTGCCTCGGGGCAAAAATTATATTTTTGTCCCCTCGGGGGAACATGTTGTGCCCCTGGATATAATTGATACCATTCCACTAATTCCGCTCCAGTCATTACCATGACCCCATTCTCCCAAATTAAGGTGCCACCAACCTCCTGTGCTAAGGAGAAACCTAGAGAGGAACCAGGCGCCAAGGGGTGGTCAGTCCTCTTCTGGCTGAACCAGTTGGAGATTTAAGAGTATATGAGGTCATTAATGCCAGATCGTTTTTCAAGACGTGTAATTGTTTATAGATGACCAGCAGGATAAAATAATAACTATGATGGCTGTAGATGGTGCTCAACACTTTTTTTATTTAACCTTTATTTAACCAGGCAAGCTAGTTGAGAACAAGTTCTCATTTACAACTGCAACCTGGCCAAGATAAAGCAAAGCAGAAAAAATGGCATGGCATGAAGAGGTAGGCAATAAATAGGCCATAGTAGCGAAGTAATTACAATTTAGCATATTAACACTGGAGTGATAAATGAGCCGATGATGATGTGCAAGTAGAGATACTGGTGTACAAAAGAGTAGAAAGTAAATAAAAACAATATGGGGGTGAGGTAGGTTAATTGGGTGGGCTATTTACAGATGGACTATGTACAGGTGCAGCGATCGGTTAGCTGCTCAGATAGCTGATGTTTAAAGTTAGTGAGGGAAATATAAGTCTCCAGCTTCAGCGATTTTTGCAATTAATTCCAGTCACTGGCAGCAGAGAACTGGAAGGAAAGGCAGCCAAAGGAGGTGTTGGCTTTGGCGATGACTAGTGAGATATACCTGCTGGAGCGCGTGCTACGGGTGGGTGTTGTTATTGTGACCAGTGAGCTGAGATAAGGTGGAGCTTTACCTAGCATAGATTTATAGATGACCTGGAGCCAGTGGGTCTGGCGACGAATATGTAGCGAGGGCCAGCCGACTAGAGCATACAGGTCGCAGTGGTGGGTGGTATAAGGGGCTTTGGTAACAAAACAGATGGCACTGTGATAGACTGCATCCAGTTTGCTAAGTAGAGTATTGGAAGCTATTTTGTAAGCGACAACGCTGAAGTCGAGGATCGGTAGGATAGTCAGTTTTACTAGGGTAAGTTTGGCAGAGTGAGTGAAGGATGCTTTGTTTGCGAAATAGGAAGCCAATTCTAGATTTGATTTTGGATTGGAGATGTTTAATATGAGTCTGGAAGGAGAGTTACAGTCTAGCCAGACACCTAGGTATTTGTAGTTGTCCACATATTCTAGGTCAGAACCGTCCAGGGTAGTGATGCTAGTCGGGCAGGCAGCGAACGGTTGAAAAGCATGTATTTGGTTTAACTAAGAGCAGTTGGAGGCCACGGAAGGAGTGTTGTATGGCATTGAAGCTCCTTCGGAAGTTAGTTAACACGGTGTCCAAAGAAGTGCCAGATGTATACAGATGGTGTCGTCTGCGTAGAGTTGGATCAGGGAATCACCCGCAGCAAGAGCGACATGATATATACAGAGAAAAGAGTCGGCCCGAGAATTGAACCCTGTGGTACCCCCATAGAGACTGCCAGAGGTCTGGACAACAGGCACACTGAATTGACACACTGAACTCTATCTGAGAAGTAGTTGGTGAATCAGGCGAGGCAGTCATTTGAGAAACCAAGACCTGTTGAGTCTGCCGATAAGAATACGGTGATTGACAGAGTCGAAAGCCTTAGCCAGGTCGATGAAGACAGCTGCACAGTACTCTTTTTTTATCGATGGCAGTTATGATATTGTTTAGTACCTTGAGCGTGGCTGAGGTGCACCCGTGACGAGCTCGGAAACCAGTTTGCACAGCGAAGAAGGTACGGTGGAATTTGAAATGGTCAGTGATCTGTTTATTAACTTGGCTTTCGAAGACGTTAGAGAGGCAGGGCAGGGGGGGCAGAGCTGTTGGCTGGGGTTGGGGTAGCCAGGAGGAAAGCATGGCCAGCCGTAGAGAAATGCTTATTTAAATTTTCGAAAATCATGGATTTATTGGTTGTGATCGTGTTACCTAGCCTCAGAGTAATGGGCAAATGGGAGGAAGTGCTCTTGTTCTCCATGGACTTTACAGTGCCCCAAAACCTTTTGGAGTTAGAGCTACAGGGTGAACATTTCTGTTTGAAAAAGCAAGCCTTTGCTTTCCTGACTGACTGCGTGTATTGGTACCTGACTTCCCTGAACAGCTGCATATCGCAGGGACTATTCGATGCAATTGCAGTCCGCCTGTCACGTCCTGACATTAGTTCCTTTTTTATGTCTCTATTTTAGTTTGGTCAGGGCGTGAATTGGGTTGGGCATTCTATGTTTTGGTTCTATGTTTTGTATTTCTGGTTTTGGCCTGGTATGGTTCCCAATCAGAGGCAGCTGTCAATCGTTGTCTCTGATTGAGAACCATACTTAGGCAGCCTGTTTTCCCACTATGGGTTGTGGGTAGTTGTTTTCTGTTTTGTGTTGCTGCACCTTACAGGACTGTTTAGTTTTTGTTTCACTCTCTTTGTTATTTTGTTTAGTGTTTCTGTTCCAATAAATAGCATGAACACTTACCACGCTGCGCATTGGTCCGATCCTTCGTACTCCTCGTCAGAGGAGAACTACCCACCAAGAAAGGACCAAGCAGCGATGGTAACGAGAGGCAGCGATATCTGGAGAAATGGACATGGGAGGAGATATTGGACATCAAGGGACCCTGGGCACAGGCTGGAGAATATCTCTGCCCCCCAAGGAAGAACTGGAGGTAGCGAAAGTTGAGCGGCGGCGATATGAGGTAAGGCAGCGCAACAGGCACTAGAGGCAGGGGGGCACACGGGGAGATTGGCGGAGTCAGGCGATAGACCTGAGCCAACTCCCCGTGCTTACCGGAATAAGCGTAGTACTGGGCAGGCACCGTGTTATGCGGTCAAGCGCACGGTGTCGCCAGTACGTGCTCACAGCCCGGTGCGCTATATGCCAGCCCCCCGCAAGTGCCATGCGAGAGTGGGCATCTAGCCAGGGCATATTGTGCCGGCTCAGCGTGTTTTTGTCTCCGGTACGCCGTTTCGGCCCAGGGTATCCTGTGCCGGCTCTGCGTGCTGTGCCTCCGGGGCGCTGGGAGGGTGCAGTGTGCCCTATGCCTGCGCTCCGCCCGTGCCGGGCGAATATGGGCATTGAGCCTAAGGGAGAGGTGCGAGTGGTATGCACCCGATCTCCAGTGCTCACCCACAGCCCGGTTCAACCTGCGCCTGCACTCTGGAGGGTCCGGGCTAAAGTGGTCATCCAGCCAGGAGGAGAGGTGCCAAGGCTGCGCACCAGAGCTCCAGTGCTCCCCCACAGCCCGGTCCATCCGGTGCCTCCTCCACACACCAGGCTTCCTGTAGGTCTCCCCAGCCTGGTGGGTCCTGTGGCAGCCCCACACACCAGGCTGTCTCTCAGTCTCCTCCCTCCAGGTTCTGCCGCCTGTCCGACGCTTCCAGAGCCTCCCTCCTGTCCGGAGTCCCCCGTCAGTCAGCAGCTTCCAGTCGCCCGTCAGTCAGGAGCTGCCAGAGCCGCCCGTCAGTCAGGAGCTGCCAGAGCCGCCCGTCAGTCAGGAGCTGCCAGAGCCGCCCGTCAGTCAGGAGCTGCCAGAGCCGCCCGTCAGTCAGGAGCTGCCAGAGCCGCCCGTCAGTCAGGAGCTGCCAGAGCCGCCCGTCAGTCAGGAGCTGCCAGAGCCGCCCGTCAGACAGGAGCTGCCAGAGCCGCCCGTCAGTCAGGAGCTGCCAGAGCCGCCCGTCAGTCAGGAGCTGTCAGAGTCTCCCGCCTGTCCGGCGCTGCCAGAGTCTCCCGCCTGTCCGGCGCTGCCAGAGTCTCCCGCCTGTCCGGCGCTGCCAGAGTCTCCCGCCTGTCCGGCGCTGCCAGAGTCTCCCGCCTGTCCGGCGCTGCCAAAGTCTCCCGCCTGTCCGGCGCTGCCAGAGTCTCCCGCCTGTCCGGCGCTGCCAGAGTCTCCCGCCTATTCGGGGCCTGCTTTAAGGGCCCCCAGTCTGGGGTCGGCGGCGAGGATCGGCGCTCCAAAGGCGCCACTTAAGTGGGCCAAGACTATGGTGGAGTGGGGTCCACGTCCCGCGCCAGAGCCGCCACCATGGACAGACGCCCACCCAGACCCTCCCCTATGGGTTTAGGTTTTGCGGCCGGAGTCCGCACCTTTGGTCCGATCCTTCATACTCCTCGTCAGAAGAGGAAGAAAACCGTTACACCGCCACAGGATGTTTTTGTGCTGGTCAAGGGCAGTCAGGTCTGGAGTGAACCAAGGGCTATATCTGTTCTTAGTTCTACATTTTTTGAAAGGGGCATGCTTTTTTAAGATGGTGAGGAAATTACTTTTAAAGAACGACCAGGCATCCTTGTCTGACGGGATGAGGTCAATATCCTTCCAGGATACCCAGGTTGTTTGACCGCGGACCCATAGCGGATACAGGCAAGAAGGCAGTGATCACTGAGATCCTGATTGAAAACAGCAGAGGTATATTTGGAGGGCAAGTTGGTCAGGATAATATCTATGAGGGTACCCATGTTTACGGATTTAGGGTTGTATCTGGTGGGTTCCTTGATGATTTATGTAAGATTGAGGGCATCTAGCTTAGATTGTAGGACTGCCGGGGTGTTAAGCATATCCCAGTTTAGGTCACCTAACAGAACGAACTCTGAAGATAGATGAGGGGCAATCAATTCACATATGGTGTCCAGCTGGGAGCTGAGGGGGGACTATAACAGGCGGCAACAGTGAGAGACTTATTTCTGGAGAGATTCATTTTTAAAATTAGAAGTTCTAACTGTTTGGGCATAGACCTGGAAAGTATGACAGAACTTTGCAGGCCATCTCTGCAGTAGATTGCAACTCCTCCCCCTTTAGCAGTTCTATCTTGACGGAAAATATTGTAGTTGGGTATGGGCTCATTGTGGGTGAAAAGATACATTAATATGACTTGACTGTTCTAGTCGTGTGTGTCAGATTAGCCTGAGAAAATGCTCATTACTCTCAATATTCACATATTTAAAATGCTCTATAATGTCTAAAATACAACCTCTTATTGTTTTCTGCAGCATGTCTGCTCCCTGGTGGTCAGCTAATGGATGTTCTGCACTTTTCAGTTGTGCAAGTTCTGTACTTGTCAAATCTCTGCTACTCCATCTGCAATGAATAATTGCAGGTGCGCTTGATTTAATGTATTTGATGTCTGGATGATAGCAATTAAATCGGTAAGTGATACAGTATTTTCACAGCATCTTTGTCGTGATCCCTGTGACCACTGTCAGGGGGTCCTTTAACATCAGTGAGGTGACGTTTTTTTTCAGTGTTTGATAGTCACGTGCACAGGGTTGCAGGTGTGATTGCAGGGTACAGTGAACAGTGTGTGTGTGTGTGTGTGTGTGTGTTTGTGAGGCAGACAGGCCCCTTCAGACAACCTGTTGCTGTTTAACGGCCTGACACGTCTATCGCTGCTGCAACCTGGTCCTTATGAGTGTAACATAACAACATTGGTCTGGGTGCCGGTCTTTTTCTGCTTTAGCCAATTTGCTGTTGTCTTTCCAAACTTGCTAAACATAAGGCAAGACAACAATGTGATGTTTTACTGTTGAGTTTAGAAACAATCGGATACCCAGACTATCGCATCAGGGATTATGTTTAATCAGTAACAGATCTTCTACTGGGTTGTGTTGTACTCTGCTGTATTCATTATAATGTGTCCTTTGTCAGTTTATTTGACCGTAGGGAATCACAACATCCCTGCAGAGAGAGAGAGAGAAAGAGACTGAGAATTAAGGGAAAGAAAAAAGAGAGAGATAAACAGTGATAGACCACCTCTAGGCTGTGCCTACACTTTCGATACCCAGTCATAAATTAGTCATCAGTATCACTTCCCTGTTGTGATCTTATTTCCACACAGCCCTCTAGTCTAATTGCAGGTGCGCTCGATTTTGCTGATCTGACCTGGCCATTGGGAGGACAGTGCACTTTAGGACAAATAAATGGGTCATGCGGTGTGCCGGGAGAGCTAAATCGGCGAGAAGCTACAGGTAGATCGTACTTTTTCGACTGACGTCACTCCCAGGGATGGGCTTGTCACGTGGTTAAAGTCTGCTCTATCTTGTGGAAAACAACCTCTGAGCTTTAAGGGAAAAAACTGGGAGAAAAACTACTGGAGATAACAAGCTAATTTAGCAGGGGCAAAGGTAAGCCCAAACTATTTCAACAAAGCACTCTAATAATCACAATTTTTGTAAATGACCACGTAGACCGAAGTCTATAGCTTTACCATAACATATTCAGAAGCTACTTTTCACTCCAGTGTTGCCGGAGAAGGGAGCCAAGTTTCTAATTCGTCGCAACGACTGCATTCGAATAGCTTATTTCCGATAGCCTTACCAAATGCACAATCCACTATTACGTCCAAGTAGGTTATGCACTTGTCTTTATTATTAAATGCGACAAACTAAATCCAACATTCACAGACAGTGAAAAGGTAGGCTGAACTGCCATTACAGCGAACGTGCCCTTTGAAACAACCGAGTCAGGGGTGCTGGATACAATATAACGTTACTGTATTAAGTTATATTTTGTTTCAAGTCAAGTGATAGTGTAATAAGCAATAATATAAAGATTCGTATGGTAGGCCTAATTATTCCTGTCTTTCAATGGTTGTTTTACTTCACCTGTGAAATACCCTTATGTTTTTGTTAATAGTATTATAGATACTTTGAATGGTTTGCTTTCACAAATTGCAGGGCAATTCAAAATGCATTTTGAACAATTAAAATGCATTGTTTTATTTGTTTTATCAGTAGGCTATAATGATATAGTGCTTTAGCCCCGGGCTACTCTTTTCTTTTACCACCTACAGTGGGACAAAAAAGTATTTAGTCAGCCACCAATTGTGCAAGTTCTCCCACTTAAAAAGATGAGAGGCCTGTAATTTTCATCATAGGTACACTTCAACTATGACAGACAAAATGAGAAAAAAAAAATCCAGAAAATCACATTGTAGGATTTTTAATTAATTAATTTGCTAATTATGGTGGGAAATTTGGTATTTGGTCACCTACAAACAAACAATATTTCTGGCTCTCACAGACCTGTAACTTCTTCTTTAAGAGGCTCCTCTGTCCTCCATTCGTTACCTGTATTAATGGCACCTGTTTGAACTTGTTATCAGTATAAAAGACACCTGTCCGCAACCTGAAACAGTCACGCTCCAAACTCCACCTATGGCCAAGACCAAAGAGCTGTCAAAGGACACCAGAAACAAAATTGTAGACCTGCACCAGGCTGGGAAGACTGAATCTGCAATAGGTAAATAGCTTGGTTTGAAGAAATCAACTGTGGGAGCAATTATTAGGAAATGGAAGACATACAAGACCACTGATAATCTCCCTCGATCTGGGGCTCCACGCAAGATCTCACCCCGTGGGGTCAAAATGATCACAAGAACGGTGAGCAAAAATCCCAGAACCACACGGGGGGACCTAGTGAATGACCTGCAGAGAGCTGGGACCAAAGTAACAAAGCCTACCATCAGTAACACACAACGCCGCCAGGGACTCAAATCCTGCAGTGCCAGACGTGTCCCCCTGCTTAAGCCAGTACATGTCCAGGCCCGTCTGAAGTTTGCTAGAGAGCATTTGGATGATCCAGAAGAAGATTGGGAGAATGTAATATGGTCAGATGAAACCAAAATATAACTTTTTGGTAAAAACTCAACTCGTCGTGTTTGGAGGACAAAGAATGCTGAGTTGCATCCAAAGAACACCATACTATATTGTGAAACATGGGGGTGGAAACATCATGCTTTGGGGCTGTTTTTCTGCAAAGGGACCAGGACGACTGATCCGTGTAAAGGAAAGAATGAATGGGGCCATGTATCGTGAGATTTTGAGTGAAAAACTCCTTCCATCAGCAAAGGCATTAAGGATGAAACATGGCTGGGTCTTTCAACATTACAATGATCCCAAACACACCGCCCGGGCAATGAAGGAGTGGCTTCGTAAGAAGCGTTTCAAGGTCCTGGAGTGGCCTAGCCAAATCTTTGGAAGGAGTTGAAAGTCCGTGTTGCCCAGCAACAGCCCCAAAACATCACTGCTCTAGAGGAGATCTGCATGGAGGAATGGGCCAAAATACCAGCAACAGTGTGTGAAAACCTTGTGAAGACTTACAGAAAACATTTGTCCTCTGTCATTGCCAACAAAGGGTATATAACAAAGTATTGAGAAACTTTTGTTATTGACCAAATACTTATGTTCCACCATCATTTGCAAATTAATTAATTAAAAATCCTACAATGTGATTTTCTGGGTTTTTATTTCTTCTATTTTTGTCTGTCATAGTTGAAGTGTACCTATGATGAAAATTACAGGCCTCTCTCATATTTTTAAGTGGGAGAACTTGCACAATTGGTGGCTGACTAAATACTTTTTTGCCCCACTGTATATGATTTTGGAGACTTGCATTTTTAGTCAATTACATTGTAGAATGTGTACCCATTTAATGTGTGT
The DNA here is from genome assembly GCF_057628025.1 of Oncorhynchus mykiss. NCBI lineage: Eukaryota > Metazoa > Chordata > Actinopteri > Salmoniformes > Salmonidae > Oncorhynchus > Oncorhynchus mykiss. The sequence goes on from NC_143026.1 coordinate 24,244,211, forward strand.
ATAAACCCAAATACTAATCTTTGTGTCTGCAGGTGATTCCTGGATGTATGTATGATCTGTATGTCCAGACAAGGTTTGCATTCTGACCTGCAAGCCAATGTAAGTCGTGCTGAGTGACTGCGTGTGAAAGAGGTATTCCAACACAGTATGTTCATTTATCATAATCTAATAACATAATTTATCCTCTCCAATTGAAGATGGCATGCTGGCTAATGATCATCAATAATATATTTTTGTGTCACTACTGCTAGTAATTAAAGCAACACACTGCTGACTATCCAACCCTTACAAAAAAAGATAGCGGTTTTGAAACTGCAGTAAAAGTGTAGTAACTGCAGTCGACTGTGGTATTTTGGACACAGTATTTGCAGCATTTGTACTGCACTCTAACTCAAATCTAATGTTATTGGTCAATGCTTACATACAAGCCCCTAACCAACAATGCAGTTCAAGAAATAGAGTTAAGGAAATATTTACTAAATAATGTAAAGTTTAAAATCCAAAAGTAACAGAATAAAATGACATAACAATAACGAGGCTATATACAGGGTGTACCGGTACCGAGTCAATGTGCAGGGGTACAGGTTAGTTGAGGTACTTTGTAAAGGGACTATGCATAGATAATAAACAGTGAGTAGCAGAAGTGTATAAAAAAAATGCAGTTATACTGCACTCTGACTGCAATCTTTTTTTGTAAGGGAAATTACTCTAGTACTCAATAGTCCAATGTAGGCTAGCCTATATGCCCACTTCCTTATTTAGTTGTGGCACAAAAATGTGTTCCTGACTCAACTTGCACTCTTTCATTTGTACTTTTAGGGTGTTTTCACATATTGTCGTCTTTAAAATAACTGATCGCAGTCCTCTTTAAAGTGCTAAATAACTCAGTTCACTTCAACTATTTTGTCCTCTTTGCATTGGCATTGCTATGTTTAGAAAGGAACCAAGATATTTCTCCAACATGCACTCTGGATTTTTTACATAGAGCAGGACAAACCATCTTTTGGGGGGGGGAACCTGAACATCATCATATTCTCTCTTTTGTGGCACCTATGTGAGGGTTTAGGGCAGGGGAAAAGGTGTTGCAGTAGTCTAGTGTGTGGTGCGGGAATAATGACACACGAACCTGGGGAGTGTGGTGTTCACATTGTCCTAAAAATGGGAACCTGACTACGGAATTCAAGTGAACCGGACTCCGATCACCTCTTGATGGTCTCAGTTCGGTTCGCTTCAGGGGATCTTTTGAGGGGTCTGAGTTTCTTTGGCGTGTTCACACTGCTTAAAAAATTAAGCAAACCGTAAAAAAAAAAAAGCTGAAAGGGACCAAGTGTGAAAACACCCTAAGTGCAGCTACTCCAGTTCTCTACCATTCTTGATGACCTATGGTTTAGGGTTAATCTTCTATGGTGCTTGGGTCAGCATATAGTTTTGGGCTGGTATCTATGGTTTGGTATACCATTACATTGTGCATGTTTGGTTGACGTTATCAGTGGTGTGCCTGTTTTTTAAGTTTGCGATCTGGGATTTCTGATTGTTTTGACACATTTCCTGCTTCTGCTTTCCTCATTTATTGTGCTCTTGTAATCTCTTCTTGCTGTACTTATTTCATCATCATGCCATTCATCCTAAAAGATTTTTAATACTTTTGTGAAATATAAAAAGTTTCGATATTTAGCTGTTTTGAAAAGGGGACTATAACTTTTGTGTGTGTGTACTCGTGTGTGCAGGGCTCATCTCTTTCCCCATGACCTCTGGAGGAGGTCCCTGCGGCCGCACTGAGCGTGTCCGTCATGAACCCCATTACGACCAGGTCCCGCCAGGCTCCCTACGCCGAAACGACCCCTTTGACCTTCAACCCCTGAGGTACCAGCGGAGCACCGAACTAGCCCTGAGCTCTGATCCCCTTCCGCCCCCTCCCCTGCCCGACCAGCCCCCTGTGGGGCCCGAGTATGACCCCAGCGTCAGTGAGGACAACCCAGACCCTGACCCAGATCCACACCTCGAACTAGACCCTGCCCTCGACATCAAACCGGTCCACCGTTTCATCCCTGACTCGTGGAAGAGCTTCTTCCGAGGGACCAGTCTCCGCAGCAGCAAGCCCTGCCCCATGCCTGCCTCCTCCTCCTCTTCTAACAACAACAACAGCACCAGTGGCGGGGTGCGCTGCTCGCCCCCACACTCGCCCTCCCTGCCCAGATCCTACCGGGACCCCTATGGGGGGTCGGGGGGAAGCAGCTACAACTCCCGCAAGGAGCTCCTGGGAGTGGGTGACCACCAAGAGTCAATTTCGGGACGCACACTCCACACGGCGCTCACCTACAGCGAGCGGGTGGAAGAGTACCACGAGCGCTACGGCTACATGAAGTCCTGGGCGGGCCTGCTGAGGATTCTGGGATGCGTGGAGCTGCTGCTGGGTGCAGCGGTGTTCGCCTGCGTGTGCGCGTACGTGCACAAGGACAACGAGTGGTTCAACATGTTTGGCTACTCCTCGCCTGGAAGTGCATACGGAGGCTACGGAGGGGGGATGTACGGAGCGGGCACCGGAGGGTCCTACTACTCGGGTCCTCAGACTCCGTTTGTGTTAGTTGTGGCGGGGCTGGCCTGGATCGTGACTGTGATATTGTTGGTGATAGGGATGACTATGTACTACCGCACCATCCTACTGGATTCCTCCTGGTGGCCCCTGACAGAGTTTACTATAAACCTGGCCATGGCCGTGCTCTACATGGCTGCAGGTGGGTGGGAAGTGAACTACACACTTTAGAGAGAGAATGCAATGCTATGTCAATGTAAACTATGATGATGGTTACTATTATTTGTGGTTCTTCCAACTGCTTAGCTGGTTATAGCATGATACTTGTAACACCAGTGTTGTGGTTGACTACAGCAGGGGCCATACATTTTATAATAATATACAGTAACTGTGTTGACTCGTTGGATAAAAGTATTTACTAAATGACCATACTACTATCATTATTAGCTGTAGTCTACGTCAGGGACACCACGCGGGGCGGTCTCTGCTCCCTTCCCATCTTCAACAATGGCATCAACGGGGCTTTTTGCCGCACCGAGGCCGGACAGACAGCCGCCATCATCTTTCTGTTCGTCACCATGGTGATCTACCTGATCGGGGCCATTGTGTGTCTGAAGTTGTGGCGGCACGAGCAGGCACGCATGTACCGGGAAAAGTATGGCCTGGAGGTGAGATTGTGGGTGTGTGCCTGAGGCACGAGGTTAAAAGTTAGGACTGAGAAGAAAGTTACATTTCTGTGAGGATGTCTAAGTTGCAGGTATTATTTGCATTCATTGGTGTCTGATTCACAGTTGATGCAAGCTTGGCAATGAAAATAAAGCTGTCTGAACCACTACACTAATGAGAAAGGGTGAGAGGGGTGTGAATGAGTGCATGTGCGCGTTCACACTGCGTGATGGTCCATTGAGAGAGCATTGTTCATTAGTGGATGGGGGTTGCCATGGTAGCTTGCTATGTTCTATGTTAATTGCTAGGCGGCTCAGGTACCACTTGTTCTATTGCTTTCATTCAGTTCTCATGTGAGGAAGAAAATCTGTTCTAGTTATGAAAACATTGGAGCAACATTTTATTTGGATAGTCCATCTGTAGATGCTCTACAGACTCAGTTTAAATGTTACTATCTACTAACCTTAACCCTTATTCTAGAACTAACCTTAACCCTTATTCTAGAACTAACTTTAACCCTTATTCGAGGACTAACCTGACCCCTTATTTTAGAACTAACCGTAACCTTGCTTATACACAGATAATTTGACCATCTGTACAGCATCTACAGATATACTTTCCAAATCAAGTGTGACTTTGTCTTTCTGTATGCTGTATACATTGAGTGTGCAAAATATTAAGAATGCCTGATCTTTCCACTACAAACTGACTAGGTGAATCCAGGTGAAAGCTATAATCCCTTATTGACGTGACTTGCTAAATCCACTTTAGTCAGTGTAGATGAGGGCAGGATTTTTAAGCTTTTGAGACAATGGAGACATGGATTGTGTATGTGTGTCATTCAGAGGGTGAATGGGCAAGACAAAATATTTAAGTGCCTTTGAACAGGGTATGGTAGTAGCTGCCGGGCGCACTGGTTGTATCAAGAACTGCAACGCTGCTGGGTTTTTCATGCTCAACAGTTTCCCATGTACATCAAGAATAGTCCACCACCCAAGGACATCCAGCCAAAGGACACAACTGTGGGAAGCATTGGAGTCAACCTGGCCCAGCATCTCTGTGGAACGCAAAAGGGGGGGGTGCAACTCAATATTAGGAATGTGTTCATAATAATTTGTACACTCAGTGTATATGCAGTCTTATATTACATAAATATAAGCTCTTTTTTTTGCAGAAGTGTCATTTTAGACTTACACAACTTCTGTTTTCTTATTACGCAGATGCATACGACAGATTTCCCTGCGGCGCGGTCTTTGGTAAGCATTTACTGCTGAGCTTAATGTTTTTATTTATGGCTTAATGCCAACAAAGAAATCTATGGTGTTGATCAGCTCCTTAGTATTACACATACTCCAGTTACATCCATGGTCTATATTTCTATGGTTCTGTCTTTGTTCTTCTTTCTCCCAGATGCCGGTTCCAGAGCCAATTCAGGGTTCTACTGTGGTTCCCATCCAGGCTGCGGTACCCAAGGCAGGGCCACCGAAGGTTCTACAGGGAGCTATCCCTTCTGGTCACATCCCCAAACCAGTCATCATGCCTGACTATATAGCGTGAGTGGCACCTTCACACACAGGGCAGTGGGAGAGTAGTTGATACAGGGGTTTTATTGATAGAATTCAACCACCATGTTCAAATCTGAATTTAGTTTATTTGAAAGCTTTCAGGGAATGCACAGAGATTGCATTGGTGCATGGAATTATGCTCAGGATGTTAAATTATTAGGACAAATATCTGCCCTGTAATGTTAAGCGGGTGTAAAAAAAAAAGAAAGGACAGTCAATCTAGCACAAAGGTAGAATGTGCAATGATTACTGAGTCCTCTGGCGGGATTGTAAGTAGAATGTCATGTGGGCTGATAAACAAAAACCATGAGCCATATGCAAATTCAAGCTCTGCCTTAGCAGCCTAGACAGGAATTGTAATTTTTTTCTCTGGACATTTTGGGGGCAAATCCTAACTTCTTTAGAGGCAAATCCTAACTTCTTTAGAGGCAAATCCTAAGCGTTCAGGAGAAAAATAGCTTCTTTGCTGTTTTTAATTCTACACATTTTCGCCACTCGTAGTGAGCACAATGTTGAATTTTCGGCCTTCCTGATGTAAATATCCTTTGTTGTTTTTATCACTCCCATAACAATGACCCTGTTTGTTCTTATCCCTCCTATAATCATTAAGCCTGTTTAAGTTTAACACTTTATATTGAGTTGCCCTAATGCCTTGCAACTATTTTAGTACTCAGTCACCCAGTTCTGCATGGTATGTACATATTAGGTTACATTGAATAGTAATAAGACAGGAAAATTGTGTTTTAATTAGTAAAGGGTGTAGTAACTGTGTATTTACATTGACAACAATAACTGTATACCTTAATAAATATACATTTTGTAAAGTAAATACATTAATACCTTGCAGTAATACATTTAATTTATGTAAAGTGTGACTGATCTCTGTTTCACTGTAGTAAGTAGGCTACCCTGTGTTCTTTCTAGACCTGTTGTTGGAAGTAAAGTTACACTGTCTGCCATGGAGGAAGCCCCCTTTGCTTTCTGCCTCTCGTGTTGTAATAATGAATCCTCTGTTCCTCCGCTGCCCACTCTCTTCCCCCCTGCAGTAAGTACCCAACCATCCGTACGGTCGATGAGCGGGACCAGTACCGGGCTGTGTTCAATGACCAGTACTCTGAGTACAAGGAGCTCCACGCCGACGTGCAGGCCACCACCAGGAAGTTTGACGAGCTGGACGCCATGATGCGTGCCCTACCCCAGCACCCCAACAGTCAGATGGTGATTGGCCATGTCCTGCTGTTACGCAACCACACATTCACTTCCTGTTTATTATTTTTGTTCTTTTCTTGTTGATTGCATCTATTTGGTCTAAGAGTCTTCCTCTCTCTTTGTCTGCTGTAATTAACACTGATATTAAAAGAACTGGATAGGTGACAGGAAATAGCATTATAAACGTCAGCCATATTGCTTTCACCTAGCATGTTTTCAGATCAGTGCCGATGGAGACAATGAGAGGAAGCCATATTGAGAATATCAACACTAAATAGTTGTTCGTTCTGCTCTCATTGTGGTGCTCTGCCCCCCCCCCCCACCCCTCCGTCCTCAAACTTCCTTGAATCCTCCCCCTCTATTTCCTCTCCCCTGTACTTCTCCTCCACCCTCCACTTCCTCTCAAAGCCATCAAACTGTACTTTCGATTCCTGAAGTTTCCTGATTTTTGAACTCATTACAATCTTGCATTATCTATTTTTCACCAGGAGTATGACCGCGTAAACAAAATCCTTCAGGAGTACCAGAGGAAGAAAAATGTGAGTTTGTCCCCTGCCTTTCTCTCAATCATTCAGCTGCCCATATTGTAACAGTTGCCAACTCCAATTGGCCCTATATTCAGATTAAAAGACCTAGCCTATCCTTGTAAATAAAGCACCATTAGCAGACAGGGTGTAGTAAGTCACCTGTGTGCCAGTGGTTGTTAATCTATACTGCCACTGTGGGAAAGATGAATCGAGCATGAGTGGGCAGAGAGAGGAAGTGTGTGTTCTTCTATCCTTGTGGGTCCTTAAAATCACCAAGTTCCCACAAGTAAAACAAGGAAAATTCTCCTTTGTGGGGACATTGGTTATTTTAAATTCAGGGTTTCGGGTTACAATTAGGGTTAGGTTTGGTTTAGGGTTAGGGAAAATCTTTTGACATTTTTTAAGGAAATGTATTTTAGGTCCCTCGAGGATAGAAGAACATAACGTGTGTGCTTCTGTTCCGGCATGAGGAAGTATTGAATTTCCTTGCAAACCTTCTCACATGAATGGGCTCATTGTGTTTTCTCGAAACCTAGAGGTAGAGGAAACGGCATCACTTCATATTCAGCACAGTGCTGATGGTCTCTATCCTTCTTTATTTAAAAGGAGTGGGGTCAGGGAAAACACACAAGCTGAACTTGTATAAAAAAAGTAGTACTAAACTTCTTTTCCCTGGCACACTCTACTAACTCACAATGCTGTTTAATATCACAATTATCCATGCTAAGCTTCTTTTCCCTGGCACACTCTACTAACTCACAATGCTGTTTAATATCACAATTATCCATGCTAAGCTTCTTTTCCCTGGCACACTCTACTAACTCACAATGCTGTTTAATATCACAATTATCCATGCTAAGCTTCTTTTCCCTGGCACACTCTACTAACTCACAATGCTGTTTAATATCACAATTATCCATGCTAAGCTTCTTTTCCCTGGCACACTCTACTAACTCACAATGCTGTTTAATATCACAATTATCCATGCTAAGCTTCTTTTCCCTGGCACACTCTACTAACTCACAATGCTGTTTAATATCACAATTATCCATGCTAAGCTTCTTTTCCCTGACACACTCTACTAACTCACAATGCTGTTTAATATCACAATTATCCATGCTAAGCTTCTTCTCCCTGGCACACTCTACTAACTCACAATGCTGTTTAATATCACAATTATCCATGCTAAGATTATTTTCCCTGGCACACTCTACTAACTCACAATGCTGTTTAATATCACAATTATCCATGCTAAGCTTCTTCTCCCTGGCGCACACTATTAACTCACAATGCTGTTTAATATCACAATTATCCACACTTGAGTTCTACATGTGACATGTTATTGGCCTTACATTGTCTTTTTGACATTTGACACAGAGCTAATTCATATGCATTATGCTTAGGCCATAAGACGTTTCTGCCATGCAATGATGCATATGCCAGTAACTCTTTAAACTGGATTTCGATTTGCCAGAGCATTGCAGGATAACTGATAGGTTTGGTTAGTTTGAAAATTCAAGAAATCTGAAACTTCTCTTCTCTCTTGCTGTTAGGATCCTACGTTCCAGGAGAAGAGGGAGCGCTGTGAATACCTGAAGAACAAACTGGCCCACATTAAACAGAAGATCCACGAGTACGACAAGGTCATGGAGTGGAACGATGGCTACGGCTAAACCAGCAGTATCTGTCTGGGGAGACCACTGGGAACCAGGAGGAGACCAGTTAAAACTAGTAGGGACCAGTTTAAAATAAAGGAAAACAGATGGGGACCAGTTTAAAATAAAGGAAAACAGATGGGTACCAGTTTAAAATAAAGGAAAACAGATGGGGACCAGTTTAAAATAAAGGAAAACAGATGGGGACCAGTTTAAAATAAAGGAAAACAGATGGGAGACATTTTTAGTTTAAATTTGATTAGGAATGAAACCGGTTCAGGCTGGTTGGAACGGTGGTTTAAAATGGTGTCCCTTTCCTTTCAGAGACTGCACTTCTTTTTGAACCGGAACATTTTCTTAATTAAACCCCAAAAGAAACTGGAGTGTGTGTGCGACTGTGTGTGTGTGTGTGCATGATGGAGAATTGACCAAAGGGGCATCTGGAGCAATGCTTTACTTTTTTACTGAAAATGACCTTGATATGCAAACAAAGACCAGTATGGTAATGTAACTGGACATACCACTGTATCTAAGGCCTTCTAATCCATTTCACCATACTCACGCAACACCAGCTGCTCAAGTGTTTCACAAAGGGAGAACAGGATTAGGCTGCAATCCTTCAAATGGATCATGGAAATTCTTGCATGCCTTTACATTTTACATGCTTTTATCAATCACTTTTTTCTACTCCCTCCATTCCTTGACTCCTAGCTCACTGACTCATTGGAACACTAGAGTGATGACGATTGTCATGTTGCAATCCATTTTGTTTTTACTCAACCACTGTTCAACCACTATCCAAAGTTAACTTATTAGGTAACCGTGATACTATGGCTCACTTTGGGTATGGTTTACTACCTGAACTCTTCAACTGCTGTATCTCAAGACTGTCTGTGTTATACACTGACCATCTGGAGGATTTGTGAATTTCCAAATCATCATATTGTGAGAATCAGGTAACATACAGGTGTCCCTCCTGAGTGCTGATTATGCTTTTTGGAAAGATCACACACAATGTCTGATATATTTAATGACCACACTGATTTCTGTGTAGTTTTAGTACCATGTTCTACCATTTCATTAAACAACTACTTATTTCCTCCACTTGTGTTAGGCAGTTTGTAGTAGTGAATAACCTTTGCATGTGCCTTGGTGTGTTAATGTAAATAAATGACTGTTATATTTATGTCTTGTCTTCTATCATTTTGTGACTATGAACAAACATACGTTTTATTGCATTTAAATGTTGTCTTCCTGTATTAGACCAAATGTGATATTTAGAAAGGTTATTTCGAAAGTTATCCATGATGAATTGGTGCTTGCTGTCTTCGAGACTACACCTCTGCTATTGCATGTCTGTTTTCGTATTATTTAGCAGTAGGCCCTACAAGCAGGCCTGTCAGTTTGCCACTCTCCTTAAAAACATACAGTAAAATGTCTGAAATTGAAAAACAAGCAATTGTTGTTGATAGCTCACAGGGTCTGCAAATTACAGGGTCTGCATACACTTGGCAGTTTACTTTTGTCATTGATGTTACAGTAAAGTATTTTTGCTGATGGAAAATCCATCGATTACAGTCTGCTTTATGCAAACTTGTGTGAAATAGGCCTACTGCATTTGCAGGTATTCAATGACACTTGTAACAAACTATATGTTTTCCATTATATGTATACCGCAGGGATGTATATAATATGTTTGTAGTTTCTGGCTTCTGGCACTTGCTTACCACCGAACTGAATGGAAGACATACAGGGGAAAGAAAAAGGCTAGCCTAGGCTACTCCCAGAGGAAGCCTCTTGTAGGCCTACCAAGCAACCAAAATAAAACATTAGTGCACGTGCATTTGACTTGGATTATTTTCGTTTTGTTTCACTTCTGTTGACTTTGTTTGCTTCAATACATTTTTCGTTGTAACAACTCTTCATTGTGGTACAAGCCTGCCTGATGGAGATGAGAGGAGGAAACCAGACACCCTTCACATTCGGGGGCGGGGAAATGTGTGTGTGTGTGTGGTGGGGGTGGGGGGTGAAGGGTGAAGGGGCGGGTCATATTTTGACGATGTCACACCTGAACAAGGTGTGGCCTGTTATTGAGAATCGGACGGAATTTCACCAGAAACCACTGGTGTCAGACGCGCTGACTATTTTCCAACAGGTGAGTGGTTCGGCTTTATTTTGTGGAACATTTGTTTCATTGTGAAATCGTGTTTGTGGTAAGATCACATTATCTTTTTTCGCAATGTTATCTTAATTAAAATGTCGTGTTATTGGAAACGAAACAAAAGTTTTTTTTTGTATCAACATTTGTTCAGCCTAGTTCAAACGCTTTACTGATATTATTTTATTGGTTATGAGTAGCCTATGATTTAACAACGGGATCAACAACTAGATTAATTCAAGGACCGATTCCCCCCCCCCCCCCCCCTAATTACAAATAGTTTGTCGATTGGAAATTGACTTCAAGAATCTATAACATGTTTGCCTAAAACATAATCATTTCAAACCTAGCTTATATTTGTTTTTACAGTCGTGTGTGTGTGTGTGTGTGTGTGTGTGTGTGTGTGTGTGTGTGTGTGTGTGTGTGTGTGAGCAAATTAATCCACCCGCAGGTCAAATTCGTCATGTGGCAACCAGTTGGGGAACCCTCATTTAAGAAATCAGTAATGCATGTCAGTTACTGTGTCATTATTCAGGTTCAAAATGTTGCAGATATAAATTTAACCTGGTTGACAAGCCATATGGCTTATGTGGATTAGAGAATAACGCAGATAATTGTCCTCATTATTTGAAAATGAATACCCCACTGAAAACAACTCTTTGTTGACTGTTGTTTTTTTTTTTGTCACACCTGTTCTCACTGTTTCCCTTGGGGAGGAAGCCTTGTGTCATTATTCACTGTGTTTTGTAACTCTCCTGTAGACACTGAGGCAGTGAGCTGTATGTTTCTTTGCTTTATTCTAATGTTTTTTTCTCCAACAGAGCTCAAACAGTTTTAAAGAGAGAGACCCTTTGGGCACCTGTGGATTCAGGAATGTCTTCCAAGCACAACGGGAGTCCGCCTCCCTATGAGTCAGATGGATAGTGAGTCGTAACTTTTACTTTACCCCTACTATATCTCTGTCAAAAGGTTTATGACCTTCCTGACCTATACATATTTGATATACTTGTTGGGTGGAAAAGGCATGAACTTTTACCTAAAGGTTTGATCTTGTATTATGTTTATCGAAAACCATAGTAGTGCAATAACTCATACTATATGAGGTGTTTGCTCAATAGAGATTGTAGCTTGTGTTGTTGGCCCACGGCAGTTTATAGCTCTCCTCTATATGTGTCTCACACACAATTGTCTTTGCTAACTTGCTCATCCTACAATTTATGTTCCTACACTTGACACCCCCACTCTGTTACAATCCACGTTTAATCGGTTGTCTGTCTCCCTCTGCAGTCATGAGCCACCCCAGCCGGCGTACTCCTACTACCCCGACGATGAGTTCCAGCACTTCTACAAATGGACGTCTCCACCGGGCATCATCAAGCTGATGGCCGTCATCGTCATTGTCCTCTGTGTGGCCATATTTGCCTGTGTGGCCTCTACGCTGGCCTGGGACAGCCAGGGGGCCATGTCTGGCTTCGGTGGTTACGGGGGCAGCTCGTATGGGGGCAGCTCGTACGGAGGCGGTGGTTACTCCGGTAGCTTTGGTGGTGCTGCCTATGGTGCCGGTAACAACTATGGCTACGGCGGACTCGGAGGGAACTACAATGACCCTCGCACTGGCAAAGGATTCATCATTGCCATGGCAGCATTCAGCTTCATCACAGCCCTTGTCATTTTCATCATCGTGGTGTCGAGGCATGGCCTGTCGGAGTCTAGAAGGTTCTACCTAGCTGTGGTGATCATCTGTGCTATCCTGGCCCTGCTGATGCTCATAGCGACTATAGTGTACCTGGTGGCGGTGAACCCCATGGCTCAATCTACAGGGTCGATCTATGGGAGCCAGCTGGCAGGCCTGTGTGCCCAGTACCAGGGCCCCCAGGTTTCAGGAATGTTGGTCAACCAGTATCTCTACCATTACTGTGTGGTGGAGCCTCAGGAGGTGAGTGTACTTTGTGTGTGTTTGTGAGAGAGGGGATGTATGTATGCCTCCTTTTGCCGCATACTTCCTCTCATCTCTGTGGTGGTGTCTGGGTCTGTGTGTCTCACCCAACTTCCCCATCCTGATCCAGGCCATAGCGATAGTGTTTGGCTTCCTGGTGATGGCGGCTCTGATCATCATGATGGTGTTTGCCTTAAAGACGCGCCAGAAAATCAGGAATTATGGCAAGTCCAACGTCCTGTGGAGGAAGGTGAAGATCATCAACGAGGAGGCCCCGCCCCAGGACGTGGAGGCATGGGTGAGTTAGGGAGTGGATGGGAGTGGATGGGTACACATGGGGGATGAATGTCGAATATATTTTTTTAATTACTTGTGTCTTTCACTTGCATTCCACACAAACCCCCAGAGGGAAGCAAGGAGAGGAAATGTGGAAACAATGATCAAAGGAAACACACTTGTAATAAGTGAGACATTACGGTTTCATATTGATATCACCTGTTAGGCGCTAACAGATCAGTGATCATGAAGGATAGGACAGAAATTATTGAAGACATTTTACACTATTGAAATGCTCTCATTCTATTCAAAGGTAATGCTTCTTCTAAACATGTACAGCTAGAGTTAGGAAATCATATCTGCAGAGTTTGTCTGACCCTATAGTTTCTTTCACTTCCTGAAGGCTGTATGAAAGGAGGGGACATTTTTTGTTGTTGTTGACTGTTCCAGTTGTTATGAATGACAGCCTACACAGAATTGTAGCACTTCGTTCACCTTAACCCTTCAGGGTTTTCTGTCTCTGAACAAACTGCTGCGGTCAGAGTTGTTGTTGACCTCTGGTGGTTTCAGTGAAACCAGGTACTGTGTTCTCATGCATGGAGAAGGATTAGTCAGGCCAATATGTCTGCCTGTTGACTGTTTTGTTCTACAGCAGTAGTCTGATAGGTAAAGTAGTAAGACCTGTTCTCCCAGAGTCAGCAGCATTGGAGGTTTGAGGAGAGAGCTCTCTCACACTCAGTTTCTGGGTGTGGTTTGTGTATGGTGGTTTCACTCCCAGTCAGTAAAATGGTGTGTAGAATAAGACCTTCAAAAACAAAAATGGCAGTTGGGAGGTATATTATTTCAAGAGGTTCTCTGTTGAATGAGGACAGTAAGCAGTTAAGGAAAAACATGGTCAGTGCTCAAAAGTAAAAAGAGGAGTCAACGATGAATACCTAAATCATGATAATGAAGTGGGAGTTCAGTCAAGATAGTAAGTGGCTCATAGTCGAGGTAAGTTTCAGTATGGTCCAACAAAATTATTTAACATTTACACACTGCAGCTTTTTTTCACCAAACTTACAACTGGTATTTGAGTTTTGCACTAGAGGAAAATGTGAAAGAGGAAGAGCTGGTCTAACTAGTATTTAAACCCATGCTGACCAATACAAGCAAAGTAGACACATGCACAACATTACAGAACAGCAACATGACCCTGAGAAACTGAAGAGGCGGAGAAGTGCTGTGTGGCTCGTGAAAACCTTTCTGAAATTGCTGAGGCAGTGTTATTGCATGGATGAGTGTGTCTTCCCTGGTCTACTGATTACACTGATGGGAAAATTCTGTCTGTCTACAAATGACACCTACTTAGTACCTACCCCTTATGCACTTGTGGAGGTCTGAGAGGAGTGGATAGGTGTAAACCATACTGTGAACATTCCACTTAGCTTGTCAGAGGTACTACCAAATTGCTAGCCTTATGCAATTAGCAATTTCAGATCTGAACAAAGTCCCAACACCAACGCTCCAAGCATTACTATAGTGGCAGGCTTTGCTCTGGGAAGTATTTCTGCATATGTTTTTCAGTGTAAATGTGTCTTACTATCAAGTTGGTACAACGTCATCAAATACAGTATGTCATTGTTCTGATGAGGATTCAATCTAAGCATGATGTGGCATTTCACTCCCCAGAGGAAGCATACTTCTATTACTGTACATCTGCATTTCAATTCCCCCTTCACACATATAGGCCTACCTGTTCAGATGACACTTTTTCAATTTGTATCTCAAGGCGGTTCCGTTGCCACAGTACAAATAGTATGATTATCTTGTCTGTTGTGGCTCTCTCAGCTGCTGTGGCTCTCTCAGCTGCTGTGGCTCTCTCAGCTGCTGTGGCTCTCTCAGCTGCTGTGGCTCTCTCAGCTGCTGTGGCTCTCTCAGCTGCTGTGGCTCTCTCAGCTGCTGTGGCTCTCTCAGCTGCTGTGGCTCTCTCAGCTGCTGTGGCTCTCTCAGCTGCTGTGGCTCTCTCAGCTGCTGTGGCTCTCTCAGCTGCTGTGGCTCTCTCAGCTGCTGTGGCTCTCTCAGCTGCTGTGGCTCTCTCAGCTGCTGTGGCTCTCTCAGCTGCTGTGGCTCTCTCAGCTGCTGTGGCTGTCTCGCCTGCTGTGAGTTAGGTCACTGAAGTATATGTTGTATCCCCTCTGCAGGTGAACAATGTGTCAGGTTTTCCTGATGAAGGTGTGGTGCTGACCGACTACCCAGAGAAGTTTGGAGGATCCAGGAGTCACCTGGACGACACCAGCACCAACTACGACAAACCTCCCTACAATGACAGCCCAGCGTGAGTACAGACAATACAGTACAGTTACAAACAGGCTTACACTACAACTACAGCCCACTTTAGTACAGACGAGATTAGATCTGTGGAATTGATCAAAGAACAATTACCTTATATTGTCTTATCATCTCATAATGTTATACTGGGAATTAAACAAAGAGTTGTTAACTACCAAAGGGAAGGAAAGCTATCTACATGGGTGCATGGAACATTAGGTCATGAAACAAGATGGTGGTGGGCTATTAAGTTTGCAGACGACACAACAGTGGTAGGCCTGATCAACGACGAGACAGCCTATAGGGAGGAGGTCAGAGACCTGGCCGGGTGGTGCCAGAATTAACAGCCTATCTCTCAACGTAACCGAGACTAAGGAGATGATTGTGGACTATAGGAAAAGGAGGACCGAGCACACTGCATTCTCATCGACGGGGCTGTAGTGTAGCAGGTAGAGTTCCTTGGTGTCCACATCAACAACAAACTAGAATGTTCCAAACACACCAAGACAGTTGTGAAGAGGGCACGACAAAGCCTATTCCCCCTCAGAAAACTAAAAAGATTTGGTATGGGTCCTGAGATCCTCAAGGTTCAACAGCTGCAACATCGAGAGCATCCTGACTGGTTGCATCACTGCCTGGTACGGCAATTGCTCGGCCTCCGACCGCATGGCACTACAGAGGGTAGTGAGTACGACCCAGTACATCACTTGAGCTTAGCTGCCTGCCATCCAGGACCTCTACACCAGGCGGTATCAGAGGAAGGCCCTACAAATTGTCAAAGACCTCAGCCACCCCAGTCATAGACTGTTCTCTACTACCGCATGGCAAGCGGTACCGGAGTGCCAAGTCTAGGACAAAAAGGCTTCTCAACAGTTTTTACCCCCAAGCCATAAGACTCATGAACAGGTAATCAAATGGCTACCTGGACTATTTACATTGTGTGCCCCCCAACCCCTCTTTTTACGCTGCTGCTACTCTCTGTTTATCATATATGCATAGTCACTTTAACTATACATTCATGTACATACTACCTCAATTGGGCTGATCAACCAGTGCTCCCGCACATTGGCTAATCAAGCTATCTGCCTTATCCCTCCTCCCTCCACCCGCCAGTGGACTCCACCCGCCAGTATGACTGGTGACTGAAATACACTAATGCACCTTGTCATGCTTGTTTGAAGCAGAAATGTTTTGCTTTTATTTTTAATTCACCATTACACAACATTAGTGTCAATTTTTCCCACCCGGTCAGCAAAGTAAAAATGGGCAGTGCAAGTTCTGCACTTTTTATTTATTTATATTTTTTAAACTTTTGCTTGTGGCAGTAGCTGTAATGGCCTACAACAGTAATCCAACACTAACTTTTAAGTATTAGCAGGTAGACCGCAGCATTGATCACTGCTTAGGGGAAGTGAAGCTCCCCGCATTAACTGACCCGGGTCATTTTGATTCGTCAATGGTTAATAATACTAAATGGAGTAATTTGATCAGTTTGTATTGGGGCAACTCTATTTCTAAAGTATTAAATCAAGACTCCCATCTTTCCTTGTCTGTCTCATAGTCCTCCAGTAGTTTGTGACTTCCCTGTGCACAGTAGTGCCCCCTACAGCAGTGGCTCAGAGATGGCCAGCTCAGCAGCAGGGAAGCCCAAGAAGAGACGGGCCGGTCGTCCTCGCCGTACTGATGGACAGGATACAGACTACGCTTCTTCTGGGGACGAGCTGGATGACGACAATGACTTCGACAGGTACAGAGAGAGACAGAATTACAGTTGTAGTGATAATGGTTGTATGTATTTTAGTTGACAGCTACTATTAATACTACAAGATTGAAGTTGCTGTTCTGTGCCACAAAGTCTGAAAACATATTGCCGTCTAGGTTTCCACAATAAAATGTTCAAGTGTATTCTGACACACCCTCTCTCCCCCTTTCTCTCTCTCCTCAGTGAGTTCCCCACCATTGCCAATGAGCAGGAACGTGTGGACTACAAGCGTGAGTTTGACCGGGATCACCAGGAGTACAAGGACCTGCAGGGAGAGCTGGACATCATCAACAAGAGCCTGTCAGAGGTGGACAGAGAGCTGGATGAGCTGCAGGAGGGAAGCCCCCAGTTCCTGGTGAGTTTGATGGAATCATTTTGGTGAGGAATGGGCTAATCTTGATCACATGATGCCTAGTTATTTGGGAAGCAAGGTGATTTGTTGATCAGTGATTCTGTGCAGTTTGAATGTAGTCAATCTCAAACGTGCACTTTAGAGGACTAGCTAGGTAGTTAAAGGTTTTCCTGGTCAGGTCATGTGGCCAGTAAAAATTCTGGTCCCAATTTATAGCATTGAGAAAATGTCCATGATATGTTGCATTGTTTCTCAATCACATGCTAACTTTAGGGTGTGGAAGAAAGGGTTCATGAGAGGGATAGTTGTTTGAGAAGTATATTTGTTTGCATTTTCAATAATCTTTCTTTCCCCTACAGGATGCTATGGAAAAGTACAACAGGCTAAAGGACATAAAGAAGGTAGGTATCCACAACATTTAAGCAACGCCTCTTTGTTTGATCTACTTCCTTATGTACGCCCTCTTCTGTCTCTTCTGAGTACTACACCCCAGTCCCACATTGTCATGAAGTTTGAGAAAGTACATGTGGTTATCATGTCCCTTGTGAACTGATTTAGAACTAGATTTCTATACACTTGTACTTACCATACTTATTATAGTCATAAAACAAAACTGACCAGCTACAGAAGACAATGTACCTTCATTGGCCCATTCTTCCTGGTCTACAGTCAGCAGATTACCAGTTGAAGAAGCGCAGGTGTAAATACCTGAAGGCCAAACTGTCCCACATCAAGAGGATGGTCGCTGACTACGATCGCAGGGCCTGAACTTCCTGTCACCTGACGTCAGCCAGGATACTTCTTCCGGTTCAGAGTTGATGCCAGATGTAACACTGGTGGTTTGAGTCAGATTCTACTTATTTCTTTGACTCTGCTCTAGTAACACTAGCAAATCACTTAGAATTAAGCAATGTATTGAGCATTAATTCTAAGTGCTATGCTTGTGTAGATATAAGAACGTAACCTTTGTAATTAGGTTTGTGGTTGCCGTATACTGAGCATCTTCACTGAGAAGTGTCTTCCCAAGGATCTCCACTGTGATTGGATGGATGTGCTAGGGATCAGCCAATCCACAGTATACTACAAAGCTGTTAAAAATGAAGTTATCTCGCACATACTTCCCGAGACAATGGCTGTAGAAATATGTGTGGGTTGTGTGACTTTTTTTTTTTAAATGGGTAATTTGAATGTGCAGAAACAATATATTTATATGACTGCATTAAGTTATTCGTGTTCAAATGCTTGTGTTAACTCTTGTTTCGTATAATGAATGGTACTTAGTGCAGTTTATCCTCTCTGTTGTCTGTTGCTAATGTTGGGATGGGACAAAATGACAACCTCAAACTGTGATGTTGTGAGACTGATTTCACTCTGATACATTAGATGTTTTTTTTACAGCTTCCTCTTTTAGATAAGATGTTCACTTTTTATTCTTTCACTTTCTATTTTCTCTTAACCTCATTGTCAGGTTTTAATACTTGTACTTATGAAAGGTTTGCCATTTGTAAATATGTGAATATACTTGTGGTCTCTTTATGTACTAATGCGTTGTACCCTCTCCTGTAATTTTTTTTTGTCAGTTGCTAAAGACTTTGAAACGGTTATACTTTGTAAATCATTATGCATTTGATTCATGTTCTGTTTACTTTTTTGATCTAAATGGAATATATTCAAGGTCACCTTTTTAAAACTGATAATTCAATAAAGATTTGCGTAACAGTTGAAATCAACATGATCAATTTTGTTTTATATGGTCTCTTAAAGCCATTCTCAGGTTTTTCAATGTGTGAATATACTGATATATACTTAGTTATATTATATTGATGTAATATGGTCTGCTCTCTTTTGTCAGTTGCTAAAGACTTTGAAACTTTTTTTTATCAAGATGCCTTAAGGTCTTTTTAAATAAAATAATTAAACTGCACTTTTTTTGCAATGACTTATTTTTAATACCAGTACTTTTCATTGTCAGTCTACTGCGAACACTACTAATCATAGCTAAACAGCAATTAACACTTATAACAGGGTCAAATTATTACTTCAGGTCGGAAAGTCAGTGCTCTAGAAAGATGCCAGAGTTTCTGACTTGGAGATTTTGAAGTGTCTGTTCTATATCTAGGAGGTACTGCATAAGAATGCTCAGAAAATGGTGCTAGACGGATGATGAGCTGTGCCTGGTTTTCTCCAGACATAACACTTTGTGTTCCTGCCAAATAGTTAGATTTTTGTCTTATGCTCAGTCTTTCACATGCCTCTTTGCAAACTTCAGGCATGCTGTCATGTGCCTTTTTCTCAGGAGTGGCTTCCTTCTGGCCACTGATAAAACCCAGATTGGTGAAGTGTTGTAGAGACTGTTGTCCTTCTGGCAGGTTCTCCCATCTCAGGCAAGGAACTCTGTAGTTCTGTCAGAGTGGTCATTGGGTTCTTGGTCATCTCCCTGACTAAGGTCCTTCTTGCCCGATTGCTCAGTTTGATCGGGCAGGTAGTTCTAGGCAGAGTCTGGGTAGTTTCATATTTTTTAAATTTCCCAATGATGGAGACCACTGTGTTCTTGGAAACATTCAACATGAGACATGATTTAATATCCTTCCCCAAATACATGCCTCATCACAATTCTATCTCGGCGATCTTCGAACAGTTCCTTGGACTTAGTATAGTTTCTGCTCTGACATGCACTTCTTCGGTGAGGTTTAATAGCGGTTGGCATCCAATATGTTGCATTACCGCCCCCAACTGAACTATAATACAGATCCATTACACTTTATGATACAAAATGGGAAATGGGAACCAAAAACATAATTTTCAATTTTAAAAAAGTATACATATTTTTATATTTTTATGACCCTTCCAACTATCCCTACACTATCCCTACACTTGTGGGGCTCCCGAGTGGCGCAGTGGTCCCAAGGCACTGTGCTTGAGGTGTCACTACAGATAGGTTCAAATCCAGGCTGTATCACAACTGGCTGTGATTGGGAGTGCCATAGGGCGATGCACAATTGGCCCAGCATCATCCGGGTTTGGCCGGTGTAGGCCGTCATTGTAAATAAAAACGTGTTCTTAACTGACTTGACTAGTTTAAAAAAAACTAATTAAAACACATCACCTGATTTCATTATTAACCCTTTCTGATCCTACCCCAGGCCAACGAGCCAGGAGGACTGGACACCACCACTCGACACATGCTGTAACTCTTCTGAAGTCAAATCTCATACACCCAAGTGCTTCTCTGCAGCTGCCACCACAACATATATTTTCTGTGACTCACGTTCCATTTCTGCAGTACAGGTGATAACAATTGCTATGAACGCTTAGAAGCCAACCTTACTGAAGCATATACTGTATCACTCATTGGCCTATCCCTTTGTGCTGGCATAGATCTAATTTCCATAGGGATCCTCTCAGAATCCCTCATCCTTGACCCATCCTCCTCTACTTTCTTCACTGCCTCAGCATACGGCATCTTCTGCACTACTCTGACTCTAGCCACCTCAACCTGCCTCTCGCACCAGACACTTCCGATCCCCAGCAACATGTGTACCCCTACAGTTGACGCACACACAACTTAATCCAGCGAAACTACACAATCCTCTATCCCATGCCCTCCTGCTCTGTTTCACCATGCTCACAACAGGGTCAGCATCGCACCAAACGGCGGCCATCACAAACACCAGGAATCTTCAACTTCAATTGCTCCACCTTCACACTACCCCAGAAATCACTGCTTTCAATGATGCCTTGTTCCTAGGAGTAAAGTAAGAAATAGATCTTGACTCAAGTTGCGTGATCTGACATGAACTGTCAACTTTGGGACCTCATATAGACAGGTGTGTTGCTTTCTAATGTCCAAACAACTGAAACAAGTTGTAGTGACATCTCAAGGATGCACCTGGAGTGTCACAGCAAAGGGGTGTGAATACTTAATGTAAATTCATATTTCTGTATTTAATTTTCTATACATTTGCAACAATTTCTAAAAACCTGTTTTCACTTTGCCATTATGGGGTATTGTGTGTAGATGGGTGAAATCAAAATCAATTTAATCAATTTTGAATTCAGGCTGTAACACAACAAAATGTGGAATAAGTCAAGGGGTATGAATAATTTCTGAATGCACTTTCAAGGCAGCTGGGAACTCTGAAGAAAACGATCTTCAGTGATCTGCAGGTAGGAAAGTCAAAGCTCTAGAAAGATGCCTGAGTTTCCGACTTGAAATTCTGAGTTGGTTGACCGGTTAAAATGATTTTTCCCTGTCGGAGCTCGTTTTTTTCAGAGTTCCCAGTTGTCTTGAACGCACTGAAGTCTCTGACTTCCGACTTCAGTGTGTTCAAGAAAACTCGGAACTTGGGGAAAAACAAGCTCCGACTGGATGTTTTTTGGGGAACTGTCATCTAACTCGGGAACTCAGGCATCTTTCTAGTGCTCTGACTTTCCGATCTGAAGATCACTGAAGTCATGATTTGACCTTGTTTTTTCCCCCTGAGGTTCCAGTTGTCTTGAATTCACTTAAGTCGGGAGTCTGAGATTTCCCGAGTTCCCAGTTCCCAGTTGTTTTAACGCGGCATCAGAGACACAAACAACACATAGCAGGTTACAAAGTAGAGCTTTGTAGCTATTTTTTGATGTATGGGTTGTTGGGTATTCATCCAAATTCACAATTCGCCAACCCCATTTCCATGACGAGTGCTAGCTTGGTAGCTGTGTGGGAGTGCCGACTCCATTCGCTGAGGCAACGAGCAGGGCGAGACTCAGCGTTGCTTGGCTGTATTGCGGCATTGGCTGTACCTCTTAACATTAAATACATACAACCATTGAGTAGACCATGTCTAAGAGGAAATATTTAAACTTTTCACCCAACTGGGGTTCACCCATACGTCTGACCTTGACACTATAATTTCTTTCAATCAAAAATATGAAAATAAAATAGGCTAAGATGACTGTGGGCAATCTCCTTGAATATATTCAAGGACCTTCACAGTAAAGGTGAAGTTAGGATCTCTGTCTGTGTTCAGCATACATGTAATAATGTTTTTTTTAACAGTTTGTTTTAGCATATTTTTTCTTTGCCTATCATTCTTCCCAGTGAAATTTTAACTGAGAGGTCCTACTGGTCCTGTTGTTGCCTTGGCGGGGAATGATGTAATTTTGCCATGTAACTTCAAACCCAGCATTAGTGCTGTGGGCACAAAGGTGGAGTGGCTCAGACCGGACAAGTCCCTCACTACTGTCCATATTTATGAAAAGCAGAGCGGAGAAGAGGAGCAGAATGACTTCTACAGAGTAAGAACAGCACTGTTCAAAGAACTTCAGAAAGGCAACACTTTATTAAAACTGACCGAAGTGAAACTCTCTGATGCGGGACACTATAAATGCGTTGTAATTTAAATGCACAGCATGAATGTATTTTCCTTTGTTATATTGACATTCCTGCTTAATGGTTTCTTTGTTCTGGAAATCCATTAGACCTGCATAAATATTACATTGTTTGTCTGGCTCATTACTGCATTTAACTAATGCTGGATGAGTGTCCCCAAAACATAAAGTTAATCTTAAATCCATGGTTGGGAAATGGACGAATCATGATCTTAATGCCAAAGATAACCTGTATGTTTTTTTGGGGGAAGCTAACGTTATTAGTTTAAAAAATAAGTAGTTCAGATTAAACAAATTCCTGTTGATGTTAAAGGCCTAGTGCAGTCAAAATTACACCATCAGTGGTGTAAAGTACTTAAGTGAAAAAAAATAATTAAGAACTACTTAAGTAGTTTTTATGGGTATCTGTACTTTACTATTTATATTTTTTACTACTTTTACTTTTACTTCACTACATTCCTTAAGAAAATATTGTACTTTTTACTCCATACATTTTCCCTGACACCCAAAATAACTAATTACAGTTTGAATACTTAGCAGGACAGGAAAATAGTCAAATTCATGCACTTATCAACCAAACATCCTTGTTCACGCCTACTGCCTCTGATCTGGCGGACTCACTAAACACACATTCTTCATTTGTAAGTTATGTCTCAATGTTGGAGTGTGCCCGCGGCTTTCCGTAAATAAATAAAAAACAAGAAAATGGTGCCATCTGGTTTGCTTAATATAAGGAATATGAAATTATTTATACTTTTACTTTTAATACTTAAGTATATTTTAAACCAAATACTTTTAGACTTTTACTCAAGTAGAATTTTACTGGGTGACTTTTACTTTTACTTAAGTAATTTTCTATTAAGGTATCTTTACTTTTACTCAAGTATGACAGTTGGGTACATTTTCCACCACTGTATATCATATTGTAGAACAGCTGAGGAAAGTGTGAAAAAGTTTGATCAGGGTAATTTGCTGATAGTTGCTGATTCAAAACACAGTCTACAAAGGACCTTCTAATCAGCAGGTTTGCATGGGTGGGAGTTTTGTCTTTCCATGGTAACATCACTATGTGGTAAAAGCTAGTTTTCAGTTTCCCCTCCCCACTCAGACTACTCCCAGACAGTCTGAGCAAAATTCTTCCTTGAGAAGAGGAGGGTACTTAATTGTTACCCAGAAATTATTTGATATTGATATAAAAATGGTTGCATTGGGCCTTTAATGAATAATTTGCAGTTTAAGATCTACAGTTGAATTCGGAAGGTTACATACACTTAGGTTGGAGTCATTAAAACGTATTTTTCAACCACTCCACACATTTCTTTTTAACAAACTATAGTTTTGGCAAGTTGGTTAGGACATCTACTTTGTGCATGATACAAGTCATTTTTCCAACAACTATTTACAGACAGATTATTTCACTTATAATTCACTGTATTACAATTCCAGTGGGTCAGAAGTTTAAATACACCAAGTTGATTGTGCCATTAAACAGCTTGGAAAATTCCAGAAAATTGTCATGGCTTTAGAAGCTTCTGATAGGCTAGTTGACATAATTTGGGTCAATTGGAGGTGTACCTGTGGATGTATTTCAAGGCCTACCTTCAAACTCAGTTCCTCTTTGCTTGACATCATGGGATAATCAAAAGAAATCAGCCAAGACCTCAGAAAAAAAAATTGTAGACCTCCACAAGTCTGGTTCTTTCTTGGGAGCAATTTCCAAATGCCTGAAGGTATCATGTTCATCTGTACAAACAATAGTATGCAAGTCTAAACACCATGGAACCACGCAGCCGTAATTCTGCTCAGGAAGAAGACGCGTTCTGTCTCCTAGAGATCAATGTACTTTGCTGTGAAAAGTGCAAATCAATCCCAGAACAACAGCAAAAGACCTTGTGAAGATGCTGGAGGAAACAGGTACAAAAGTATCTATATCCACAGTAAAATGAGTCGTATATCGACATAACCTGAACGGCGCTCAGCAAGGAAGAAGCCACTGCTCCAAAACCGCCATAAAAAAGCCAGACTACGGTTTGCAACTGCACATGGGGACAAAGATCGTACTTTTTGGAGAAATGTCCTCTAGTCTGATGAAACAAAAATAGAACTGTTTGGCCATAATGACTATCGTTATGTTTGGAGGAAAAAGGGGGTTCTCTTGCAAACCGAAGAACACCATCCCAACTGTGAAGCACAGGGGTGGCAGCATCATGTTGTGGGGGTGCTTTGCTGCAGGAGGGACTGGTGCACTTCACAACATAGATGGCATCATGAGGCGGGAAAATTATGTGGATATATTGAAGCAACATCTTAAGACATCAGTCAGGAAGTTAAAGCTTGGTCGCAAATGGGTCTTCCAAATGGACAATGACCCCAAGTATACTTCCAAAGTTGTGGCAAAATGGCTTAAAGACAACAAAGACCAGGTATTGGTGTGGCCATCACAAAGCCCTGACCTCAATCCTATAGAAAATTTGTGGGCAGAACTGAAAAAGCACTTGTGAGCAAGGAGGCCTACAAACCTGACTCAGTTACACTAGCTCTGTCAGGAGGAATGGGCCAAAATTCACCCAATGTATTGTGGGAAGCTTGTGGAAGGCTACCCGAAACGTTTGACCCAAGTTAAACAATTTAAAGGCAATGCTACCAAATACTAATTGATTGTATGTAAACTTCTGACCCACTGGGAACGTGGTGAAAGAAATAAAAGCTGAAATAAATCATTCTCTCTACTATATATGTTTTGACCATGACAGTTTACAATCTAAGGTAACGCCAAGTACAGCCACACCATTCATTACCAGATTCAGCTGAGGTCTAGAACTGAAGGAATCATTTGTACCAAATACAATGCTCTTAGTTTTAGAGATGTTGTAGAGATGTTCAGGGCCAGTTTATTACTGGCCACCCATTCCAAAACAGACAGTGACCTCATTAGCTGTGGTTGCTGATGCACACGTGTATATGGTGGAATCATCAGCATACATGGACACACGTGCTGTGTTTAATGCCAGTGGCAGTGTAACGGTCGTTGTATGAAGAAGGTGTGGACCAAAGCGCAGCATGGTAAGTGTTCATGTTATTTTTATTTAAACTGAACACAAAACAAAACAACAAGAGAATGAGCGAAAACGAAACAGTCCTGTCAGGTACAGAAACACAAAACAGAAAACAACTACCCACAACCCATAGTGGGAAAACAGACTGCCTAAGTATGGTTAGCTGCAAAATCTGGACCCCTACAAATCAGCCGGGCTAGACAATCTGGACCCTCTCTTTCTAAAATTATCTGCTGAAATTGTTGCAACCCCTATTACTAGCCTGTTCAACCTCTCTTTCGTATCGTCTGAGATTCCCAAAGATTGGAAAGCTGTCGTGGTCATCCCCCTCTTCAAAGGGGGTGACACTCTAGACCCAAACTGCTACAGACCTATATCTATCCTACCCTGTCTTTCTAAGGTCTTCGAAAGCCAAGTTAACAAACAGATTTCGAATCCCACCATACCTTCTCCACTATGCAATCTGCTTTCAGAGCTGGTCATGGGTGCACCTCAGCCACGCTCAAGGTTCTAAACGACATCATAACCGCCATCGATAAGAGACATTACTGTGCAGCCATATTCATCGACCTGGCCAAGGCTTTCAACTCTGTCAATCACAACATTCTTATTGACAGACTCGACAGCCTTGGTTTCTCAAATGATTGCCTCGCCTGGTTTACCAACTACTTCTCTGATAGAATTCAGTGTGTCAAATCGGAGGGCCTGTTGTCCGGACCTCTGACAGTCTCTATGGGTTCAATTCTCGGGCCGACTCTCTTTTCTGTATACATCAATTATGTTGCTCTTGCTGCTGGTGATTCTCTGATCCACCTCTACGCAGACGACACCATTCTGTATACTTCTGGCCTCTCCTTGGACACTGTGTTAACTAACCTCCAGACGAGCTTCAATGCCATACAACTCTCCTTCCGTGGCCTCCAACTGCTCTTAAACGCAAGTAAAACTAAATGCATTCTATTCAATCGATCACTGCCCGCACCTGCCCGCCCATCCAGCATCACTACTCTGGACGGCTCTGACTTAGAATACGTGGACAACTACAAATACCTGGGTGTCTGGTTAGACTGTAAACTCTCCTTCCAGACTCACATTAAGCATCTCCAATCCAAAATTAAATCTAGAATTGGCTTCCTATATCGCAACAAAGCATCCTTCACTCATGCTGCCAAACATACCCTCGTAAAACTGACCACTCTACCGATCCTCGACTTCGGTGATGTCATCTATAAAATAGCCTCCAACACTCTACTCAACAAACTGGATGCAGCCTTCTTTCGGCGGCGGCTCGGGTGCGGGACGTGGACCCCGCTCCACCTCAGTCTTGGCCCACTTCGGTGGCGCCTTTGGAGCGGCGACCCTCGCCGCCGACCCCGGACTGGGGACCCTTTCAGCGGACCAAAAATCAGTTAACCACCTAACCAAGGATCTAAACTTAACCTTGTGTAATAACCTAGATGCAGTCTCACCTCTAATAACAAAAACAACTGTCACAAGAAATTAGATATTTTAAACTCTATCAAAACATAAATGCTATCTCTAGGTCCCAAGAAAGAAAGATCTGCTGTTTGATCTGACAATTAATCTTGAAAAAAAATGTGAAGGACCTCTGTGTTACTCTGGACCCTGATCTCTCTTTTTACAAGCACATAAAAAATATTTTCCATTTTCGTAATCACAAAGTCTTTGTCCAGAAATTCTGCAGAAAAGCTCATCCATGCTTTTGCCACTTCTAGATTAGAGTACAGCAATGCTCTACTCTTTGGCTACCCGGATAAAGCACTAAATAAATTTCAGTTAATGCTAAATACGGCTTCTAGAATCTTGACTAGAACCCAAACTTTTGGTCATATTACTCATATTCCAGTGCTTGCCTCTCTACAATGGTTTCCTGTCAAGGCTAGGACTGATTTGAAGATTTTACTGCTAACCTAAAAAGCATCACATGGCCTTGCTCCTACCTACAGTGCCTTGCGAAAGTATTCGGCCCCCTTGAACTTTGCGACCTTTTGCCACATTTCAGGCTTCAAACATAAAGATATAAAACTGTATTTTTTTGTGAAGAATCAACAACAAGTGGGACACAATCGTGAAGTGGAACGACATTTATTGGATATTTCAAACTTTTTTAACAAATCAAAAACTGAAAAATTGGGCGTGCAAAATTATTCAGCCCCTTTACTTTCAGTGCAGCAAACTCTCTCCAGAAGTTCAGTGAGGATCTCTGAATGATCCAATGTTGACCTAAATGACTAATGATGATAAATACAATCCACCTGTGTGTAATCAAGTCTCCGTATAAATGCACCTGCACTGTGATAGTCTCAGAGGTCCGTTAAAAGCGCAGGGAGCATCATGAAGAACAAGGAACACACCAGGCAGGTCCGAGATACTGTTGTGAAGAAGTTTAAAGCCGGATTTGGATACAAAAAGATTTCCCAAGCTTTAAACATCCCAATGAGCACTGTGCAAGCGATAATATTGAAATGGAAGGAGTATCAGACCACTGCAAATCTACCAAGACCTGGCCGTCCCTCTAAACTTTCAGGTCATACAAGGAGAAGACTGATCAGACATGCAGCCAAGAGGCCCATGATCACTCTGGATGAACTGCAGAGATCTACAGCTGAGGTGGGAGACTCTGTCCATAGGACAACAATCAGTCGTATATTGCACAAATCTGGCCTTTATGGAAGAGTGGCAAGAAGAAAGCCATTTCTTAAAGATATCCATAAAAAGTGTAGTTTAAAGTTTGCCACAAGCCACCTGGGAGACACACCAAACATGTGGAAGAAGGTGCTCTGGTCAGATGAAACCAAAATTGAACTTTTTGGCAACAATGCAAAACGTTATGTTTGGCGTAAAAGCAACACAGCTGAACACACCATCCCCACTGTCAAACATAGTGGTGGCAGCATCATGGTTTGGGCCTGCTTTTCTTCAGCAGGGACAGGGAAGATGGTTAAAATTGATGGGAAGATGGATGGAGCCAAATACAGGACCATTCTGGAAGAAAACCTGATCGAGTCTGCAAAAGACCTGAGACTGGGACGGACATTTGTCTTCCAACAAGACAATGATCCAAAACATAAAGCAAAATCTACAATGGAATGGTTCAATAATAAACATATCCAGGTGTTAGAATGGCCAAGTCAAAGTCCAGACCTGAATCCAATCGAGAATCTGTGGAAAGAACTGAAAACTGCTGTTCACAAATGCTCTCCATCCAACCTCACTGAGCTCGAGCTGTTTTGCAAGGAGGAATGGGAAAAAATGTCAGTCTCTTGATGTGCAAAACTGATAGAGACATACCCCAAGTGACTTACAGCTGTAATCGCAGCAAAAGGTGGCGCTACAAAGTATTAACTTAAGGGGGCTGAATAATTTTGCACGCCCAATTTTTTCAGTTTTCGATTTGTTAAAAAAGTTTGAAATATCCAATAAATGTCGTTCCACTTCATGATTGTGTCCCACTTGTTGTTGATTCTTCACAAAAAAATACAGTTTTATATCTTTATGTTTGAAGCCTGAAATGTGGCAAAATGTGGCAAAGTTCAAGGGGGCCGAATACTTTTGCAAGGCACTGTATCTCTCCGATTTGATTCTGCCGTACATACCTACATGTACGCTATGGTTGCAAGACGCAAGCCTCCTTATTGTTCCTAGAATTTCAAAGCAAACAGCTGGAGGCAGGGCTTTCTCCTATAGAGCTACATTTTTATGGAATGGTCTGCCTATCCATGTGAGAGACACAGACTAGGTCTCGACCTTTAAGTCTTTACTGAAGTCATCTCTTCAGTAGGTCCTATGTTTGAGTGTAGTCTGGCCCAGGGGTGTGAAGGTAAGGCACTGGAGTATCAACCCGCCCTTGATGTCTCTGTCTGGCTGGTTCCCCTCTCTCCACTGAGATTCTTTGCATCTGACCCTATTACGGGTGTCACTGGCTTACTAGTCTGGCTGGCTCTCCCATGCCCTCCCTAGGAGCGGTGTTTCCCTTCCTGACAGGCTTTTTTGGCTACTCAATTTGAGTGAGTTTAGTCACTGACATGATCCTCCTGTCCGATTTTGCACCCCCTTGGGCTCTTGCTGTGGGGGAGATCTTCCTGGGCTATACTCAACCTTGTCATGGGGTAGTAGGTTAGTTGATATCCTTTCGATGGTGTGGGAGCGTTGCTTTGGGAAAGTGAGTGGGGTTATATCCTGCCTAGTTGGCCCTGTCCGGGGATATCGTCGTCGGACAGGGCCATAGTTACTATGTCTGTGATATGTGGTTGTCCCACCTAGCTATCTTAATTAAGATGAATGCACTAACTGTGCATTGCTCTGGATAAGATCATCTGCTAAATGACTAAAATGTCAATGTAAAATGGGTGTGTGAATACTTATGTAAATTAGATATTTCTTTAATTTGCAATAAATTTGCAAAAATGTCTAGAAACATGCTTTCACTTTGTTATTGTGCTGTATTTTGTGTAGATGGTGATTTAAAAAAAATGTTTTATTCCTTTTGAATTCACGCTGTAGGACAACAAAATGTGCAATAAGTCTAGGGGTATGAATACTTTTTGAAGGTACCGTAGGCCTAACCACACATAATAAACATCATTGCGTTACATTCCAGTCAAAAAGCTTGGCTGAGGCAGCAAGCATCACGTGGTGGCTTCTCAATCTCTTCTGGCTCCCCCATTCCAATCTCATTTTCGTCTTCACTAAGTAGCACGTAAAACAAGGAACCATGACTGGAAGGGAATTGTGTAGCTATTGTGTAGTTATCAATCGGCTTTTCAATCTACATTTTGAGAAAACATGTAAAATTATTTCATATTTAAAAAATAACTATCTCTACTTTGCTCAAATGTGTTTGTGTCTGCCTATTCGACACACGATGGCGGCATTTAGCAACTGCCCTGTGCCCATTATGAAATTAGGGGAAAGAAGAAGGGAAAAGAAGGAAAGGGGGGAGTAAATTAGAAACTAAACGAGGCGGGGGTGTAAGTGAAGGCTATATTTATATTGTCCTGAAATAAAGTGATTAATGTCAGCGCTGTGCCATGTTTGGTTGCCACCAGATCAACCCACCCCCTCTTCCATGCCCTACCTCCACATAGTGTCCCGAGTATCGAACGATCTTCCCAAATTTAACCCCTCCTTGGCGTAGGACGGAGTCACTGCCGAAGTTTTTTTTTTTTACGGAGAAAGGGAACTGTTAAGGAAAGCGAATCCAGGCTGTCCCTCAAGAGATGGTACTTATGACCGAACAACCGGACAGAGATCTAACTCCGTTATCTACGCCAGAACAAGTTGTAAAGTCTGTCAAACCGGTCAGAAAAGATCCGAGGGGGATCCAATCGACGTAAGTTTGTATGTTTTCAGTTCTGCACAGCGCAGGGCCGGGGGCCTAGTAAGCTTGCAAGTTAGCTAGCTATGTAACCACTTTTGTTGTTGATGCATAGCTAGCTAACGTTAGCTAGTTAAGTCCTTGCTTTCCCAAGCTCTCTCGATAAAGTTTGCGTTTAATTTGGAAGCAACCTCACACGAAGTTATGATATGTTGTGTATTTTTTATGCAGTTATTTCTATAACGCTAACGTTAGCAAGCGAATAGTGTTTTCAACTTTAAAGACATGGAATTGGAGAATTAAAGTTGACCTCGTCCCAATGGATTTTCCTTCATTGTTTGTCTACCTAGTTAGATAACCTTGATTGTGCATTTGCAAAACTTATTTGTCGTCATTCTGATGGGATAACGTTATTTGACGCGTGGCACTGTTTGATCTTAAAAAACGTATAACACTCAGCCAGTTAAGTATGTCCAATCAGTTCATTGCGCCAATTCTGTTGCAAAACGTTTAACAAAAATAGTTTACTCCAAATAGAAAAAGTTTTGCAATGATAACGAGAATTTCTATTGAAGAAATTCAGGTAGTTCCCTCGCTGTTTTGTACTGTTTTCTCTGGGGTGTATTCATAACGGTTAAGAACTAAACCGAAGCGAACAGCACAAACGAAACGGGGAGGGACCTACCTGAATTTGTCCAACAGAAACGCTTGTTTGTGTTTTCCATTTGCAATAAACGATTTTATGTTGCAAAACGTATTTGCAACCGAATCAACATAATGATTACACATCTGTTTGCTTCCATTTGATTCTTGACCAGTAAATGTTTCCATTGCAAGACGTGAGCGGGTTGCTGATGTCAACGTTGTGAACAGAGTGCCCCGTGGTGGTGTGGTTATGGTATGGGCAGGCGTAAGCTACTGACAACACAAACAATTGCATTTTATCGATGGCAATTTGAATGCACAGATACCGTGAAGAGATCCTGAGGCCCATTGTCACGCCATTAATCCGCTGCCATCACCTCATGTTCCAGCAACATAATGCACAGCCTTATGTCGCAAGGATCTGTACACAATTCCTGGAAGCTGAAAATGTCCCAGTTCTTCAATGGCCTGCATATTCCCCAGACATGTCACCAATTGAGCATGTTTGGGATGCTCTGGATCGTCGTATATGACAGCGTGTTCCAGTTCCCGCCAATATCCAGCAACTTCGCACAGCCATTGAAGAGGAGTGGGGCTACAGTCCACAATCAACAGCCGGATCAACTCTATGAACTGTACATCAGTACAGTCTTTGTAATTGATGCATGTTGCACTTTATGTTTTTGTTCAGTGTAGCTTGCTAGCTAAGGTTGACCGCAGTGATAATGGTTGATTGCATTTTAATGTATGGTTTTCAAAGGTTAATAAAGATTGTATGACTTTAGTAACTAAAGTTGACTGCGATTTCCAAAAACTACAGGCTACATTGGTAAATGTGCAATATCAATGCTCAGCCAGATTTGATCTTCTTTTTGAAAGAGTTTGAATGGGGATTTTGTTAAATGATTTCCCAATGATAGGTAGCTAGTTGAATCAATGTCCATGTTCATAAAGAAGGAAAACCTCTTGTACTGACTGTTGTCCCACATCAAAAGGTGCCGGATCTTTGTATTACTTCTGCCCTGCTGTTTTCAACCCCATCATTTGAGGCTAAACGTTTTAATAATATATCTCTACAGGTCTGAATGGAGAAACAACACGAGTTTAGCTAGCTACAACATATCATGTTTGACTGTCACACTACTGTGTCCAGGTCGGAGGCAGCGAATGGAGGAGAGGACAAGCCCAGGAGGAGTGCCAGTGGGAGGTCTGCTGGGGACACTCAGGTGTCAATGGACACTGAGTCAGACCTCTCAGAGAGCAGGAAGAAACCACCCCTCATGAAGTGAGACTTACAGATACCATAAATCATGTATTATGTGAATATGTGGTAAAATGGTCAACTGTCTGCTCTAGCACACAGGGTGCACATGTTTTGTTTTAGCCCAGCACTGACATATTTGATTAAACTAATCTCCAAGCCCCTTCTTAGTTTAGTGTCTGTAGATCAAGTGAGTTTGTGCTGGTCTAGAACAAAATGTGCACCACCTGTGGATCCCCTAGGGATGGAGAAACCATGCTTTAGCCATTGTTGTCATACCAATTTGTTGTGATACCATACATGTGAGGTTTTGGAACATGGATATATCTACTTCTGTTTAAAAGTTTGGGGTGACTTAAGAAATTTCCTTGTTTTTGAAAGAAAAGCTATTTCTTTTAAAATAACATCAAATTGATCAGAAATGTAGACATTTAAATGGGAAATCTACGTAGGCGTACAGAGGCCCATTATCAGCAACCATCACTCCTGTGTTCCAATGGCACGTTGTGTTAGCTAATCCAAGTTTATAATTTTAAAAGGCTAATTGATCATTAGACAATGGGCGTCTGTACGCCTATGTAGATATTCCATTAAATATCAGCCGTTTCCAGCTACAATAGTAATTTACAACATTAACAATGTCTATGCTGTATTTCTGATCAATTTGATGTTATTTTAATTGAAAAATGTGCTTTTCTTTCAAAAACAAGGGACATTTCTAAGTGACCCCATACTTTTGAAAGGTAGTGTAGATTACCAACTCTCTAATGCTTGACCACATTCGATGGCGCTAGGACACAGTTTTATGTTATTGATTAATACATCAGACTGCACTGTCTGGGGCTGTTATGTGATCCACACCTGGGTCGAGTTCATTAGGCGCAAATCAGGAGAAACTGTTTTGAAACAGGAGGTTCTTCTTTTGCTTGACTAATAAGAAAAGCCCATTTGTTTTTCATTTGAAAACATTTTGGCCTATTTTGTGACCTACAAAGCTTGGCTGAGTATTGTGTTGACGAACCTTGATGTTGCTGTATAAACAACACACTTTACATAACCATGCTGCAAGGGATGTGGCTGGCTGTCCTCATGGGAGTTGCTCGTCTTTTTGACTGCTGTAGATCTAGGGAAAACAATATTTAATTTCAATAGGAGTCAAAGTGGATGTGTCATTGACAGTAAGAACTTAGCCAAGTCAACTTGTTTTGGACTATTCTATTGAAGTTGTCTGTCTACATTATTGTTTTTGTACCAATCACTTGCAATATTGGTTGCTACTGTGCTTGTGTGTTAATCTTGTCCCCTTTTTCAGATTTAAGGCTGTGGAGCTGCCTTCCCCGATGCAAACTCCAAGTGACGGTGAAACTAAGTTTGAAGGAAGAAAGAAATCCCAGTCCAGTCAGGTGTGTTTATACTGTATATCAGGCCACCCACACAATCACATTTTCCATTGGTCTCCACAATGTGTGTATGTTTGTTTGGAATTAGCATAATGGCTGAGCAGCTGACTTGCAAAACTAGAGTTTTGTGAGTAAAGTATCTTGACAAAGTTAAAGGTGCAATATGCAGAACTCACTCTGCCATTTCCTGGTTGAAAACATTCTAATAGTGCGCCAAATTTCAGTTTGTGACAAAACAAGCAGTACACTGTAGAGAATCATTGTACGATCTAAACCGCTGTGAAATATATTTTACATAACCAAAAGTAAAAGATCCAAAAAACTAAACTTAAAAAATGGGGAGCATAGAAATAGTGCACACAGCCTTGCTTTCAATAAGAATGACAGATCTCTAACTTAAATTTCTATGTGAATTTGGTCGAGTTGCCCAAAAAGTTACATTGTAGCTTTAAGTCTACACAACCCTAATGATCTTTAAATGGATGCTTGTATTTGACATTACCTAGTTGCACATGCACCTCAATATCAATACGTTTGGTCATTTGGAAAGGGAGGTAAAGAAAGTAATACATTTCAAAAGGTCACATTTATCAACATTTGGATGTATTGTCTTCTCTTGCAGATATCCAAGACAAATGCCCAGTACCATAAAATATTCAAAGAAATCAGCAAGGATGAGTTACTGAAACAAAGTAAGTGGCTTGGTCTTCAATTTAAATGAAAGTTTAAAAGGGTGACTTTCTCCATTTTCCTCTTGTTTATAAAAATACACAAGATTTGCATTATTCTTTCACTTGAAAATAAGCCACAGAGTCTTGTCATTTGTGCAGAATAGATTTTGCCTGTCATCCTCTGCTATGTCTCTTCTCAGGTTACACCTGTGCACTGCAGAAAGACATGCTGTATCAGGGCAAAATGTTTGTGTCTGATAACTGGATATGTTTCCACTCCAAAGTCTTCGGCAGAGATACTAAGGTACAGTATAACAATGGAATACTATAGTCATTACTCCTCCAGTCTAGATTTAATTACATTGTTGTTCCTGATAACTGCAAGCACCAGTTTAGTACACACACACTATCATTACAATTCTGAGTTGTTACATTTATCAGGAGTTGACTTTCCTACTAATGAACTGAAAGGTTGTAGACCAGGAGTTGTTTCACTGACTTAATGTCAACAGATTTGCTATAAATGTTTTTAATAATACTTTTTATTGACTTTTTCTCCTTGGTAGTACTTTGCCTGGTCTCTCTAGGAAAAGAGGTTCAAAAAAGACAATCACTGAAATATAGTTGAAGTGAAATAATGTTTGCTTTCCCTTTCCCAGATTGCTATTCCTGTACTCTCTGTGACTCTTATCAAGAAGACAAAAACTGCCATTTTGGTTCCAAATGCACTCGTTATCACATCCACAAACAAGCGGGTATGACCAGTTTTATTTGTCGATATTCAATTGTCAAGTTTGGTCTTAATTAAAAACACTTTTTTTTTTATTATTGTCATTTATAATTCATTATTTAAAATCTGTTTTCCAGCACGTATTTGCATCATTCCTATCCCGAGATACAACCTATAAACTTCTGAAATCCGTCTGCGTTCATCTGGATGTAAGTTCTTCCTCCTTGTCCTCTTTTCTTTAACGCACTGTTGTGACATTTGACATAGTCTTATTTTGTGTTGTATTACAGATAACATTAGCACTGAGGTTAAACATGTTCTTTCTGTTGTCATAATACTGTGTTATACTGCAACAGGGACTTTTCCATAGGGCTGTGACGATACCAGTATCAAAGTTTATTTTTTGCCACGGAAAAAAAATAAACACGAAGCAGACCAAACTCTTTGGTCCTTTAAAAACTTCCTCTATGTAAAATAGTGTGTGCTATAGCTTGGGAAATAAATACATGTGACTGGATGATGTTTGTTTACAACATGAGGGCTGTTTTCCTAAAGAAATTGAATACGCTTTTTGTTTCCTTGCCACGGTACTACTGTGTATTGCGATACTGGTATCGTCCCGGCCTTACTTTTCAAGTCTTAACTCATTGAACACCATTGTAGGGGGACAATACAGGGAGCAGCCTCATTACTTCCTCTGCTGAGAATAGCTTCATAGCCGATTGTCCCTCCTCACTTCCTCTGGTCAGTACTAAGACAGTTGCCTTTTTCCCAACTCTTCTTCTTATATGACCATACAGTGAAGGGTGTGTGTGTAATGTAATGGTTCTACTGTACCCTCTGTGTCTGGACAAAGTTTCATTTATATTCAATAATGTTTTTATTTCAATGGGATCATCTGTATGGACAAAATGAACGTAAATATTATGTGTGTAGGATTTCTCTGGAGACTTCTCAGACCTGGATGGGGTTGTGTGCCAGAGGAGGCAAGACATGCTGGAGACCAGCAGCTCAGGCTCCCAGACCCCAGACTATGAGAAAATGACGGGTGGGTTCTCCCTTTATGATGGCAGGGGAGTCCAACCCCCCCCTTGTGAAAAACAAGACAATCATCATACACAATAGACAGACAGATGCAACATCATAGAGACAGAAATAAACCCTGAGAGATGGTGATTAGACGCTTTATACCCTTCCATGAGTGGAGAGAAAGGAATTGCCCCCGAGTATGGAGTCTTATCTATACAGCTTAGAAAAGAGCAGTACTCTCACAGCTTCTAATAACCTAATAGATTAGTTATTACTGAGTCATGAGTTGGACTGGGAGGTGCAATCAGAGGCTTTCAGTTAGTTCAGCTTCTCTGCCCAGACACGGCAGTCGCCAAACTTGTACTGTACAGGCTCACTTTTTATTGTAGTCCGTAGGCTTGAGTTCAGTTGTATTTGAACAGACATGGTTTACTTTTTACATGTTGATACAGTCATGATTTTATGGTTTGTTTAAGAAAATCTTTTTTTTTAAGTAATTGGGATTAATTGGCTGTAGACAAATCGGTCTTAGTACATACATCAATGAGAGAGCTGTATATCCTTTCACCTGTTGACTGCATATGCTTATTGGAAGGCTGAGTATAACACAGATGGTTCGGTGAACCACGCGCACATGAAGAGTAATCTTGCCTGAGACCTGAAGACTCATCTTAGCTCCCCGAGCGAATGCCTTGGCTTTAGCTCAGTGGGCTAACATGGTTTAGTTTGCGCACAGGCGACCCGGCCTTGATACCAATTAACAAGACCACATCTGATAATGTTGGTAGTTAGGCATGTTGAATTGAAAGGAAATTAGTTCAAATATTTAACGACCAGTGGTGTTCAGAGAGCAATCTGTGTTTTGTTTCTGCAGAGTTCCCCAGCATCCCAGACACGTTCCTGAGCGCGGTGAAGAATGTAGAGGTGGCGGTGCACGCAGACATCCACCTCCAGACCCCCAACCAAAAACACGGAGCCGCTCACCAGAACGGTGAGGCCTCCTTATGCATGAGCGTGGTGCAATGGAAACAGCAAGACTCTTAAATACTTCTGCATTCTCTCTCCCTGGTATCCTAAGGGTTGGCTTCTATCATTTTCCAGAGGGAATGGAATCTGAAAAGTAGAACAGATTGTAATATAAACATTAAGAGAAGGATAAGATCTTAAAGATGTAGTTCTGCAAGTGTTAATTAATATTTGTTTAGCTTCGTCTTTTTGGATTTAAGTCCGGCCCTCTGTGTTGCTGACCTGTGCACTAATCCTGTCTTATCTGTAGGGCCGACCAAGCCTGCCCAGGGTGTTGTACACAAAGTGAAATCGCTACAGCCAGTGTCGTTGAACACCCTTCTACTCGTCTATTTGTTCCTGTGAGTATCCTCTCATTATGAGTCATAAGGGGGTGTCGAGGCCATCTAACAAGTTTTGTAGCTAATCTAATAATTTCACTTGTCGCCAGGCATGTCAAAACAAGTAAAGTGAACTGGGTGTTTTGTCCTGCCTTGGGTGTTAACTTGGTTGTGGAATTGTGACTGTTTGTGTCATGTAGGAGATGATTCAACAATGGGAGTTGAATCGGAAATACTTGTTTCTTATTAAAAGCCAATGGGTTCCTGTAGATTCCAGCCCTCATCGGGGTGCGTGACGTGTTTGTGTTGTCTTTGCAGAGTTAGTGTCCTTGTCTTGTCTTCGTGTTACATGGCCTTCAAGATTGTGGCTCTTGAGAAGCGGCTGAACTCGTTGAGTTCTGTGGGGGAGTATGCACACAACGAGTAAGAGCTGCCACTGAACACTCACAACAACTTTGTCTGAGATAACCGCATCAATGGGAATTAGTTAACAGATTAACAATTGCAATGCAATGAGAATCCAGTCCTAGTATCTGTGGTATACAGTAGATAGTGTTATAATGAATGATAAACCTGAAATTTGACATTACAAACTGTTGGAAAACCCGAAGAATGACTGGGTCAGTCAAGAAACTGTAATTCTTTATCATGTTCTAAAGATGTGTAATATCATTTTGATGTAATTTTTCAACATTTCCTGACATTTCCATAGAAAATTGTAAACCCACTTGTTAAAATCCATACAATTTAAATGTTAATTTCTTTAGGTGTTCAATTCAAAGGCTATTTTACAATACGTACATGTATTCTAACGATGGGATACAGTAAAATGGACCTTTTGCTTTTTGTGGTCTTTCATTTGCGTCTTGCTATAGGAATGAGCTGAAACTGAATATACCTGAATTCTTACAACGGCTAATTCAGAGCATATTTTGTTTCAGAAACGTTGTGCATCACAGATCGCAGGTCGACTTCAATGCCGAAATCTATGGGGAGCTGTCTACAAACCTGTTCAAGCTAGAAAAGGTTTGTCGCCTTGCCAGCGAAGACAGTGTCAACAACCTGCTCACTGTTTGCTACTCCCACTTGTTTAATCCGCTTCATTAAAGTTCACTTTTTGGGAGTAGCTTATAGTTACTAGTCTAGCTTGTCCGTGTGTGTGTGTGTGTGATACTCTTTCATTGTCACCTCGCCACTCTCCATGGAACAGCTCAAACATGCCATGCAGTCAGCTCTGTCACTGAGCTAACAACTACTCATTAAGTGGGACAATAGCTCTGCTTTCCCAATAACATATTTTGTATGAACCATTCCCCACTTGGTTACATAATGTGAGCTTGTTGGGGATTGTGAATAGGCCAATGTGGGAGTGTTCTCTGCTCATCAGCCTCTCATGCATGCTATTGTTTTGCGGTGTGTTTTTATTAATTCAGTGCATGTTTTAACCTGTCGTCAATCCTACCAAACCAGATTCAGAGAAATCTCCGTAAGCTACTTGAAGAGACCTGACTTAAGGACCCGTTGGTCGCCTCGCTGGACGGAAGTGGCACCTTCATAAAACGCTGGTGAAAACACTGCAGATCTGATCGGCAATCTGTTACCAAATAACAGACTGCCACTTTGGAAAAGAGACCATTTCTTAATTGTGCAATAGCAGTATCTTCCTTCTCTTTCTACTCAGGACAAAACCCATTATTTTGTGTCTGATAGCATGCCAGTGTAATCAAGACATTTCAGCAACTGTAGCTAGTTTGGGCTGAATCCTAACTTGAAACTCACGCGCTTAATAACGCAGAATTCTGCTTTTAGGGGCAATCTGCAGTTGCTACATTCATTTTTGGACTGAATTAATGATATTCCTCAAGAATCAATGGGTACATAACTTATAAGTGCTTCATGAGCTTAGTTCAACTGTCGTACCCCACTAGAACCCAAAATATAACCTGGTTTTACTCCAATATTTGAAAACAAACACTATATAGCCTAAAACATGGTTAATTATGACTGACATCATTGGTGGTCAGTCTTTGCATCCATAGCTTTGTCTATTAATTTGAGTGGTTACATTTCCCCAGCCCCATGTGTTTCTTTACCGAAGCCGGGGTGGGAAAATGCATTGTTTCAACTGCTGATTGCCGCATTAAATCATGCCTCGATGTCAATGGGACATTTCTGTGGAAATTTGAGTTGTGTTCGGGTTTCAAGGTATAGGATACAAACCTTAGCAAA
Organism: Oncorhynchus mykiss; assembly: GCF_057628025.1. Classification (NCBI taxonomy): domain Eukaryota; kingdom Metazoa; phylum Chordata; class Actinopteri; order Salmoniformes; family Salmonidae; genus Oncorhynchus; species Oncorhynchus mykiss. Next base: position 24,284,238 of record NC_143026.1, read on the forward strand.
GAGAAGCCATAAGCTTTAGCCTATGTAGTACTGTACCTGAGAAGCTTTTCAATATTAATGGGATGTTTTCAGGTATGAGTAGGTCCCAAGGACCCACCTATTTCAATGTTTTTCTATTAACATTTCAAAAATGGTCAGTCTTGTAATGCCTACTGTTCATGTGCCCATTTTGTTACAGGTATGAATTGCCAATAAAATATTTATAGTTCTTGCTTCATTTTTTTGTATCAAACTGTCATCCAACATGCCTAAATGCTGTTTTCAACCACTCAGTAAATAGGCTCCATTTTCTCAATTTTCATTAAGCACTGAATGATTCACACAATGTATAACTGAAGTGAATGCCAGATGTGACAAGTCTATGGCTTCTACTGCATCATGGATGTGTGTATATAGTTAAAGGAACATGACTCTCTCTCACCTTGTCTGACAGTGCGGTCCAACACTGGTCCACTACTTTGAGTAAGATTTGCATTCAGGTAAAACAGAGCATGAATTTGAGTGCCCCATTCAGCCTCGTACCACAGAACAGACTGCTCTTTCGGTGCGTTTTGCCATTGTCAGGTGAATTAATGATTTGCATTCACTTTGAGTGTTCATCATACATAAAGATTACACTGTTGATATATTTGTCATGCTTTTCACATCTGAACATAATATCTGCATTTTATTCTAATGAATGAGAGAGGGAAGTTGTTATTTTGCTAATAGTGGCAGCTACTAGCCTATTATAGAGCCTCAATTGATGTCTTGTCAATCATTATAAACTCACCTATTCGGAGGTATGCTGTAAACATGAAAATTATGATGAAACTAAATTATGCACAACTAACCTATATAATTTGTCCAAGTGCCTATATTTTCATTATTTTAAATGTAGTCATATGAAACCATTAGCAATGGAATATCGTTAGGAGGCACCCCCTTTACATTTGGCCTGTCTGTCAACCCATGTTAAGGCTGCACATGACGTAACACCCACACTGCAAAGTGCAATGGCGAAATTTAACAATAACAGCCATCGCTTCTCGGTACCATATGTATTATGTCGTTAACATTAAAGAAAACAGAACCGTTCTCCCGGAGAGTCACAACATGCAACATCTGTAAATTTAACGCGCGCGGGGCTGCGACTAGGAGTATTCTACTGTCTCTGCAAGCGATGACAGTTTAAAACGCGGGTAAGTTTCATGTAATTGCAATACCGTCCATTTTCAATGCCAAACCATTTTCACAGCAAACTGGTTTGTGCGCCTGCTTTTAAAGGGGCGTGGCGGCTGGAATGCAGGGTACCCCATCTCCAGCTAAAGATGCTGATAGCTTAGCAACTACGATAGGGGAAAGCAGACGAGAGCAACAACAATGGATTTACCATTTGTAAGCATCTTTCGCAATGTCTGACTATGCACGGAGCAATTTTGTGTGATGACCCGACCATCAACTGTTCTGACACGACTGTAGCGCGAGCTACACGGTGCTATGACTGCTGACTCGAAATGTAAACAAAGGGAGACGGGCCTTTTGCTATTTCTCACAATGCCTGGCATTGAAGTTGTCGTTGATAGTGTCAATAACTGTTTTTATTATGCACGATGCATGTATTAGTACAAGCAGACCGTAGATCCATGTGGTCGATGGTGTCTGCTAAACCATAATGTTTCAAACTATACAAAAAGACGGACCGAACAAAAATATAAACGCAACATGTAAAGTGTTGGTCCCATGTTTCATGAGCTGAAATAAACATTTCCCGAAATTAAGCACAAAAATATTATTTCTCTCAAATGTTGTGCAGACATTTTTTTTACATCCCTGTTCAGTGAGTATTTATCCTTTTCCAAGATAATCCATCCACCTGACAGTGGCATATCAAGAAGCTGATTAAACCGCACACAGGTGCACCTTGTGCTGAGGACAATACAAGGCCACTCTAAAATGTGCAGTTTTGTCACACAACACAATGCCCCAGATGTCTCAAGTTTTGAGGAAATGTGCAATTGGCATGCTGACTGTAGGAATGTCCACCAGAGTTGTTGCCAGATAATTTATGTTAATTTCTCTACCGTAAGTGGCCTCCAACGTTGTTTTAGAGAATTTGACAGTACGTCCAACCGTCCTCACAACCGCAGACCATGTGTAACCACGCCAGCCCAGGACCTCCACATCTGGCTTCTTCATCTGCGGGATTATCTGAGACCAGCCATGACATTGAGGAATATTTCTGTCTGTAATAAAGCCCTTTTGTGGGGAAAACTAATTATGTTTGGCTGGGCCTGGCTCTTCAATTTCAAATCCATTACCTTTACAAAAATATAAAAATTAACCAAACATAAATAACCATGGTTTTCAAGTGCCCCTGCCCAGTCGTGTGAAATCCAAAGATTAGGGCCAAATACATTTATTTCAATTGACTGATTTCCTTATATCAAATCAAATCAAATTTTATTTGTCACATACACATGGTTAGCAGATGTTAATGCGAGTGTAGCGAAATGCTTGTGCTTCTAGTTCCGACAATGCAGTAATAACCAACAAGTAATCTAGCTAACAATTCCAAAACTACTACCTTATAGACACAAGTGTAAGGGGATAAAGAATATGTACATAAAGATATATGAATGAGTGATGGTACAGAGTGGAATAGGCAAGATACAGTAGATGGTATTGAGTACAGTATATACATATGAGATGAGTATGTAAACAAAGTGGCATAGTTAAAGTGGCTAGTGATACATGTATTACATAAAGATGCAGTAGATGATATAGAGTACAGTATATACGTATACATATGAGATTAATAATGTAGGGTATGTAAACATTATATTAGGTAGCATTGTTTAAAGTGGCTAGTAATATATTTTACATCATTTCCCATCAATTCCCATTATTAAAGTGGCTGGAGTTGAGTCAGTGTGTTGGCAGCAGCCACTCAATATTAGTGGTGGCTGTTTAACAGTCTGATGGCCTTGAGATAGAAGCTGTTTTTCAGTCTCTCGGTCCCAGCTTTGATGCACCTGTACTGACCTTGCCTTCTGGATGATAGCGGGGTGAACAGGCAGTGGCTCAGGTGGTTGTTGTCCCTGATGATCTTTATGGCCTTCCTGTGACATCGGGTGGTGTAGGTGTCCTGGAGGGCAAGAAGTTTGCCCCCGGTGATGCGTTGTGCAGACCTCACTACCCTCTGGAGAGCCTTACGGTTGTGGGCGGAGCAGTTGCCGTACCAGGCGGTGATACAGCCCGACAGGATGCTCTCGATTGTGCATCTGTAGAAGTTTGTGAGTGCTTTTGGTGACAAGCCAAATTTCTTCAGCCTCCTGAGGTTGAAGAGGCGCTGCTGCGCCTTCTTCACGATGCTGTCTGTGTGGGTGGACCAATTCAGTTTGTCTGGGATGTGTACGCCGAGGAACTTAAAACTTACTACCCTTTCCACTACTGTTCCATCGATGTGGATAGGGGGGTGTTCCCTCTGCTGTTTCCTGAAGTTCACAATCATCTCCTTAGTTTTGTTGACGTTGAGTGTGAGGTTATTTTCCTGACACCACACTCCGAGGGCCCTCACCTCCTCCCTGTAGGCCGTCTCGTCGTTGTTGGTAATCAAGCCTACCACTGTTGTGTCGTCCGCAAACTTGATGATTGAGTTGGAGGCGTGCGTGGCCACACAGTCGTGGGTGAACAGGGAGTACAGGAGAGGGCTCAGAACGCACCCTTGTGGGGCCCCAGTGTTGAGAATCAGCGGGGTGGAGATGTTGTTGCCTACCCTCACCACCTGGGGGCGGTCCGTCAGGAAGTCCAGTACCCAGTTGCACACGGCGGGGTCGAGACCCAGGGTCTCGAGCTTGATGACGAGCTTGGAGGGCACTATGGTGTTAAATGCCGAGCTGTAGTCGATGAACAGCATTCTCACACATCTTGTCCAGATGGGTTAGGGCAGTGTGCAGTGTGGTTGAGATTGCATCGTCTGTGGACCTATTTGGGCGGTAAGCAAATTGGAGTGGGTCTAGGGTGTCAGGTAGGGTGGAGGTGATATGGTCCTTGACTAGTCTCTCAAAGCACTTCATGATGACGGAAGTGAGTGCTACGGGGTAGTCGTTTAGCTCAGTTACCTTAGCTTTCTTGGGAACAGGAACAATGGTGGCCCTCTTGAATCATGTGGGAACAACAGACTGGGATAGGGATTGACTGAATATGTCCGTAAACACACCAGCCAGCTGGTCTGCGCATGCTCTGAGGGCGCGGCTGGGGATGCCGTCTGGGCCTGCAGCCTTGCGAGGGTTAACACGTTTAAATGTTTTCCTCACGTCGGCTGCAGTGAAGGAGAGTCCGCATGTTTTGGTTGCGGGCCGTGTCAGTGGCACTGTATTGTCCTCAAAGCGGGCAAAAAAGTTATTTAGTCTGCCTGGGAGCAAGACATCCTGGTCCGTGACGGGGCTGGTTTTCTTTTTGTAATCCGTGATTGACTGTAGACCCTGCCACATACCTCTTGTGTCTGAGCCGTTGAATTAAGATTCTACTTTGTCTCTATACTGACGCTTAGCTTGTTTGATTGCCTTGCGGAGGGAATGGCTACACTGTTTGTATTCGGTCATGTTTCCGGTCACCTTGCCCTGATTAAAAGCAGTGGTTCGCGCTTTCAGTTTCACGCGCCATCAATCCACGGTTTCTGGTTTGGGAATGTTTTAATCTATGGGAACGACATCTTCAACGCACGTTCTAATGAACTCGAACACTGAATCAGCGTATTCGTCAATGTTGTTGTTTGATGCAATACGAAACATATCCCAGTTATATGAAGTGCAACTCAGTAAAATCGTTGAAATTGTCAAATGTTGCGTTCTTATTTTTGTTCAGTATAATTATTTTCTCTTCTAATACAATGACAAGCTTTTTTGAATGCAAAATGATCAGGCTAGATACCATACCATGCCAATTGTTTAATATGGGCATTGGGCTATAATGCCTCCACCTAAACAAGAAATACATACTGGAAAATACATCAGATCTGCCAAATTGTCTATCTCTCTGACCTGACTGACGTCGTATTGTCTTAGTGTCATATCCAGAAAAAGCAGTGCCCTACTGTCTGCAGTACCTTTCTCTCAGTCTTTATTAAATAGTACTATAGTTTGGTTTCCAAAAGATATTCAGATGGAGACCTGCACTCACTGATAATCTAGCATTACCATGTCATCAACACATCAGAAAATATGCCTTCATAGTAAACTTTTCAAGTTAATTTGGACTCTGACGTTGTTGTTGCCAGGTCTTAGGCGTACTGAGGGAATCATGGCCACGGAAGAACCATCCCCTCCGTCGTCCATGGAGAGCAACAAACCCGGCTTCCCCAAACAGATCCTGGCCAACAAGCTGGAAGATAAACACCTGTGTAACTGCTGTCAGAAGCTGCTGCGGAGGCCCTTCCAAGCCCAGTGTGGACACCGCTTCTGTTCCTACTGCTTCAATAGGACTGTCAGGTGGGAGTTCAAAGACTGTATCTCAACTGTATACAATCATCTGTATTTTCTCCTTTACCTGTAATGTGTAAGTACTGGTCTGGTAAAACCTAAGGAAGAAACTGTATGCTATTGAAATGCACCCCAGGTTATGATGCCTGATGAATATATTACACATTTGACAATATGACACACTGTCCTGTTATTTTGTACTGTTTGTTGACATAATATTCCCATTACAGAGATGGACCTCAGAAATGCAGTGCTTGTATCAAAGAGGACATTTTTGAAGAGCCCACGTCGATTCTAAAACAAGGCTGTGTAAGTTTCTACAAAATGCGTCTTTCATTACAGTGTCACTTTATCCTCTCAAAGAACAAGTAAGATCAAAATGTGCCCTTCAAATAATATGTGTCCATGTTATTTGGAGCGTGCACACACACACACACACACACACACACACACACACACACACACACACACACACACACACACACACACACACACACACACACACACACACACACACACACACACACACACACCTCTCAATCATAAATGGAGCATTCGGAAACAGTACAGTCTCACTGTAAAGGAAAAAGCCTTGGCAAAATGTTAGTTTGCTCTCACTTCTGCAGGCTTTTCCTGACAACGCAGCTCGACGAGAGGTCGAAAACCTCTCTGTTGTCTGCATCAACGAAGGCTGTACCTGGAAAGGCAATATTAAAGAATATGAGGTTAGTTGAGCGTGGTTGTAGACTGATTATAAACCTTTTCATCATTCAAACGAAGCATTTAGACAGACATTTTTGTTGAAAAAAGAAATGGTGCCACAGATGGTTATAAGCAATGCACCTCAATACTGTATTTGCTTTGCTGTGTTCTTGCTTCATGATCAGTTTGACCGAAGATCCTTGTTTAGGCTGTTCTGAACATATACTAAAGCCAAATGAATCCTAACTTTATTTTCTGTCACTTACAGTTGAGCCACGAGGGGAAGTGTGACTACATGATCATCCCCTGCCCCTCCTGTAAAGAGCAGATCCGCTTCAACGAACAGGAACGCCACAACGAGCGAGAGTGCCCTGAGAGAACTCTCAACTGCAAGTACTGCAAGGAACCATTCCATTTCAAAAACATCAAGGTGAGAAATAATGCATGCTCCGAGAGAGAACGTCCATCCATCTGTTTATTTGTGAAATCTTTCAAATGGCTGGCTTACGATCGTATCAATTTTGCAAGGAACATTAGGGTCAATATTTGTAAGAAGCTATACAAGAACACGTCCTTTATTTAGGCCCACGACGAGATCTGCCCCAAGTACCCCATGATCTGTGAAGGCTGTGCCAAGAAGAAAATACCCAGGGAGAAGGTGAGTTCTTAAAGTTTCAACATACACAATATAGCCAATTATAGCCAAACGTGACTGAATGCGTTTGAAAAATGCATAACGGAAAAGGAAGCTCAATATTGAGAGAAAATAATCCACTCTCTTTTAAGAAGGTTGTTGTTCGAAATAGCTGTAGAACCTGTCAAATCATTGTGTATTGTTTCGTCTTTGGCTCTTTCCCTAGTACGTGGACCACATTAAGTTCTGCAGCAAATTCAGAACTCCATGCAGATTCCATGTTGTTGGGTGTGATATGTCAGTAAGTAGCTTTCTTATCTCTTCAGAGCTATGGTTTTAATGAATCCTAATTAAACAAACGAGGTTGTTACTGTGTAATTACTATTTACCATGTTATTTCTTAAATAATACCTGGTAATAATTCAGTGCTACTGTTAGAACAGCTCTCCTCTCCCCCTCTCTCTGTACAGGTGGAGAAGGAGAGGATCCATGACCACGAGAGGGCCTGCGCCTATGAGCACCTCAACTTGCTGCTGCACTACATTATGGGGATGAAGGTGAGGATGAGTATGGATGTAGTGGAGCGTAAGTGCCCATTAAAGCAGTGGTATTCAAAGTCGGGGTTGCAGGGGAACTGCAATGGGGTCGCCCAAAAAATTATTATAAAAGTACAAGATATTATATGGGACTATATAAAAAAGTTGTTGAGAAAGATAATGAAATACAATTGTATTTAGTAGATGTATTTATTGGTTTCCTTTTGTTTTGTTAAGAGATGAAAACATAATGAATTGAAGGTTATGTGCTGATGTAAAAATCGAAATGTACCTATTTTATGGTTGGTTTGGGATGAGTTGGATTTGGGGTGGGATCGTGAGAAATGAATGCTAAAAAAATGGCGTCCCCAGAAATTCTGGTGGAAAAAATGGGGTCCCTGCTGAAAAAGTTTGAATAAAAGATGGTTGTTTGCATTAGCATTTACTTACTCTGTGTTTACTTTACCTACCTTATTTTCTTCCTCTCCATCCATGAAGGTGAGCATGGAGGGCCTGCAGCCGCAAGGCCTGGAGCTGGCTGGACACAAGCTCCTGGAGCTCCACCATTCCCTCAGGGAGCTGGAGGCACGCGTCTCCCAGCTCAGCACTAACTCCACCGGGCCTCCCGTGCAGGGGGCCACCAACTCTTCTTCCTCCCCGGGCCTCTCCGGGCCTCCCGCCCTAGCTCTTCCCCTGCCTCCACCTCCCGCCCTGGCCCCCGCCCTGACTGTGTCCACCTCCTTCACCCCCTTGCCCAGCTCGGTGGGGGCGGCCCTGGAGCTACAGCTCCACAGTGAGAAGACCAAGGTGGCGGAGCTGGGACGCAGGTGCACCGACCTGGAGGTGAAGGCGGGGATGTTTGAGAATGTGGTTTGTGTGTTGAACCGAGAGGTGGAGCGCTTTGCCACAACCATGGAGGCCAGTAACAGACAGCATCGCCTAGACCAGGATAAGATTGAGGTCCTGAGCAACAAGGTAATAAGGCCCTGAAGCAGAAATGAAATTCAGTCATTTAATTTATACATCCCTATCCAACATTTTAATTCAATGGCATGACTTACTGGGGTATAAAGCTGGAGGTTCTGAGGCTTGTGGTGGCATTTTTCTGCTTTACCAAATTACCAGAGTTACAGACTACACACCAGTCAGAGTTACACTTAAACTACATATATTTTATTAAGAGCTTTGCAATAGCCCTTTTTGACTTTCAATGATGCGCTATCTCCAATGAACCATTGAAAAGTACCACCAGAAAAGTACAAAGATCTTTTATAGCCAAGATACACCCCTCTCAACTTACATGACGAACCACAGATCTTAGGAACAGTTCACAAAGGCTAAGATTTGTATGAAAGATATCTATAAAACATAGCAGACAGTTACTGCTGTGTCAACAGTTCTCATTGTAAAGACCAGCGTCTGGCCCCCTCCTACTCCAAACTGGAACCCGTCTCACCCTGGTACGGTATAGCACAAAAACATTACCTTTACTATCTGGAATGTTCTTTAGGCTTTATTACCCAAAGACATGGTCAATCTCCTCTGTCAGTGCTATCTCATAGAGGCCCATCCTCAGTGGAACACACACACAATACTCTATTCTGTCTAATTTAACAACTATTCTTATAACAATCTTACAAGCATTAAAACATAATCTTGCAATTTTCCACGACAGGTTATTGACTTCATAGAAGCTAACACATATTTGTGTGTGTGTGTCTCAGGTGCGGCAGCTGGAGAGGACGGTGGGTCTGAAAGACCTGACGGTAGCAGAGATGGAAGGCAGGCTGAGGGAGATATCGGGCACCACATTCGACGGCGTCTTCATCTGGAGGATCTCTGACTTTACCAAAAAAAGACAGGATGCCATCGCTGGCCGAGCTCCTGCCATGTTCTCACCAGGTAAACCAGAACTATTGCAGTCCGTGTTAAGACTGAGACCAAAGGGGCTTCGAGACTGAGTCAAGGCCGAAACCAGAACAACCATATCGAGACTATAATTATACCGTAGTAGTGCAAGTCATAATGACAGTGCAAAACGTAGGCTATTGTGTTTCCATAATAATATTTAAATCACAGTTTTTCAGCCTTCTACACCAGTAAATATGGCTATAAAATGTCTGTTTTTCCCCAACAGCCTTCTACACCAGTAAATACGGCTATAAGATGTGTCTGCGGATCTACCTGAACGGGGACGGGACAGGGCGTGGCAGCCACCTGTCTCTGTTCTTTGTGGTGATGAGGGGACTGAGTGATGCTTTGCTCAAATGGCCCTTCAACCAGAAGGTAAGGACCAGGGGACTCATTTAGAAAATGCATAGAAAATGCATTAGAAGGTCATACATTTTACATGCTGTATATTGAAATCCACACGAATCCTGTAATTTATGCAGTACCAGTCAAACGTTTGGACACACATACTCATTCAAGGGTTTTTCTTTATTTTTATTATTTTCTACATAGTAGATAATAGTAGTATAATAGTGATGACACCAACACTATGAAATAACACATATGGAATTATGTAGTAACCAAACAAGTGTTAAACAAATCAAAATATATTTATATTATATATTATTATTATTATTATATATTTGAGATTCTTCAAAGTTGCCACCCTTTGCCTTGATGACAGCTTTGCACAAACTTGGCATTCTCTCAACCAGCTTCACCTGGAATGCTTTTCCAACAGTCTTGAACGAGTTCCCACATATGCTGAGCACTTGTTGGTTGTTTTTCCTTTACGCTGCAGTCCAACTCATCCCAAACCATCTCAATTGGGTTGAGGTTGGGTGATTGTGGAGGCCAGGTCATCTGATACAGCTCTCCATCACTTTCCTTCTTGGTCAAATAGCCCTTACATAGCCTGGAAGTTTGTTGGGTCATCGTCCTGTTGAAAAACAAATTGTAGTCCCACTAAGCGCAAACCAGATGGGATGGCGTATCGCTGCAGAATTCTGTGGTAGCCATGCTGTTTAAGTGTGCCTAATTCTATGATTTATTACGTTTTCTATATCAGACATTGTTTTGTTCGTACTCTTTTTATTTGTAAATAATCATTAATCAACAAAGAGGTGAAAAGAGGGCAACCCAGTCAAGTGTCAGACAGAGTTGTTGTTCTCATTTTATGTCAGACAGAGTTGTTGTTCTCATTTTATGTCAGACAGAGTTGTTGTTCTCATCTTATGTCAGACAGAGTTGTTGTTCTCATCTTATGTCAGACAGAGTTGTTGTTCTCATCTTATGTCAGACAGGGTTGTTGTTCTCATTTTATGTCAGACAGAGTTGTTGTTCTCATCTTATGTCAGAGTTGTTGTTCTCATCTTATGTCAGAGTTGTTGTTCTCATCTTATGTCACAGTTGTTGTTCTCATCTTATGTCAGTTGTTGTTCTCATCTTATGTCAGAGTTGTTGTTCTCATCTTATGTCAGAGTTGTTGTTCTCATCTTATGTCAGACAGAGTTGTTGTTCTCATTTTATGTCAGACAGAGTTGTTGTTCTCATCTTATGTCAGACAGAGTTGTTGTTCTCATCTTATGTCAGACAGAGTTGTTGTTCTCATCTTATGTCAGACAGAGTTGTTCTCATCTTATGTCAGACAGAGTTGTTGTTCTCATCTTATGTCAGACAGAGTTGTTGTTCTCATTTTATGTCAGACAGAGTTGTTGTTCTCATCTTATGTCAGACAAAGTCGTTGTTCTCATCTTATGTCAGACAGGGTTGTTGAGGTAAAGTCAGAATGGCAGCTGGCAGGTTTGTGAAGTCATCTGGTTTGCACTCATGAGGTCTATCCCTCACACTTTCTGTATCTCTCTCTGTATCTCTCTCTCTCAATTCAATTCAATTTGCTTTATTGGCATGACGTAACAATGTACATATTGCCAAAACTTACTTTGGAGATTTACAATATTAACATAATTAAAATAATAATAATCAGTAACACCAATAATCAAGGGTCAAAATAACCATACATCGAGCAACAACAATACAATAAGCATAGAGGACAGGTTGGTTGGTCTGTCAGACACTGTCTCTCATCTTATGGCAGACAGCAATGTACATAGTGAGCTGCCAACTCACAGCTCTCTGCGTCCTCCCCCAACAGGACGGGTTGCATATCCTCATCAGAGAGGTATTTGAAACCTTGAATAAGGGTTTCAATTCTGGGGAAATTACATTATTGTTTTATATTTTTGACATTTTGTCAGAAAATGCAGCTCTGTCTCCGGTTCTGCTGTGGTACAGTGGTTGCACAGCCTTTCCTCTACAGGGAGCCATGTTTTCCTGTGTTTAACCTTCTTAATGGCAAGGCTGTGCTCACTGAGCCTGTACTTTGTCAAGGTGTTTCTAAGGTTTTGATCAGTAAAAATGTTAAAATAGTTAGCCACAGTGTACTGTCGATTTAGGACCAGATAGTACTGCATATTGCTTTGTGCTTGTGTTTCCCAATTGGTAATATAGTTTTGTTTTGATTGTGTTGTAATTTGGTTTATTCTGATTGATTGGATGTTTTGGTCCTGAGGCTTCAGTGTGTTAGTAGAACAGGTTTGTGAATTCAGCCCCAGGACCAGCTGGATGAGGGGACTCTTTTCTTTGCTCAGCTCTTGGCATTGCAGGGCTTGGTATTGATATGAGAGGGGGTCACTGTATTTTAGATGTTTCCAAAACGTAATTGCTCTTTTGTTATTATTATTTTTTATTATTAGTGGATATTGGCCTAATTCTGCCCTGCATGCAATGTTTGTAGTTTTCCTCTGGACACGTAGGAGGATCTTACAGAACTCTGCATGCAGGGTTTCAATTGGGTGTTTGTCCTATTGGGTGATGTCTTGTTTTACAAGTGTACCCCATACCTGCTGCCATAAAGTGCAATTGGTTCAATGACACATTCAATTAGTTTTAGCCAAATTGTTATAGGTATTTCAATTTGAATTTGTTTTTTAATGGCGTAGAATGCCCTGCATGCTTTCTCTGTCAGTTCATTCACTGCCTCATTAAGGTGTCCAGTTGAGCTTATTTTTCAATCTACGTAATTGTAGTGTGTGCAGTACTCTATATATTTTGTACCAATTGAGAACTCACTCTCTCTCTCTGAATGCTGGGAATTGTATGAGTGAGTGCGAGTGTTGTGTAGAGTTAGATATCCTGGTTTTTCTTTTACTTTTCCTTTTGTTGGTGGTATCTTTTTTTCTTCCTATGATTACGGTTATCATTATTTTTATTTAGTTGTTGTGGTAGAATTAAGTATATTGTTGTTCGTGTCGAAATTACCCTGGCTTTGGCGGGGATGGCGACCCACATGGGGACGCCGTCTCTGCCACTTCGGCACGGCTTTAGGTGTGTTACTGAAGCTACTGTCACTGGAGGAGTTTTTGGTAGTGGAGGAGTTTTTGGTCGAGAGAAGGCATGCTATGAGAATGTTGCTTATGCGTCATGGATGAATAAAGCGGTGGTGGTTTTTCTTAAAGAAGAGAGTCTTGAAGAGCATGGCGTACTTCTTAAAGAAGAGCGTCTTGTTGATCGTATGGTTGAGCATGGCGTACTTCTTAAAGAAGAGTGTCTTGTTGATCGTATGGTTGAGCATGGCGTACTTCTTAAAGAAGAGCGTCTTGTTGATCGTATGGTTGAGCATGGCGTACTTCTTAAAGAAGAGAGTCTTGTTGATCGTATGGTTGAGCATGGCGTACTTCTTAAAGAAGAGCGTCTTGTTGAGCATGGCGTACTTCTTAAAGGTATGTTTATTCTAGTTACAACGCTTTTTTTCTCTGTCAACAAGGGTAACGATTTCGAATATACCGCCGTTTATTCCCATTGAGCTATTGCCATAAACTATATGCTTGCCCGAAAAGGGAGAAGGCGGAGGGAGGGGCGCAGGTGGTCCTCGTAACGCCTGAGCCCAGTGATGTAGGGAGAAGTGGGTCGACAGTGGTTGAGCAGCCACACGCACCTGTTTCTGAGGAACAAGTTGTCAGTGTTGAGGGCACGGAGTTGCAACTTGTACCAGAGGAGAATGCTATGCAGCAGAAAAATATTGTTGTAGAAGGTAAGGACAGATCTGAAGAATCATTTCCAGACTGGAGTTGCCCAGTACGAGTGCTGGGGTACAGGAGGGGGGTCATGTGGAGCTAGGCTCCCAGGTAGTGGAGGAGATGCCCACTACGAGTAATGGGGTACAGGAGGGGGCTCAGGTGGGGCTAGTCTCCCAGGTAGTGGAGGAGATGCCTGGTACGAGTGAAGGGTTGCAAGTGGGGAGTGTTGAGAGGGATGTGGTAGAGGGGAATCAGTGGTCTGTGGGCTCAGTTGAGGAGGATAAGGATATGGATATCTCTCCTGATACGATAGCAGCTGATGAAGACTCAATTTACAGTCTAGAGGAGGTAAATGGGTTCCTGGATCAGACTTTTGGGAAATCTGTGAAATTGGCAGATTTTTTTTATGTTGATAAGTTTGTGAGGTCAGCTGTGGTGTTACAGAAGACAGTGGGGTTAGACAAGCTGAGTGAGGAGAAGCGTTTTCGCTTGAGGACATTTACTACTGCTGTCACTGCAGCAAAAGGTAGTGGGAAACGTGGTCAGCTTCTTAGGGCTGCAATCCCGTTAACGGGATTGATATGACAACAGCCAGTGAAAGTGCAGAGCGCCAAATTCAAACAACAGAAATCTCATAATTAAAATTCCTCAAACATTCAGTTTTTAATTTGTTAAAAAAGTTTGAAATATCCAATAAATTTTGTTCCACTTCATGATTGTGTCCCACTTGTTGTTGATTCTTCACAAAAAAATACAGTTTTATATCTTTATGTTTGAAGCCTGAAATGTGGCAAAAGGTCGCAAAGTTCAAGGGGGCCGACTACTTTCGCAAGGCACTGTATATATAAAGATCGGCCGATTAATCGGTATCGGCGTTGAAAAATCAGAATCGGTCGACCTCTAGCTCAGATACATACAACCTGTCTAACCTTACTTCTGTGTATTGACATTGCAACGTAAACAGATGGTCTGCCTTTGTCTCCCTGATGGGAAGGTGACCATGGATGAAATGCGCCAACATGCCGTGGATTTCTACTCTGCCCTCTATAAGGCGGAGGATTGGGATTCTCTGAGTACTGATCACTTGTTACAAGGTCTTCCTCAATTGGGTCCTGAGCAGAGAGTTGCTTTGGATTCTGACATTAGTCTGCAGGAGCTGTCCACAGCAGTTATGCAGCTCTCATCAGGCCGAGACCCTGGCATCGATGGTTTACCATCTGAGTTCTATAAGCACTTTTGGGGGTTTATTGGGGAAGAATTTTAAGACGTGGTGTGTGAATCTTTTCCTGAGGGTTGTCTTCCTGTATCTTGTCAACTTGCTGTGCTTTCATTGTTGCCAAAAGGGGGGGATTTGGCTCTTATAGAAAATTGGCGACCTGTTGCGTTGCTGTGTGCAGAATATAAAATTGTATCTAAATGTCTCTCAAACAGGTTGAATATCTGGGGCTGTTGGTCCACAAGGACCAGTCTTACTGTGTACCTGACCGCTCTATTATTGATCATTTGTTTCTAATAAGAGATGTGTTAGACATTAGTAAACTGTCTGATGTGAATGTGGGTTTACTTTCATTGGATCAGGAGAAGGCTTTTGACCATATGGACCATCAGTACTTGTTCAAAACAATGAAAGCCTTTGGGTTTGGGGTTGGCGTATGCAGATGATGTGACAGTTTTTATTACAGCGGATGAGGATGTTAAGGTTCTCTCAAATGCTTTAAAGGTGTATGAGAGGGCCTCCTCAGCTAGAGTCAATTGGGAAAAGAGTGAATCGCTGTGGGCAGGTCAGCTTCATATAGGGTCCACTCCACGGTTACCAGAGGGGCTTCAATGGGGAAGAGATGGGATGAAGAAAAATAACTGGGAGGGTGTAGTGCAGAAAGTGTGTGCCAGACTGTCAAGGTGGAAGTGGGTGCTACCCCAGCTGTCTTATAGGGGAAGGGTATTGGTAGCTAATAATCTTGCTGCCTCTACCCTGTGGCATAGACTAATGATTTTACAGCCACTGTGGGTCTGATACAAGAGCTTCAGAGGACCCTTATCAATTTATTTTGGTCAGGACAACATTGGATTAAAGCTACAGCCCTGTACCTGCAACTGCATTAGGGTGGGTAAGGTCTGGTGGACATTTCTTCCAGGATCATGGCTTTTCGGCTTCAAAAAAGCAGCCCAGAGACTGTTGCACAGTGACGGTTTTAGCTGGGTTGACACAGTCTACACATTGATGAGGAGAGCGGGCTGTTTGGGCTTAGACAAGCATCTTTTCCTCTTAAAGTTAGAGGGAGGTGATTTGTCTGATCGGACTCCATTTTATGAGTCTGTTATGCAGGCTTGGAGAGTTTTTGTCATGTCCCGTAAGGCCGTCACGCCACCAGGGATGTGGCTTTTTGAAGAGCCTCTTGGACTGCCATCCAGTCCTGTGCTATGGGTTCAGCCAGCCTACATTCATGCCTGTTAGGTGTGGGGTGTACTAAACTGGGTCATCTGATGCGGAGCAGGAGCAGATCGTTGGAGGAGCTGGGAGAAAGAGCAGCTCTTCTACTGAGGAAGGTCGTAGATGAGGTCTGTAATTCTTTGCCAGTACTTCATCGACAATATGTGACTGACACTTCCAATTCTGATCGGTGGAAGGACGGTCTGGATTATTTATTTTTATTTTTATTTTACCTTTATTTAACCAGGCAAGTCAGTTAAGAACACATTCTTATTTTCAATGACGGCCTGGGAACAGTGGGTTAACTGCCTGTTCAGGGGCAGAACGACAGATTTGTACCTTGTCAGCTCGGGGGTTTGAACTCACAACCTTCCGGTTACTAGTCCAACGCTCTAACCACTAGGCTACCCTGCCGCCCCGATTATGTGTTCCCTGCACTGATTGTAAGTGCTGCGGCGGGGGATTTAGAGGGGTGTACTTACTTTGCTTAATTTTGTGTCAGGGGCAGCCAAATTAGCAATATGGAAGACCCGAAAGAACAGTATTCGGGGACAGAGGTCTGTGGATGGGTGGGAATGCTGGAGGGAATGTTGGCAGCGAGACAGAGTTGAGTTTGCCTATTACAAACTGGTTAACAATATTGAACTGTTTGAGTATATGGGGTATTTAGAGGCTGTTATGTTTAGTTACTGTGGAGGAGAATTTGGTGTTGTGTTTAATTGATGTGTAACTATGGTTTTGTATGAGTGTATATAGTGTTGTGAGCTCCCAGACCCAATAAAGATGATTTAAAATTCAAACTCTCTCTCTCTCACCAGGTGACTCTGATGCTGCTGGACCAGAGTAACAGGGAGCACATCATCGATGCCTTCCGGCCCGACGTCACTTCCTCCTCCTTCCAGAGGCCTGTAAGTGAGATGAACATCGCCAGCGGCTGCCCGCTCTTCTGCCCGCTCTCCAAGCTCGACGCCAAGAACTCCTACATCCGCGACGACACCATTTTCATTAAGGCCATCGTGGATCTCACAGGCCTCTAGGATGCACCCTTTGAAGTGGAAGTGCAAGACAACCGAGCAGCAATGTGGCCATTCAGGCTTAATTTTGGCTGCTTTTGAGCACCATTTCGGCTCCATTTTGGTTCCGTTCGGGCCTATTTCAGTCCCCTTCATTAGTAGGGAGACTGACATGCTTGCTACCGTGTGCTGCACGTGGCTCCAGTTTGCCCAGCACAGGAGGCCCTTGCACTGTTGTAGCTCTACCATCTCTCAATGCCACAATCCTGGTTCCTCATGGTGCTTGAACCCCAGTTGGTGTGTAGCTTTATTATTTGTTTTCATGGAAATAACTCCAGAATATAGTCTCAATATTTAGTAGGACAGAACCTGTGGTATTTAAATGGGGATATGTGGCAATTGAATTGATTTGGAGGGCATCTTTTTCTCTTTGTTTTTCATAAGACTTCATTAGGTCTCAGAGAGAGTGAATTGTAGCCGTTAGAGAATAGCAAAAAGAGGGATATGAACCTTTTCCTTGTCAGTGTAGAAAACTGCCCCACTGCTTATCGCAGAAGTAGAGCTTATCGTGGCTTGGTGCAGCAGGGTATTCACTTTATCTCTTGTTTCCGATCTCAACCGAGTCATTTTGATTGTGGATATCGTGAGCTTCTCAATGCCATTGTTGAGTACATTTGCATAGACAAACGTGGAGTTATGTTATGAATAAGAATATGGGCATTTGTTTGCCTTTTTGCGCAAATTGCATGCGGGCTATCTTTTATTGGCCTTGGTGTTGAAGTGCTCGCTCTTTTCATTGGGCTGCTGAAGGGATCCTTCCTTGTTCGTTATTACACCTGTGAGTGAGTTAAACCATCTGTGATGGTGGACATTGCCTGCATGTCTTGGATCCAGGCATATACTTTTACATATACTTGTTGGTGTTGCGTTTCTTGTTCCTCTTTAGGGGTTGAGGCTTATGGGATTGGTGGTTTGGTACATCTGTGGAAGATACAGTGGAGTTATCAGGGTGTTATAAGGCAGCTTGCCAATCAAAGCCTGAGGCATACAAGTGTATTTCTATCACTGGTAAATACATCAAGCTGGAAGAGCTTTCCCCTCCAGGATATGCTCATTACAGTAGCTCATATATCAACACATAGTACTGTGCCCCACCACAGATGTTAATACAGGTTCCATGAACTGAAGGAATGGTGTGTTCCTTGTTTTCTGTTCATATTACAGTGTGGTACATTTGTATGTAGTTTTGCTGCTATGTCAGATATGTTGGTGATGTAAAACAAATGTGTTGCGATCAATGCGAAATTTAGCACAGACAGTTGAAGGTGTAAAGTGGAAGGATAAAGAGAGATGTAACCACAAAGTGAAAACAAGTGAATGTGATGGTATACTTTGCCATTGGACCATAGTGGTTGATCATCGTTAATTGATGTTTGATGTAACTCTAGATAAATCCCATTAACCTGTGGGTGACAGGGAAACCTCTTAGCCTAGGTGGTAGTATTATGATTCATGAAGCCCCACAAATGACATTGACCAAAATGCTAAATCTGAGGAAATCCTTTAGATCTGAAATATATCTGTAGGTTGTATGCTTGTCCATTAGGGGGTGGTGTTTTACTTGGTATGCCTGTGTGCGTCCCCAATAGTCTTCCCCCTCTGGACTTGTGTAGGGGTTTTCACCTGCCTGTTTTGAAACCAGTCTTGACCTGTTTTGAAACCTCTCTGTGCATGGGAGGGTTCAATTCATATTCAGTATCGCAGTTCGTGGTTGGCTTACCTCGTAGACCAATGGCGAATGCATTTATTTGCATTTATTTGGAGGAGTATAAATAAAGATGTTAGAGTTATTATTATGCCATATCTCGCACAGCTTCTGTTCAACACAAGCAGATGCCTATATATATATATATATATATATATATATTCATAAGAATTTATAAATATAATATCATAATGTTGAACAATTCAATATATTGATGTTACTATACCCATATTGTTATTAATAAATATAGTATAGTATATTATTAATTATATAAATAATACCTACTTTTTGTTTGTCGAGGTGGTTTAAGACAAGTCTGGAAAACCCCTTAAAGTAACCCAAATACATAAAATGCTGTGCCACATAATACCAACCATGGCACCCCATTCTCCTGGGTTAACTGAGGGTTAAAAACCAAAATATGAAGTGGTTGTGTTTACATTCCCCAAAATGACCCTTTAAAGGTTCCCACAGTAATTCTGTGTCATATAACTGTGCTTCTCAACCTTTTCTGTACCACTGGGGCCGAAAAACAATGGTCCCTCTTGTACCAAGAACCGTCAAGTTGCTATGGTCCTTCCTCCTCGAAGGACTCCTTAGGCCTATATCAAAACAGCACTTGAGATCTGGCTACATTATTGTCAGCTAACCATCTGATGGACCAGTCAGCAGCATCCCTGGGACTGGGGCCAATCCACAGGCCAGAGGTTGAGGACCACTGATTTTTTTGTCTTCTGAGAAAGGGTGCGTTGGTTGTTATTATAGGTAGTATTTGCGCTCTGAACATCATATTTGTGCAGTCAGTGAATATGGTGTTTGGTCCTTTGATGGTTATAGACAGGGTTTGGTTCTGCAGGAGTTGATTCTGACTATGTTCATTATAGGGCAGAGGTAGCTTTTTTAGCATCAAACTGGAGAAGTTGTTCAGTCAGTTTACAGCCCTCAACGAAAAGGAATTCATATATATTATTTCCTTTCCATAAATACTTATTCTTGTGTTGTGCCAGAATGTTATATTACCTCCAAATTATTGCAAAAGCTGTGTTATACATTGTACTTGTATTCTATGCTAAAAAATGGTGCCAAATATGCTTAGAGAAATAGATATTATGTACATATGAAGGTTTATGGTTTGTATTTTTGTTTCATTCCAATGTAATGCATGGGTCACTTTTGGAACCACCTAGACTGATGGAGTACTTTCAGCAAAATATCTCCTCATAATCCAATAATATACCTTTCTTTAGGTCTCTGAATGTAAAGCTTTAATGCAGTGGTCCTTTACTCTTTCTGGGAGAGAAAACCGGTTCTGTTTTAACAGTTGTTGATACAGTTGAATTTAATGAACTTTAATTGTGCACTTTGTATTATTTAAATGTTAAACAGGGTACTACTTTGTTCTGTGATTTGTATACTGTGAAGTCAGAGCTATATACATTCTGATTTGTTGATCATGTATGTTCTCTATACGCTGTAAAGGCTGTAACAGGACATGTAGTATGCAATAAATTTGTCATTGGATTCCTGGGTTTTGTTTGTCTCATACCAAGTCTCTGTTTGTGTCGCAAATTGCACCCTATTCCCTATATTGTGCACTACTTTTGACCAGGACCCATGGAATATGGTGGACATTTGGGACACTGCCTCTGACTTCCATCTCTTTCCTGCTGGCTAGAGTGAGGGAGTCATTGGTTTTGTTGTTCCTGTATTCACCCAGAAGATGGTGCTGCTCACCATTGTTTTACACTGGTTGCCATCAGTACATTTACCATGTATGATCTTCAAACAGGGATTATTTCACTCCTTTTAATGAGATTTGGCCATCTGCCAGAGATAAAGATCTAATACAGATTCTGGTTTCTGAGAATCTCGGATTTACTCTCTGAGTCAAATAACCCCTTGACCGTATTCTGCGCCTTTTAAGGAGGGACGAGTCATAGGCGAAGCAACTGAACCATGGACAGATTTATGTAACGGGCTCTTCATCGAGAAGAATAAAACGGACACGAATCATTGGAATATAGCAAATGGAAATAATAAATTATTCTATGTGGAGTAGATGTTATAGTGTGATTTGGCTCCTTGAATAGTTTCTATGTGTCTTTCAAAGGCATGATTGAGCCCTAGACTGATACCCACAATCCTTCTGTCAAGGATTCCATAATTTTATGTTTTGTGTGTACAAGAAATAGCCAAGGACCCACGTTTCAGCAATCTACTGGCAAGTCTGCTTGGCAAACTTGTACTTTTGTCATGCTACAATACAAAAAATTCAACTGCACAATTACAGTCAAACAAATGATTTCCCTGACAGTGTTGGGACAATGAATAAAAACCTAATGACCCACATTTCACCATTGCATCTTGTGCTTAACATTACAATACAATATCCACCTCACACAAATTCCAGTGAAACAAATTCCTTCCCAGACAGTCTTAGAGTGTCGGGACTCTAACTGGAAATTTCACTCTAACATATCCCAGAGAGGGGTACTCTAGTATAGTAGTGGTTGGGTGAGTCATGATTCATGATGGGACAGTGGAACTGAATTGGCAGTACCAAGGCTTTTCTGCAGGAAGTGGTGGGAAGGGAAGACGACTGGCCCACACAGCCGTTGAGGCTCCTGTAGCTAGGGTTGCCAACCCTGCCCATTGGGCCTGGACTGGAAGCTCCTGGAGGATGGAGAAATCAGCCTTTGAATCCCAGGGAGCAGTACATTTCTTACATGTCTAATTGAAATGAATGACTTAGTGTTAAAACTGGGATTTCTACAATCTCCCAGAATGAGTTTGTTCTGACTTGGCAACCGACTTGGCTGCAGTTGTCACTAGCGGGATATGCTAGAAAGTATGACTGTCTATTAAGCACAAATGTGGTGTTCATGGTCTT
The DNA here is from genome assembly GCF_057628025.1 of Oncorhynchus mykiss. Classification (NCBI taxonomy): domain Eukaryota; kingdom Metazoa; phylum Chordata; class Actinopteri; order Salmoniformes; family Salmonidae; genus Oncorhynchus; species Oncorhynchus mykiss. The sequence continues at coordinate 24,305,700 of NC_143026.1, forward strand.
GTTGATTAAGTCTAACAATGTTCAATTGTGCCACTTCTGTACATTATAGCATGGTCTGTCTGTTTGGCCTGAACCGAAACCCCTGGATAGGAGGAGAGTCCTCTGACATGGTGATGATTGGTAGGATAACACAGACCTAATACAGTGTTGCCAGTCTGCCCTCCAAAAAGAGATTAGAGGTTGCTGATGATAATTGATTAACTCTGGAAGAGATGTGGATGGACAGGACAATTAACTCTGACCTGGCATCTGTCTGTAGTGGGCTTACAGCACCAACCAGTGAGTGAAATGTAATTTAGACATACAGAATGTGACTCTATGCTAATGACAATAAGCAGATCTAGTTTCCCTACTCTGGTCAGAGGGCATTCTACCAGCATATACACCCTCTGTGGGCAGAGGCCATATGCCATTATGCCATGATATCACTCAGGTTTATGTCTGTGTGTGAGTGTCAGAGGAGGCTGGTGGGATGAGCTATAGGAGGATGGGCTCATTGTAATGACTGGAATGGATTTAATGGAATGGAGTCAAACATGTGGTTTCCAAATGTTTGATATATTTGATACAGTTCCATTTATTCCATTCCAGTCATTACAATGAGCCCATCCTCCTATTGCTCATCCCACCAGCCTCCTCTGGTGTGTGTGTATGTGTGTGCTTGCACACGTTTTTTATGTGCGTGCGTGTGTGTGTGTGAGCATGTGTGTGTGATTGTGTGTGTGTGAGAGCCATTATGACGTGATTTCATTTGGGTCCTTGCTTACACTCACAATGTGGTGTTTTCAGTAACAGGCTACCAGTGAGTCACTTCCTCTGTGCAGCCTGGAACCTCTTCATCACATGCTAGTGGAACATTATACTGGTCCAGTATGGCTGGGGAATGGAGCTTTCATTTCCATAGAGATGTAACTGGAGATGATTCTCCTTGTGCATTGTGGTGGCTATTGTTTGTGAAATTGTTCCATTCCATTACTTATTGTCCATATTCAGATCTACACATATTCATCTTTCGATTAACATCGGGCCAAAACAATATACTGAAACTTACCGTAAGTCACCAACCCTGTCTTCCTGCCATAGGAAATGAACCTGGGTTATATCAAGGTGTGTTCAGATATCTTGAGGAGACCTAATGTTGCAATGCTGCAGTTGCCAGCCAACAGCTTTTACTGTTTGTTTCTGGGCAAACATGAAAGGAGTTAGTCTGACCATCTGTCATGTTCACTTTTATATGACAGCGTTTTATTCAAGACCACGAGAAGAAGCTGGGGTTCTTAATCATACTTGGAGAGGCTGGAATCAGAAGGATACATCTTTGTGCTGTTTGGATAGAGGATTGGAATGGTGGAACCTTTTCAGCTAGTTGTGCCTGTTATAAAGATCATGGGAAAAGTGTGTGTGTGTGTGTGTGTGTGTGTGTGTGTGTGTGTGTGTGTGTGTGTGTGTGTGTGTGTGTGTGTGTGTGTGTGTGTGTGTGTGTGTGTGTGTGTGTGTGTGTGTGTGGAAAGGCAGATGAATAAGTTTGGAATTGATGTGTCTGGTTTAAATCTTTGATGTGAACCATGCATTGTAAAGTTCAAATAAGTTCATAATGCCTGCAGTAACTCTTCAAGACTATCTTCCTCTTAAAAAGTGACATTTTAAATCAGACACAAAGACAGGAAGGTGAGGGAGAGAGAGAGAGAGAAAGAGAAAGAGAGTTCACCCACATAGAGTACACACAATAAGAGACTGTATTGAAGAGGCAACAACTACACTGCTAATGGGATAATGACACTAACATGTAATCACACTGAAGACAGTTGCTTCAAGTTGTCTAAGAAAATAAGGCTCCGCACAAAATGTTCAGTCTCAAATCCCCTCATTATGCAACACCCTCAGTTGCCATGTCCCCCGCTAGCTTTATTAGGGCAATAACAAGCCCCAGGCATGCCAATTAACAGGGAGCGGCTCCCTCTGACAAGCACTCTTATTGGCGTTCAGAGAAGATGTGATGTCACAGACGGCCCTCTATATTCTGGGTCACAGGTCCGCCATGAAAATGGGGTCCAGTACGTACAACTGAGTTTTCAGTTTAAAAGAGGTATTTGTTTCAGGAGTTCCCCTGGAGTTGAGAGACTTTGGTTTTGGGGTTAGGAAAGCTACCTAGTTGTTTTAGAGGACCAGTCTTTTAAGAGAGGGAGACGAATGGGAAATTGGAGAGAATACATTGGCTATCAAAATACTGTAGATCTAGCGGCTACTACCTTTGATCAGGCAAGTTTGAATGGTTGTGTTCACTGGGGACCAAATGGAAGAAAAAATACTGAAACAGGGAGGGACTACTGGATTTTTCCAATTAGAAACACACATTTTTTATTTCTGTTGCAAAATGTTTTTAAAATGTTCCGTTGCATGCCCCAATGAACACGACCATGGTGAAGGCTTGTTGGGTTTCCCTCTCTGTTCACTCAAGAGAAACCAACTTGATCCACAGCTTTCAGGAGCCAAGTCTTTGAATGACACGTTGCATAGGGAAAACTCTTTCAAAGCCACATTTTTCATGAAATCTATATGGAAACGGTTAGCAGATAAATCAAAAGGAGGGATATCTGTAAAGTTTGCCATATGTCATCATAGTGAGCCAGTAGGGAAATGGAAAAACGAAGAGTATGCAAGTCCCCAGTTTGATAATGATCCCATGGTACCTACAGTACCAGTCAAAAGTTTGGACACACCTACTTTTTCTTTATTTTTACTATTTTCTACATTGTAGAATAATAGTGAAGACATTGAAACTATGAAATAACACATATGGAATCATGTAGTAACCAAAAATATATATATTTTATGTTTTAGATTCTTCAAAGTAGCCACCCTTTGCCTTGATGACAGCTTTGCACACTCTAAAATGTATTTTGATTTGTTTAACCCTTTTTTGGTTACTACATGATTCCATATGTTTTATTTCATAGTTTTGATGTCTTCACTATTATTCTACAATGTAGAAAATAGTAAAAATAAAGAAAAATCCTAGAATGAGTAGGTGTGTCCAAACTTTTGACTGGTACTGTATATGGTTCCACAATGCAAGGGCTGGGTGAGAAACCCCAGTTTCCACCCTGCATACTAGGCCTACAGGCCGTCCTCAAATGAGTGAGTTGACCACTGGGGTAATAGGCCCTGACACACTCCCCCATCTCCCCTGAAATACAGTGCCTTGCGAAAGTATTCGGCCCCCTTGAACTTTGCGACCTTTTGCCACATTTCAGGCTTCAAACATAAAGATATAAAACTGTATTTTTTTGTGAAGAATCAACAACAAGTGGGACACAATCATGAAGTGGAATGACATTTATTGGATATTTCAAACTTTTTTAACAAATCAAAAACTGAAAAATTGGGCGTGCAAAATTATTCAGCCCCTTTACTTTCAGTGCAGCAAACTCTCTCTAGAAGTTCAGTGAGGATCTCTGAATGATCCAATGTTGACCTAAATGACTAATGATGATAAATACAATCCACCTGTGTGTAATCAAGTCTCCGTATAAATGCACCTGCACTGTGATAGTCTCAGAGGTCCGTTAAAAGCGCAGAGAGCATCATGAAGAACAAGGAACACACCAGGCAGGTCCGAGATACTGTTGTGAAGAAGTTTAAAGCCGGATTTGGATACAAAAAGATTTCCCAAGCTTTAAACATCCCAAGGAGCACTGTGCAAGCGATAATATTGAAATGGAAGGAGTATCAGACCACTGCAAATCTACCAAGACCTGGCCGTCCCTCTAAACTTTCAGCTCATACAAGGAGAAGACTGCAGCCAAGAGGCCCATGATCACTCTGGATGAACTGCAGAGATCTACAGCTGAGGTGGGAGACTCTGTCCATAGGACAACAATCAGTCGTATATTGCACAAATCTGGCCTTTATGGAAGAGTGGCAAGAAGAAAGCCATTTCTTAAAGATATCCATAAAAAGTGTTGTTTAAAGTTTGCCACAAGCCACCTGGGAGACACACCAAACATGTGGAAGAAGGTGCTCTGGTCAGATGAAACCAAAATTGAACTTTTTGGCAACAATGCAAAACGTTATGTTTGGTGTAAAAGCAACACAGCTCATCACCCTGAACACACCATCCCCACTGTCAAACATGGTGGTGGCAGCATCATGGTTTGGGCCTGCTTTTCTTCAGCAGGGACAGGGAAGATGGTTAAAATTGATGGGAAGATGGATGGAGCCAAATACAGGACCATTCTGGAAGAAAACCTGATGGAGTCTGCAAAAGACCTGAGACTGGGACGGAGATTTGTCTTCCAACAAGACAATGATCCAAAACATAAAGCAAAATCTACAATGGAATGGTTCAAAAATAAACATATCCAGGTGTTAGAATGGCCAAGTCAAAGTCCAGACCTGAATCCAATCGAGAATCTGTGGAAAGAACTGAAAACTGCTGTTCACAAATGCTCTCCATCCAACCTCACTGAGCTCGAGCTGTTTTGCAAGGAGGAATGGGAACAAATTTCAGTCTCTCGATGTGCAAAACTGATAGAGACATACCCCAAGCAACTTACAGCTGTAATCGCAGCAAAAGGTGGCGCTACAAAGTATTAACTTAAGGGGGCTGAATAATTTTGCACGCCCAATTTTTCAGTTTTTGATTTGTTAAAACAGTTTGAAATATCCAATAAATGTTGTTCCACTTCATGATTGTGTCCCACTTGTTGTTGATTCTTCACAAAAAAATACAGTTTTATATCTTTATGTTTGAAGCCTGAAATGTGGCAAAAGGTCGCAAAGTTCAAGGGGGCCGAATACTTTCACAAGGCACTGTAAACACAAGGCTACCCACAGGAGCCACTTTTACAAGCCCCCGTCCCAAACCGAGGGTCAATCACTCATATCAGAGGATCCTGGACCAACACGTCACAGGGGATAAAGCATGAGTGCCCCACTGGGATAATAGGGTACTTCAGATTCAGGCACCATATGTAGTATACTGAGGTGAGGACAGCTATAGATGGTACATTGCTGATCTATTTCCCAGCATTTCTAAATTGGTTTCACTGTATATTAATGATACGTGGCTATGTTCATGTCGGTGTAGGTGATTATTTGAGAAATAGTCATTGTTTCTGCCTGAATTTTCAATAAAAGTAGCTATGGTTTTTGTTGATGCCTGAATTTCCCCACTCAGCAGGGACTTATTCAATTATTATAGTGCTTCAAGGGTCACAGTATAAAGCTCATTGAAACAATCACCCTAAATTGCTTACTCCATAAGGGCCCGTGCTCTGATGCTCATTTGAAAATGTGAAAAGATGAGGTGGTATGACCCTCACAGAGATTGTGTTGCAGTGTGGTTTTGCCAAACAACAGTGGAAAAATAGCAGTCACTTAGTTTGCATCAATACTCAAGTACAGTCCATCCATAGAATCAATATCGTGCCATTTCTGGAATTAAAAGCAAAAATTCTGGAGAGTACTGAAGCTGTCTCCCTCTGGGCACAGACGTCAATTCTATATTCAAATCAAATCAAATTTATTTATATAGCCCTTCGTACATCAGCTGATATCTCAAAGTGCTGTACAGAAACCCAGCCTAAAACCCCAAACAGCAAGCAATGCAGGTGTTGAAGCATGTTGGCTAGGAAAAACTCCCTAGAAAAGCCAAAACCTAGGAAGAAACCTAGAGAGGAACCAGGCTATGTGGGGTGGCCAGTCCTCTTCTGGCTGTGCCGGGTGGAGATTATAACAGAACATGGCCAAGATGTTCAAATGTTCATAAATGACCAGCATGGTCGAATAATAATAAGGCAGAACAGTTGAAACTGGAGCAGCAGCACGGTCAGGTGGACTGGGGACAGCAAGGAGTCATCATGTCAGGTAGTCCTGGGGCATGGTCCTAGGGCTCAGGTCCTCTGAGAGAGAGAAAGAAAGAAAGATATTGGTCCCACGTCATTTCAGACGTGGAAACAACGTTGATTCAACCGGTGTGCCCAGTGGGCTTTGTATGACCACTGACTCATTAATCATTTATGAGAAGATAAGGAATGACTCTTATTGACTGAGGAATATAATGACTTAAGTTACACTGTGGCTGATTTGATAGAAATTTCCCTCTTAAGAGAGTTTTCCGATGCTGATTCAAAGTATTTCACTCTCGAGGTACTCAAACCAATAAATACAACACACTGAGTGGAAATCTGCATTGTTGAGGAACTATGTCTATCCAACTGTCGTAGGCTTGAGCTATTAGCTTCCCCCAGTGTGCTTTTACACAGTTGGGTGCGATAGGTGAATAACATAGCAAAGAAACAGGGCTTCAGCAGATGGAACATTTATGAAATACTGACATAATAGTACTCCACTTGTCTCTGTTTTCCCCTGTTGCAGAGGAAAGGCTGTGGAAATTGGTTATGGGGGTGAAAGTGATGGTGGGGGGATGTGAGGGTTGTCTTACAAACACCAGCGGTTTGGCCCTGGTGGTGACAAGGCTGGGGCTGACAGCCAACAGTCATTTCGTGGGATCCTTTTGAATTAGAGCTTGTGGGTATAAAGCCCTGAGTGTCTGTGTATTCCTTTTTGACTTCCACATACTGTAATTATGTTTTCCTACGAGAGCTTCTCAATCCAGATATACTGATATGGTCCTCCAATAAAGATCAGGCTCCAGTAATGAAGAAGTGTCCTGCGGAAAAGAGGGAGAAGGGTGTGTTTTATATACTGTAACTGCAAACCTGTAAAAGGGACTTGATCAAGCTATGTTGAAGGCTATAGGAGGGCCTGTTGCTCTATGTCAGGGTTGTCAAACTCATTTTGCCCCCAGAGGGCTGCACTCGATCTTCAACGAGGTCCGGATGGCCGCACTCGATCTTCAACGAGGTCCGGAGGGCCGCACTCAATCTTCAACGAGGTCCGGAGGGCCGCACACGATCTTCAACGAGGTCCGGAGGGCCGCACTCGATCTTCAACTAGGTCCGGAGGGACGCAATTGGTCTTCAACAAGGTCAGGAGGGCCGCACTCGATCTTCAACGAGGTCCGGAGGGACGCAATTGGTCTTCAACAAGGTCAGGAGGGCCGCACTCGATCTTCAACGAGGTTCGGAGGGACGCAATTGGTCTTCAACAAGATCAGGAGGGCCGAACTCGATCTTCAACGAGGTCCGGAGGGACGCATTTGGTCTTTAACGAGGTCCGGAGGGAAGCACTGAAAATATGTTATATTTCCTCGCCGTGGAAATTTGAAAAAAAGATAGTCCTCTATCCATTGTTTGGGGAATTTTTTATACTCCCTGACTGTCTGGCTTTAATTTAGGTGATTATTAATGAGCTGGACACAGTCAAGAAACTGTATAAATGTAGGTCCATGATCATTTCTACACAGTTTTCTGTTTTCAGTTGGTTTTAGTCATTTTCAAGTATATTAAGTTTGTTTCCCCTCCCAGAGCGTCTGCTAAATGACTTTAAATCTGACCAGACTAATCACAGCATTACCTATTGCCCATGCGGCTCCTTTTGCTCCATGCATGAAGAGTAATGGCGCTTCAGTCTTATTCTGTAGATGGCCATAAAAACCAGGAGAGAGAGCTGGATATTCCTTAGTCATGACTGGATGGAAAGATCTATAAGATCTGAGACGATATTATCTAGGGTCTCCCCACACTGCCAGATGAAGGTGAGACAAGAGTGATGTCATGAGCAGTGGTAGGTCTACTAGAGCGCTAGAGTACCATTAAAGTTGAATTATTTAAAATCCAGTCCTCTATTTTGATTTAAAAACTGTGTGTGTGTGTTTGTGTGTGTGTGTGTGTGTGTGTTTGCGTGCATTTGTCTGTGTGTGTGTGTGTGTGTGTGTGTATGTATGCTTGCGTGTGTGTACTGTAAGTGTGTTTGTTCCTCCTGACCTAAATGACCAACCAAATTAAATTGTTAGGCCTATCCATGCTTTGTTCACATGAACACCAGGTTTTCACAGGTTATTAGACACCTGGATCTGTCCTGCGGTTTATGAGTAGAGCCTGTAAAATGGCAGCAATGGCACCGCTTACCATTCAAATTCACCACTGTGCCTTTGACTTGTCAACAGTATAATTCAAACAACGTGGTCCAGAGGTGCTCAACTATAGAGACAGCTGTATGTCATGTTTTAGGTTCCCAAAACGTATTTCTGATGGACAAAGGCGTCAGATGGCAGTGAAGTAAGGGGATTGTCACGGTTTTGTGGGTGGTTTGGACTGGAGGCTGTGAAAACTACATACCAAGTGCAACAGGACTCAGGAGACACACTATATGTGTGTGATCTGGACTCCTAGCAAAAGTTTGGATGAGAGAGAGAGAGTAGTACGCCTGCATAGTATTCAGTTCTGTTCACTTTTCCTCGCCTCTTACTCACTTTCTGTGTCTTTCTGTGTGTGCACTGTGTGTGTATGTGTTTGTGTGACCTATATTCACTCAGAGGCCGATTCCAACCCGAGTTAAGAGTGTGTAAATGGAATGTAATTCCCTTTTTAGGCACTTTTCTCTCTATGTGTATTCAGACCTGAACTTAATAGCATGCTATTCACTCGCTATTCGTTTGTGGTGGAGATCAAAAAATGAAGGTGTGGCGGAGGTGTGTCTACAACTGTTTTCTGACCTTGAATGAATTCCTTCATAATTCCGCCACCTTTACGAGCGATGAAAAGATGAATTAGGTCGGTTCCAAGTGGAACAACATCTACTTTCTTTATCTCGATAAAACGACACCATTCTCCATGCACTGTAATTTACTAATTGAAACGAGCTATTGATAAGAGCTAAGTAAATGAGTAAGCCATTTGGATAAGGGGATTGTAAATATAAATTACACATGTTTTAGATATATTTTAGGCCTTATGATCGCTGGAGACAAATGTGAAAACAGTCATATGGCAACAAACTGAAGCATATCAACATATCACCTTTTCCATAGTGAAGTTTATGAAATGCTGGCCTTATAACTTGCAGGGATGACATTTGGAGACCCAAGCTATAGGCTTCTCTAGCAATGACAGTATAGCGCAAAACCTACCAAGTTGATATATGATTTTTAGGTTTTAATTATATGGCTGGACTTTTCACTTAAAAACGATCGGTAGCTACCGTCAGCTATACCCACATACATTTATAATTGTCACCTTATTGTTTGTTTCCTTACATTTTGCATCATTCCATTCTTAGTTTTTTTTCCTCTGCGTTTGTTTGGTTGTTCCTGAGGATCGCTAGGAATAGTGGATGCTATTAAGCTAACGTATTAGAAGCTGTACAATAATTTGGGACAGTTCACAACGACTGGACCGTTGTCATCACAGTTCCATGATTAGTGAGAAATATTAAGGTTGATTTAAAGAACTACTGTTCAACCCCTAATGTACACTTTTCTCATCTTCCAATATTTCATGGATTGAACAATTGAATATGGCAACTTTAAGGAGGAATCAAACCACTGTATTTTTGATTCACCAATATATTTTGTGCGTAAAGGCTCTCCAAACCGTTTTTTTTTCTTCATAAATACCTTCCTAACCTTAATTAATATACAAAATCAGAGTATTTTTTTATATACCAATTGTTGCAGAAAAGTAGATGAATATGCATGAATTTACATGGCCCAGCCCTAATATTATGCACCTTTAACTTGAGAAAATTAAAGGTACACCAAATTTAAAGAAATGGCTTTAGATAAATGTACTGAAAACTCTATTGAATGAAAACTTGACGAGAAAATCCGTTTACCAGCAAGTGGGAGGGTTTTCAGTGGTTGAATTAATTGTATTCAAAGGCAAGGGAACCACACCTGCAAAGTCCGTTACGCACTAGCATAAGGTAAATCTGAATACCAACTACTGAGACGTGTGTTGAAAAGACGTACATTTCCTATGTCTGAATCGGGCCCTCAGACCTTCATATACCCACATGAACATTAACAGTCCCTTGACTTATGTCCTGTCCAACCCTGTCTAAGTCCTAAATTCAATACCGGCTCAGTTTAATGGTTTGTATGCTACTTCATGCCCAAGGCTATATCATATGTACTATTTGAAACATATATTCCCTTTAAAGCACAAGACTTCTGATATGTCACACAAACACACTCATTATGGCAGACTAGAATGTACAGTAGTGAAGGCTGCAACTGAGAGAAAAGCCTGATGTGTGTGTGATGGACACCCCTGACTCACTAGTCTCAGCCTCTGTTTCTAGCTGAGGCTAGGAAAGGACAGCCGGAGATGACAGGGCAGCACGTGACCACGTCCTCCCCAAGGCCCACAGACCGAAAATGAGATCACCGTCTTCTATAGTCTGCGCTCCACCACCTTTGTGCTCTGCATTCTAAATCATCATCCCTATTCACTGATGCCAACAGTTTCCATTCAGACAAAACAGATAGCATAATGGTTGCGTTATTTTGTCTAGACCTCTGCTCTGACCCCGTAAATAGGGATATACAGTATGTAATGCACTTAGTCCCAGCTTCAGACTCTGGTTGAATGCTTTTACACGGAACTCCCCAATCAGTCATTCAAAGGTGATTACGGCAGAGCACTTACTGTAGTGACTGATGTCGATGTTCGTCGGCACTTTGGTTTTAAGGACACTTGATATCCAACAAACCAGTGAAAGTGTCTTTGGTAAGTTGGGAGGCACATGGATATAGGACACATGTACTATATCATACAATCATCTTTGGAACATGGTTGTTAAAGTTGTTAAATGTTGTGTGACACATGATGCTACTTTATTAGATTGTCTAGCTAAGCATCTACTGTGGACTGCATCTATATAATGCCCCAACAGTGAAACCATAGCCTCAGATAATAACTTGAATGCTCTTATTTAGAACAAGCAGCTTTGTGGTAGAATGTCACCTTCCCATATGGTAAATATCAGAGAAAGACATTTTCAAAATCAATGTACACCTTTGAACCCTTGATTGCCGTCACCAGCGTCTTGGACTATTTCATTGCCTATGCTCTAAGAGTTGCAAAAAAAACTCTTTACATTATATGCTGGGTTGTGACCCACACAGTAGCAGCAGTAGTAGGTGTACTGTAGACTATGTGTCTCTTTACTGTTCCCCTAACAAGATACGTCAACATGTTAATGGTCTCAGTGCTTGTTTTGACAGCTAGGGGCTGAATACTAACGATGATGTCAAGTTTTTCCAGGATTCCCGAGCTCTGTGTAATAGGACTTACTTTGAACAGGCACGAGGATGGAGGATTAGAGTGTTTCGGCTCTCTTCCCAGACGTTTCCCGGGTGTTTGAAAGATTGTGGCTGGTGAGGAATCGTAACATTGATTTTAAAGTGCCTTTAATGAAAATAAAATGGGGATTTGTCAGAATGACCCACAGCCTGTCTAGCTGGTAAGGAATGTTGATGAGCAAAACCTTTCCGATAAATAGACCTAAGGGGTTGCAGTTGTTCATTCACAACCCTCCATGTCAATGTCTTACAATGGCAACGTCTTTGTTAACTGCTGCTCATTCGGAAAGTATTCAGACCCCTTGACTTTTTCCACATTTTGTTAAGTTACAGCCTTATTCTAAAATGTATTAAATAGATTTTCCCTCATCAATCTACACACTATACCCCATAATGACAAAGCAAAATGTTTTTTTTATACATTTTTGCATATTTATAATACCCCCCCCCCCCCCCCCGGGAAATAATACATTTACATATGTATTCAGACCCTTTACTCAGTACTTTTTTGAAGCACCTTTGGCAGTGATTACAGCCTTGATCTTCTTGGGTATGACTATACAAGCTTGGCACACCTGTATTTGGCGAGTTTCTCTCATCCTTCTCCGCAGATTCTCTCAAGCTTTGTCAGGTTGGTTGGGGAGCGTCTCTGCACATCTAGAAGCCACTCCTGCGTTGTCTTGGCTGAGTGCTTAGGGTCATTGTCCTGTTGGAAGGTGAACCTTCACCCGAGTCTGAGGTCCTGAGCGCTCTGGAGCAGGATCTCTCTGTACTTTGCCCCGTTGCTCTTACCCTTGATCCTGACTAATCTCCCAGTCCCTGCCGCTGAAAAACATCCCCACAGCATGATGCTGCCACCACCATGGTTCACCATAGGGATGGTGCCAGGTTGCCTCCAGACGTGACGCTTGGCATTCAGGCCAAAGAGTTCAATCTTGTTTTCATCAGCCTAGAGAATCTTGTTTCTCATGGTTTGAGTCCTTTAGGTGCCTTTTGGCAAACTCCAAGCTGGCTGTCATGTGCATTTTACTGAGGAGTGGCTTCCGTCTGGCTACTCTACCATAATAGCCTGAGTGGTGGAGTACTGCAGAGATACTTGTCCTTCTGGAAGGTTCTCCTATCTCCACAGAGGAACTCTGGAGCTCTGTCAGAGTGACCATCGGGTTCTTGGTCACCTCCCTGACCAAGGCCCCTTCTCCCCGATTGCTCTAGGAAGTGTCTTGGTGGTTACAAACTTCTTCCATTTAAGAATGATGGAGGCCACTGTGTTCTTGGGGACCCTTAAATGCTGCAGAAATGTTATGGTACTCTTCCCCAGATCTGTGCCTCGACACAATCCTGTCTCGGAACGCTACAGACAATTCCTTCGACCTCATGGCTTGGTTTTTGCTCTAACATACACTGTCAACTGTGAGACCTTTTACAGACAGGTGTGTGCCTTTCCAAATCATGTCCAATCAATTGAATTTCCCACAGGTGGACTCCAATCAAGTTGTAGAAATATCTCAAGGATGATCAATGGAAACAGGATGCACCTGAGCTCAATTTTGAGTCTCATAGCAAAGTGTCTGAATATTTATGTAAATAAGGTATTTATGTTTTCGCTTTGTCATTATGAGGGTATTGATGATTATTTTTTTGTATTTAAACAATTTTAGAATAAGGCTGTAATGTAACAAAATGTGGAAAAAGTTAAGGGTTCTGAATACTTTCTAAATGCACTGTATATCATTCTGAAAAACTTAAATAATTTACCTGTGAGAGGAGTCTAGAGTAGTAGTAGTAGGAGAAGTGTTTCTTCATTCGAACTTACTTTATCTTTGAGAGCTAGTGTGTAAATAGGGCTGTTCTATTGAGTCCTATGATTATCTTTACCTACTGTATGAAAAAACTCCCACGGTTAGTTTCCAAGAAAACTATGGTTACTCCAAAACTATGTGTGGAAATCTTGAAAATGTATTGGCAGATGTCACAAAAGACAAGAGAAGTCATATTCCATTTGTAAAATTGCTATCAGCTAATAAATGACTTAGATCATATTAAATAGTTGTTATCCCAATATGTACATGGTTTATTGTCACGCTCTGATCTGTTCCACCTGTCTTTGTGATTATCTCCACCCCCCTCCAGGTGCCGCCCATCTTCCCCATTATCCCCTGTGTATTTATACCTGTGTTCTCTGTTTGTCTGTGCCAGTTTGTTTTGTTCGTAGAACTTACCAGTGTTTGTTTCCCTGCTCCTGCCTGTTTATTGCTCCTGTTTTCCAGACTTTCCCAGTTTTGACCCCTGCCTTCCCTGACCCTGAGACTGCCTGCCATTCTAGACCATTACACCCTTTCTGGATTACTGACCCCTGCCTGCCTTGACCTGTCAATTGCCTGCCCCTGTGGTTGTAATAAACTCTTGTTACTTCTACACCTTCTGCATCTGGGTCATACCTTTAAATGTGATAGTTTATGGCACATAGTAAACTGCAATCCATGGGGTGTCTACTCCAAGAATGTTGAGTTGACTCCAGTCAGCACTTATACAAATATGTAATCATTCTGTCATATATTTACTTGAGATGTCGTAGCCGAATGCTCAGCTTTTTAAACAGAGTAATTGAGGTGCGTGTATTGCTTGACTCTCGCCATGACGTTCCTGTTTTCTGAGGTTTTTTGGCATCAATCATGTCACCGACTGGAATGAACACTCACGTAGACCCTGACTGCAGCCTGATTTCACACTCCTCCTGTTCAGTGGGAACTCTGATCCAGTAACCATGCAGAACTGGGACAGGAAGTTGTGTGCATATTGAGGGGAATGCAGTTCATGGGCATATCTCAAATCAATCAACCCATCAATCCCTCAATCAAATAAAACCAATTCTATAAATCTGAATATGATCAAATAACTTTTGTTGCTAAGAAATTGAGATGGGAAGACAGTGGGTTTGTAGCTAAAGTCGCTGGGTGAGATTCGTACCTTAGCTCAGAGTTGGCTTCCCTACCCAGGACCAGACTCTGGCTCATTGGCTGTTTCATAATATTGACTTCGGCTCATTGGCAATTTCATGATATTTGTTGTGTAACAACAGTCATTATCCATCATTTATTCACAGTCACACCGGCAGGATTTTAGAGCAGAAATGAACACTGTTTTGTCTTTTCTCTTTGTAGAGGAGCATTGGGGTTTGGACAGTGCTTCTGGTTTCCCAGCCAAATTCCCATACTTCATTTCAGAATATTATCGTTCACATCTAAGAGTTGCCAGGTCTTCTGCACCCAATCGCCATAAAACACTGGCTTTCCTGTACGGAGTACATGTACACTAAGCACGACTAGCGGAGAAGCAGTATGTCACATTAAGGAGAAGTAAACAGTTATGAAACTTCACTCAGGGGGTAGAAACAGGGCTACGAGGTGACTTCATGGTAAATGGGAAAAGCAGTAAACAGCGTCACACTTCCAATGTAGTGATGCTTCAACACTAGGAATTTTACAGGAGCTGTGATTTCCTAGGGCTGAATGAATGTAAAAGGCCCCTGGTTTGTTTCCAGCCGCGGGGCCTTGCAAGCCCGTTTTACCGCCAGTGGAATGGCAAAACAAGGGATTAGTTGCTAGGCATATCATGAAAGATGTTATTGTTCTGATCAGGGCAGTGAAATGCCTGGACTGAGATGATGCCAGTTTGAAATGAAGGGTAGCATTACTCTTCTACCGTCTCTCAGGACCGCTGTTGAGTACAAGTTCAGGGATGACCAAATATAGTATATTATACCTTTATGTCCTTTTACCTGTTTGTTATTTAATGATATGGTTTCTACCCTAAGGGTATTATTCAATTTGATGTGCGACAGGATGTAGTCAGGGTTGGATATGTTACTTTCTAAATGTAATCTGTTACAGTTACCAGTTACCTGTCCAAAATTAGAATCAGTAACATCACTTTTTGATTACCCAAACACTGATTACATTTCGTTACTTTTAGATTACTTTCTTTTTAAGAGGCATTAGATGAAGACAACAATGTATGTTACCAATTGAATGACATCTATTGCAGGATAAATCAATGTTAAAGTTTACATAGCTGGCCATATATGGATGCTACATTTTACTTAATGGATTGGTTATGTAGGCTTCTTCTAACTCATCGCTTTCTACTACATATAATAATACAATTAAATTATATGTTTACATTAAAAACCAAAGTCTACCAAAGTCTATCATTCCAGTCATTCCAATAAATGTTATACCCCTTGATCTTCAAGAATAGGACTTGGAAGTATGGACGTATAAATTAGTCACGTTGTGTTACTTGAGCATGACCCCAAAACGAAGGACTTATTAGCCAGCCCTACTCTGTTCTTTATTATTTTGTTGTAATGGAGGACTTATTGGGCTCATTGATTCGAGTTGAAAAATAAGTGCTGCGCTCGTGGAATGGCATACTTTGAGTACTACTAAAAAGTGCTATTTACATGTGAAAAATGAATGCCATATGCTGCATTTGCTATAGGTCTATTGTTTACCTTTTTGTTGGTGACACGTTGACATCTTGATAATATGCAGCTGGGCAAATGCAGGGCAAATCCATAGATGAAACAATAACAAAACGGTCGCCCCACCTCTGTTTTGGAATAAAACTGAGGGATTGGGCATGGAGAAATGTAACCAGTCTCAGATTACTAGACAGAGCTATGGATGCAATAAAATTATTGTTTTAACTATGTTATGAGGCTGTACAGTGTTTGTTGGAGTAAAACAAGCTTATATTTTGGGTTGTCATGGAGTGTGACAGTTTATGCTCATGACTCATTTATAAGGTATATTCTTCAAGAATCAATGGATATACAGTATCAGTCAAAAGTTTGGACACACCTACTCGTTCTATATGTTCTATATTGTAGAATAATAGTGAAGACATCAAAACTATGAAATAACACAAATAATCGTGTAGTAACCAAAAAAGTGTTAAACAAATTTACAAATATTTTATGTTTTAGATTCTTCAAAGTAGCCACTCTTTGCCTTGATGACAGCTTTGCACAGTCTTGGCATTCTCTCAACCTGCTTCACCTGGAATGCTTTTCCAACAGTCTTGAAGGAGTTCCCACATATGCTGAGCACTTGTTGGCTGCTTTTCATTCATTCTGCGGTACAACTCATCCCAAACCATCTCAATTGGGTTGAGGTGGGTGATTGTGGAGGCTAGGTCATCTGATGCAGCATTCCATCACTTTCCTTCTAGGTCAAATAGCCCTTATACAATCTGGAGGTGTGTTGGGTCATTGTCCTGTTGAAAAACAAATGATAGTCCCACTAAGAGCAAACCAGATGGGATGGCGTATCGCTGCAGAATGCTGTGGTAGCCATGCTGGTTAAGTGCGTCTTAAATTCTAAATACATCACAGAGAGTGTCACCAGCAAAGCACCCCCACACCATCACACCTCCTCCTCCATGCTTCACGGTGGGAACTACACATACAGAGATATATCCGTTCACCCAGTCAGTCTCACAAAGACACGCGGTTGGAACCAAAAATCTCAAATTTGGACTCATCAGACCAAAGGACAGATTTCCACCGGTCTAATGTCCATTGCTTGTGTTTCTTGGCCCAAGCAAGTCTCTTCTTATTGGTGTCCTTTAGTAGTGGTTTCTTTGCAGCAATTTGACCATGAAGGCCTGATTAACGCAGTCTCCTCTGAACAGTTGATGTTGAGATGTGTCTGCGAAGCATCTATTTGGGCTGCAATTTCTAAAAGAACTTATCCTCTGCAGCAGAGGTAACTCTGGGTCTTCCTTTCCTGTGGCGATCCTCATGAGAGACAGTTTCATCATAGCGCTTGATGGTTTTTGCAACTACACTTGAAGAAACTTGAAAAGTTCTTGAAATTTTCCATATTGACTGACCTTCATGTCTTAAAGTAATGATGGACTGTTGTTTCTCTTTGCTTATTTGAACTGTTCTTGCCATAATATGGACTTGGTCTTTTACCATTTAGGGCTGTCTTCTGTACACCAACCCCTACCTTGTCACAACACAACTGATTGGCGCAAACACATTAAGAAGGAAAGAAATTCCACAAATGAACTTTTAAGAAGGCACACCTGTTCATTGAATTGCATTCCTGTGTGCAAAGCTGTCATCAAGGCAAAGGGTGGCTACTTTGAAGAATCACAAATATAACATATATTTTGATTTGTTTAACATGTTTTTGCTTTCTACATCATTCCATATGTGTTATTTCATAGTTTTGATGTCTTCAGTATTATTCTACAATGTAGAAAATAGCAAAAATGAAGAAAAACCCTTGAATGAGTAGGTGTGTCCAAACTTTTGACTGGTACTGTATATATATATATATATATATATATATATATATATACACACACTGTAAATGGACACATCTTCGAAAAGGGATGTAGCGACTAAAGATTGCCCCTTTAAGTCTATCAAAAGTTTGCATGTTCGAAGATGTGTCCATTAGGCCTATGGATTTTCTTTTTTATCAACATTAATTAGATTGAGCAATAAAAGCCCCAATTTTATTCCGTAGTCTTGGATCAACACTATACAGCTGTTGCAAAAGCATATTTTTCACTGGCTGCACACTGGTTTCAAAAACAATGATTGATAGGCAGCTTAAACTTCTTGAATTCAACCATTATTGGGTTCAAATACACACTTAGACTTGTGAACAGCCATCCATAGCAACCACAATCCGTAAGGCGTAAATAGCTAAATGAGTGAGTAGCAGTGTGATCCACATCAATGCGCTATGTAGATATCAATAAGTGATATCTGTATGGCCGTAGACTACACCACTACTGTCATCCTTACCTCCAAGCGTTTATTCTAGTTGGATAATCTTTGGATGCCGACTGCAGTCACACCATTGGAAGACATAGCTTGGTCTGTAGCCTACAAAAGCCTAATCCTGCTCTTTTCCCGCAATCCATCAAACACATTTGGTGTGTCATCATAGTGGTCTGACTTGTGGTCAGACTCGCTCAGGTGGAACAAACTTAAACTTGCAACCTTTTTTCAATACTGATTTGAATGTCATTGAGAAAACAGAGAAGTCTCAAAGATTTTTTTTCTCGCAAACATCCTTTCTGAATTTAAAAGTAATCTTTGAACTAATCATGTTGTTTTTAAAAGTATCTGTAATCTGATTACAATATTTTTGCTGGTAATGTAATGGATTACAGTTACCGTTTTTTGTAACCCTTTACATGTAATTGATTAAATGTAATCGGTTACTCCCCAACCCTGGATGCGGTGATACACCAAGAGAAAAACAGAAGTATGAAATGATCACAATTGATTGAGGTCAGTTAATAATGAGGCAACATGACAAATCCAAAGATGCAGTATCAGAGGAAATAGTATCTGTTTTGTGATATCTAACATAAAACTGTACATATGAAACTCCCATCTTACTGTTCAATAAAATATTTTGGCCCAAATCAAATTGAAAATAGTTCATGACAGAATTCCTCCAAAACCTGAATTCCTCATTACATTTCACATTAATACTGCCATAGTTTATCCTGCTTTATTCCAATGTGTTTTTCTACAATGCCACCTTGAAATGTCAGGACATTTGCTAAACAGCAGAATCAAGTAATTCCCTGAGGCCCTGTCAATACATGATTAAACAGACAGGATACAGATACACCCCTTGTTTGCCCTCTCCCTTCTGCTTCTTAATGAACCACAGTCCCTAAACATTAAGCTACAGTGTTAACTGGTAACACTATTTACACTGAACAAAATATAATCCCAACATGTAAAGCATTGGTTTCATGTTTCATGAGCTGAAATAAAAGATCCCAGAAATTTTCCATACACACAAAAATATTATTTCTCTCAAATTTTGAGCACATATTTGTTAGTATATCTTTGTTAGTAAGCATTTCTCCTTTGCCAAGATAATCCATCCACTTGACAGGTGTGCCATATCAAGAAGCTTGTGCTGGGGACAATAAAAGGCCACTCTAAAATGTGCAGTTTTGTCACACAACATAATGCCACAGATGTCTCAATTTCTGAGGGAGCATGCAACCAGAGCTGTTGCCAGAGAATTTCATGTTAATTTCTCTATCATAAGCCGCCAATGATGTTTTAGAGGATTTGTCAGTACGCCCAACCGGCCTCACAACCGCAGACCACAAGTAACCACGCCAGCACAGGACCTCCACATCCAGCTTCCTCACCTGAGGGATAATCTGAGACCAGTCATCCAGACAGCTGATGAAACTGTGGGTTTGCACAACTGAAGAATTTCTGCACAAACTGTCAGAAACCATCTCAGGGAAGCTCATCTACGTGCTTGTCGTCCTCACCGGGGTCTTGACCTTTCTGAAGTTCGGCTTTGTAACCAACTTTAGTGGGAAAATGCTCACCTTTGATGGCCATTGGTACGCTGGAGAAGTTAGCTCTTCATGGATGAATCCCTCAGTTCATCCCACAGCGCCAGTTCTGCTTACCAACAGTGGCTCACTAGGGTGAGTGGTTTGCTGATGTCAATGTTGTGAACAGAGTGCCCAATGGTGGCGGTGGGGTTGTGGTATGGGCTAGCATAAGCTACAGACAATGAACACAATTGTATTTTATTGATGGCAATTTCAATGCCCAGAGATACCGTGACCAGATCCTGAGGACCCCTGACGTGCCATTCATCCACCAACCATCACCCCATGTTTCAGCATGATAATGCACGGCCTCATGTTGCAAGGATCTGTACACAATTCCTGGAAGCTGTCACCGTTCTTCCATGGCCTGCATACTCACCAGGCATGTCACCCACATTGATCATAATTGGGATATAGACCTTTTCCATAATACGAGGACTGACAACATGACACATCAAAACTGATTGTTCTAAAACTGATTGTTCTATCCTGCTCTTGTGAGCTTTTCATCACAACGATATCTCTCTAGAAGAACATTCTAGTCTTGCCTGAAAAATGTTTAGATTCTTTGTATGACCCTTGATTATATACACAACCAGCAAATTTCAATGGAAACGTCTTCTTGGATCAGATGAAGATTATCCCTTCTGTTCAGAGAGTCAAAAAAGATACACTCAATGATCCAGAACATTCCCAGTAATCCCGTACCATTAATCCACTTTTTACCCAGGATGAATGGACATTCAAGATGATAATCCTTCAAATCTTTAGAATTATGTCTCAATATTGCACAATCGAGAGCAATCCTTTGGTGCACACTTTGAGAGGTACAGTACTGCACAAAACCGCTGAGGCTTCAACAGTCATGTCATTAGCTGATGCCTAAAACAGCATACCCGATGAGAAGTGTGTTGTTATGATCTGCTACCTTGGCGGTTGTAAAGTGACTTTAAAATCAAGCCTGTAGCCATCTTACCAGACTTAACGCTTCACCACTATTAGCGGATGGTGGATTATGTAGCTCCTACCTGGCCTCAAATGAGGAGTAGCAAGATGATACGTGTCCAGAAATCACCTCTATTTCCCATGTGTTCAATCTGATCCGTTTCCATGTATCCAAACATGGTCCCACTTCATTGATATACACTGAGCGTACAAAACCCTAAGGACACCTGCTCTTCTGTAGCGGTCTTTATATGTACCACAGAAGACCCAAGAAATGAAGAGTGACACCAGGGCTGTCTTTTTGGTCTTTTATGTAGATCTGCAATAATGTTATGAAAAGACAAGAATACATCAGTCTCCAATGTACCATCTGACAAGTTGTTGTTTCTCTCTCAGTGTTTGCTCAGACTGTACAACTGAATGCATTATCCACATTTAACCAAACCCCTCTGAATCAGAGAGGTGCAGGGGGCTGCCATAATCAATATCCACAGCACCAAGGGAACAGTGGGTTAACTGCCTTGCTCAAAACAACAGATTTTTACCTTGTCAGCTCGGGGATTTGATCCAGCAACCTTTCGGTTATTGGCCCACCGCTCTAACCACTAGGCTACCTGCCACCTGATGTAATCATATTCATACATAAAGCCATAATATATAGAATAAAATAGTCAACAATCTTCAATACAAAGACTGTATAATAGTAGTTCTTAGACAATAGAACCAAACCTACAATAATATTCTGAAAAGACAAGACAGGAATACATCAGTCTCCAATGCACCATCTGACAAGTTATTCTATAGAGGAGCACGTAGAAAAGTAAAACACATAGAGTTCAAGTCGGAAGTTTACATACACTTAGGTTGGAGTCATTAAAACTAGTTTTTCAACCACTCCACAAATTTCTTGTTAAACAAACTATAGCTTTGGCAAGTCGGTTAGGACATCAACTTTGTGCATGACAAGTAATTTTTCCAGCAATTGTTTACAGACAGATTATTTCACTTATAATTCACTGTATCACATTCCCAGTGGGTCAGAAGTTTACATACACTAAATTGACTGTCTTTAAACAGCTTGGAAAATTCCAGAAAATGATGTCATGGCTTTAGAAGCTTCCAATAGGCTAATTGACATCATTTGAGTCAATTGGACGTGTACCTGTGGATGTATTTCAAGGCCTACCTTCAAACTCAGTGCCTCTTGCTTGACATCATGGGAAAATAAAACAAAATCAGCCAAGACCTCAGGAAGAAAATTGTAGACCTCCACAAGTCTGGTTCATCCTTGGGAGCAATTTCCAAACATCTGAAGGTACCACGTTCATCTGTACAAACAATAGCACACAGGTATTAACACCATGGGACCACGCAGCCGTCATACCACTCAGGACAGAGACGTGTTCTGTCTCCTAGAGATGAACGTGCTTTGGTGCGAAAAGTGCAAATCAATCCCAGAACAACAGCAAAGGACTTTGTGAAGATGCTGGAGGAAGCATGTACAAAAGTATCTATATCCACGGTAAAACGAGTCCTACATCAACATAACCTGAAAGACCACTCAGCAGTGAAGAAGCCACTGCTCCAAAACCACCATAAAAAAGCCTGACTATGGTTTGCAACTGCACATGGGGACAAAGATTGTACTTTTTGGAGAAATGTCCTCTGGTCTGATGAAACAAAATAGAACCGTTTGGCCATAATGACCAAAGGTGAGGCTTGCAAGCCGAAGAACACCATCCCAACCGTGAAGCACGGGGGTGGCAGCATCATGCTGTGGGGGTGCTTTGCTGCAGGAGGGACTGGTGCACTTCACAAAACAGACGGCATCATGAGGTGGGAAAATTATGTGGATATATTGGAGCAACATTAAGACATCAGTCAAGAAGTTAAAGCTTGGTCACAAATGGGTCTTCCAAATGGACAATGATCCCAAGCATACTTCCAAAGTTGTGGCAAAATGGCTTAAGGACAACAAAGTCAAGGTATTGGAGGGGCCATCACAAAGCCCAGACCTCAATCCCATAGAAAATTTGTGGGCAGAACTGAAAAAGCTTGTGCGTACAAACCTGCCTGAGTTACACTAGCTCTATCAAGAGGATTGGGCCAAAATTCACCCAATTTATTGTGGGAAGCTTGTGGAAGGCTACCCGAAACGTTTGATCCAAGTTAAACAATTTAAAGGCAATACTACCAAATACTAATTGAGTGTATGTAAACTTCTGACCCACAGGGAATGAGATGAAAGAAATAAAAGCTGAAATAAATAATTCTCTCTACTATTATTCTGACATTTAACATTCTTAAAAAAAGTGGTGATCCTAACTGACCTAAAACATGGAATTTATACTAGGATTAAATGTCAGGAAAAACTGAGATTAAATGTACAGTGCCTTGCGAAAGTATTCGGCCCCCTTGAACTTTGCGACCTTTTGCCACATTTCAGGCTTCAAACATAAAGATATAAAACTGTATTTTTTTGTGGAGAATCAACAACAAGTGGGACACAATCATGAAGTGGAACGACATTTATTGGATATTTCAAACTTTTTTAACAAATCAAAAACTGAAAAATTGGGCGTGTAAAATTATTCAGCCCCCTTATGTTAATACTTTGTAGCGCCACCTTTTGCTGCGATTACAGCTGTAAGTCGCTTGGGGTATGTCTCTATCAGTTTTGCACATCGAGAGACTGAATTTTTTTCCCATTCCTCCTTGCAAAACAGCTCGAGCTCAGTGAGGTTGGATGGAGAGCATTTGTGAACAGCAGTTTTCAGTTCTTTCCACAGATTCTCGATTGGATTCAGGTCTGGACTTTGACTTGGCCATTCTAACACCTGGATATGTTTATTTTTGAACCATTCCATTGTAGATTTTGCTTTATGTTTTGGATCATTGTCTTGTTGGAAGACAAATCTCTGTCCCAGTCTCAGGTCTTTTGCAGACTCCATCAGGTTTTCTTCCAGAATGGTCCTGTATTTGGCTCCATCCATCTTCCCATCAATTTTAACCATCTTCCCTGTCCCTGCTGTTGAAAAGCAGGCCCAAACCATGATGCTGCCACCACCATGTTTGACAGTGGGGATGGTGTGTTCAAGGTGATGAGCTGTGTTGCTTTTACGCCAAACATAACGTTTTGCATTGTTGCCAAAAAGTTCAATTTTGGTTTCATCTGACCAAAGCACCTTCTTCCACATGTTTGGTGTGTCTCCCAGGTGGCTTGTGGCAAACTTTAAACTACACTTTTTATGGATATCTTTAAGAAATGGCTTTCTTCTTGCCACTCTTCCATAAAGGCCAGATTTGTGCAATATACGACTGATTGTTGTCCTATGGACAGAGTCTCCCACCTCAGCTGTAGATCTCTGCAGTTCATCCAGAGTGATCATGGGCCTCTTGGCTGCATCTCTGATCAGTCTTCTCCTTGTATGAGCTGAAAGTTTAGAGGGACGGCCAGGTCTTGGTAGATTTGCAGTGGTCTGATACTCCTTCCATTTCAATATTATCGCTTGCACAGTGCTCCTTGGGATGTTTAAAGCTTGGGAAATCTTTTTGTATCCAAATCCGGCTTTAAACTTCTTCACAACAGTATCTCGGACCTGCCTGGTGTGTTCCTTGTTCTTCATGATGCTCTCTGCGCTTTTAACGGACCTCTGAGACTATCACAGTGCAGGTGCATTTATACGGAGACTTGATTACACACAGGTGGATTGTATTTATCATCATTAGTCATTTAGGTCAACATTGGATCATTCAGAGATCCTCACTGAACTTCTGGAGAGAGTTTGCTGCACTGAAAGTAAAGGGGCTGAATAATTTTGCACGCCCAATTTTTCAGTTTTTGATTTGTTAAAAAAGTTTGAAATATCCAATAAATGTTGTTCCACTTCGTGATTGTGCACCACTTGTTGTTGATTCTTCACAAAAAAATACAGTTTTATATCTTTATGTTTGAAGCCTGAAATGTGGCAAAAGGTCGCAAAGTTCAAGGGGGCCGAATACTTTCGCAAGGCACTGTATTTGGCTAAGGTGTATGCTAACTTTCGACTAAGGTTGTCACGAACCTCGCCGAAGATGGTGCCTCTTCCTGTTCGGGCGGTGCTCGGCGGTCGTCGTCGCCGGCCTATTAGCTGCCATCGATTCCCTTTCCGTTTGTTTTGGGTTATTGGGTAATTGGGTACACCTGTTTTGTATTAGGGTTTGTTTGTAGGGTATTTAAGGGCACTAGGCCCGCTGGGTATTTGTGCGGGCTTGTTTTTGTTACTCTGTGTTTAATGGTGTGATTTATTTGTGTATTTATTTTCCGGACTATTTTGTCCTGTTGTTTGGACTGGCAACTTATATACGCCCTGTGTGTTGGTGTGACTGTTTTGTTGCGCTGGGGAATAAATTTGAAAAACGACTGAACCCTGCTCTCTGCGCCTGATTCCACCCACCACACCTAGTTGATCGTAACAAAGGTTTATGGAAACTTTCCATACAACTTTCAGCTGTATCCTGTCTCACATCGCCTATACATTGCTAGGTGCTTTCAGTGTTGACAGTATTAAAATACAACAACTCATGTACAAAAACACTGTAATACAAACAAGCTACAACGTGAAATCGCATTTATCCCATTCAGACCCTAGAAAGCTAAAACTACATCGCCCACAATGCAACGCTAGCATACGTTGGCAGCTCAGCTAACTATCTGCAACTTAATATTAAGAAGGTGTTCTTAATGTTTTGTACAGTCCGTGTAGATCAAAACTTTTCTGTAATTCATCTGGCAGGTATAGTATATAATAGATCAGCAGTCTTTTCACTGCCAAGACGACCCTGTCCTTATAAGGCTTTACTGCCCTTTAAGTATGCTGCTTCAGATAGAGCGTTGTGTGTTTTATGGGGGACCTTGGACCAGGGAGCCATGTTCAACAACTTCCTGTCAGGAAATGGGGACATCCAGGGTCCCCTTGGAAGACCTCACTTCCTCCCGAAGTTGTTCTTGGAATAAGAACTGAGACAGAGGAATGTTTTTACTCTGAGGTTTTATATCAGCTGTGCTATTTGTGAGATTACCATCTGATATCAGGAGTGCGAGATGTTTTAGGCATGATAAGAGGATGTAAGTTCAGAATAGCTATTATCTTTAAATGAGAATTGGGATCAATGAATGAAATCAAAGTGGAAAGCCTGCAGGCCTGAATCCTAACTTGACAGTAAGTCAAATATCCCATGCAAACCACCCATTGGCTTCAAGATTTACGCAAAAGTTGGAAAGTACATACATTAAACTCAAGTCAGGATTCAACCTGTATAGCGTAATGTACAAAATAAACTAAATGTTGTTTGAAAAAAGAACTACTGTGTGTGCACCATGATTCCACCTTCAGCCCAGCCAGTGTATGTCACAGACATACTAAAGATGCAACATTTACACTGTGACCATGGGATCATATTTATGTTGGGGAGCTGGTTTGAAGGCTGTGGTATTTTGTGATAACTGTAGATAGAGGCTTCCATCAAATCATGCATGGCTTATGATCGCTTTAATCTCAGCAATCACTGTTTACATCAAGATGAAGCAAAGAGGAATTCCCAAAAGATGTCTACAAATGTGGTAGTACATGTAATAAAACCATTTGTTATGTTGATACTATATAATTCAAATGCTTACATGTAGGCTATTGCAAATGTAAGCACTACCATCTTCATGTGCTTAGTATTATTTAGATGCTTTGTACTCAGTCTGGACAGTCTTTGACCACTGCTGTGATACATTGTCTTCCTCCCAGTGGGACAGAGTTCTACAACAGGACACCCTGACTCCTACTCCTTATTATCTTGCCTATCCATCATGGTGGTCCTCCAGTTGGCCCAGACCGATGTCAATGAGCCCATTTCAGCTCGCTCTCGGTAGATAGCGATGATATCATAGCTTCCAGACTGGTGTGCTGATTCATTAACATGAGACGGAGGTTTGTTTTGGTCTAGTTCCACTGGGCTGATTACACACTGGTCTGGCCTTGTTTGGGGTTGTCCCTCGGGGGTCTTTTGGGTTCACATCGGACAGAACATGTCATCTTTGTAGCCTGACATTATGCCTAATTCCCAATCAAACACCTACCCTCTCAGTTTGTGTCTTTTGGATAAATGTCAAAGGTCAGTGAGTTTGTGAGATCATGTTGCGCCCCTATCCATACTGACACATCTTAGAAGTCGGGGGAGATATTAGCAACACAGGGCTATGCTAGGTGGGCTTTTGCAATATTGGTAACAACATCCAAATGCTGGGAACAATGTTATCTCCTCCCAACGTCTTAACAACGTCTTCATCTCCTGTGCATCTCATCCTAATGTCTTCAGCTCCTCTGGAACAGATGACACTGTCACCACTGAGGGTTAAAGTAGTTTTGCGATTTGCCAAGGAATGCTGTTTTGGAGAACCCCTGGAGAACTTTGTCTGCCTCTCCAGTGACCTCCCCACCTTGGAGAACAGATGCCGTGTGGACGGGTTCCCCTGGTAACCAAATATTGAAATCAGCAGTGCTAAAACATGGAAATTTGCCTGGAATCCCCTAGGAGCCATACTTCATGCGTTTCGGATGGACAAAGTCAAAAAACGTCTATGGACCAGTGGTGTCTCAACAAGGGAGGCAGAGAAATAACTTCTGATAGGATTTGCTGAATCAGGGAATACACTTAATCTAGGTATCTATGGTCTTAAAAACACACTGGGACTTTGTTTTATGATAAACACAGCTTAGATGGATAGCTACCATTATGCACACTTATGCACAATAATTATGCATTGCTCCATCAACATTCTAAATGCGTGTGATAAGCAATAAATACTGTTCAGGAATTTGAATATTGGGATTCTGATCAAAATACCAAAGGCACTGGTTTCATTATGGGACATGGTCTGTCAGATGTTGATGTTCTGCATGGTGTGAAACAGGAAGCATGTGAGCCAGGTTGTACAGGATAAATGAGACCCAAAAGTCTTGAATGAAGTACCTCTTCTACAGTTTACATCAATGGCAGAAGGAGCAGCTGATGACAAGTCTTAATATATATTTTATTTCAATCATTCCCTACAGACTTATTCGTTATCAAAAGCCCTGAGGAGAGTCTGTTAGGCACGGACTAAGTCTCAGACATGAAACAGTTTTATATATAGAAAGGGAAATCCTGTTTTTCATTTCAGGCTTGGATACATGTTGGTATTGGCACTAGTTGAGGATTGCCCAATCGCTTTCCTCTTTCATGCGGTCGTAAATCAGCGAGCCAATGATTAGCTTTCCCTGGATGCCTCCGAGGCAGCCCTGTTAGAAACAGGATCAAAGAACCCCAAGAAGCTGTCCATTTCAGTCTCTGACCTGGGAACCATTAAGAAAACCACCAATATTTACGACAAGTTTTACACTGGCCATTATTGACATATATTTCAAACTCTCTTCTTCCTATCATAAAGATGAAAGTCTTTCTTCATTTTTGTTGTATTAGGGTTTTGATTGGACTGTTGTGCAGCCTTGAAGTAACCTTGGGGGCTGGACGATGTAAAAACTCTAAATAATTTTGATAGCTGTGGTCTGTGTTTGAGCGGGTGACGACTCCCACACTGTGATAATCGCTTTAGACGCATTTTAATACATGAAAGGATTCAGCCTGGCAATGTGGGAAAAGAGGTTTAAAATACTTTTGTATGGTTATTCAAACTCTAAAAATGTCTTCCTGCAAATAGAAATGAGTAGTAGTGAGCCAAAACGATCCAATGTGTCTTTCTCTGGACAGGTCAAGGAGAATTTGTGTGACTTCTGGTTAATTGGTTCCAGGCCTTTTGAGGATATGCTCTACTGTACTCAATTGACCCTTCACTAAGCCCCGCCCCAGCCATCTGGGAAACCAATCGCAGCACTCCAATGGATAGCAACACGGTCGTAACTAGTTACTACAACCACAAAGTCATAAAATCCTACTTATTTCTACAATTTCTCTTTTTAAAATCTAATTTTAAACCTAACCCTAATATTAACCACACTGCTAACCCTATGCCTAACCCTACGCTTAATTGAAGATCAAAAATCTAATTTTTGTTTTCATGAATTTGTACACTATAGCTAAGTTTTACTTTGTGGCTGTGGTAACTAGTGGAATCTAGTGGAACAGAGTGGATCCAGGAATGTCACAAGTTAATTAACATGAAAAAACTCTATAATGAATGGCTAAATTATTTCCGAAACAATCTTTCTCATCACTCTGTTCCACCACCATATTTGGTAGTGAGTGGAAACGGCAAATAGATGCTTTATATTTATACATCCAGTGAAATATCTGTCTCGTACATTTTACCAGGTTCCCGTGAAGCAATTGTAATGACAGTCCACCACAACATAACCCAGAGTATCCTGATCAGCAAGGGGTATTCTGTGTTTAATTTCATTGTGTATTAAAAACACAGGTTGAGATCGTTGTGAATGCATTTCCCCAGTGGTTAAAAGGGGAAGTGGGTTTGCCGGGAAAATGTTGTCCGAGGTTGCAACAGTAACCAAGGGGGCGGGGCTTAGCGAAGGGTCAATTGTACAGACATGTATTGTAGCAAATGAACTGTACATGTGCTGTATTTTCCTTTGACATAAAAAACGTTTCCTGATCGTTTTCTTTTTCAGGTTAGAACACAACTCTTTCCAAGGACACAGGGGAGAAGCTGAGTTCATACTACATCATCCAAGTTACAAGAACAAGCTCCTCTTTATAACAGTAGAACCTATTTGTTACTGTTCACAGTCCACATCCTTATCCTATTCTTCAGAGAGGGTGGCTTCACCATGTTGTCAGTCAGTCCGGAAGTCTGGAAACTCAGAGAGAGAGAGACTCTGATCCTCGCAGAGATTTCCCCGTGGACTTCACACCCAGGCTTTTGTCTCTGTGATGGATGCAGGCCTGAGGGGGATTAGTCACTGTCTGGCTATCTGCAGTGGGGTTAGGCAGGGCTGCACTCGGCATGCACAGGCCCTGTTAACCAAACACTGCCATAACCAAGATAGAATAGATGGAGACATATGGTGATGGAAGGAAACCGGGAGACAGTGTGCCAAAATAGAAGAGTCACCATGACAATTATAAATAGTGACATTAGGGTTCCTAAATAGAGATAGGCTATTTGGCAAGGATTAGTTTGAATGACAAATTACTGCACTGTACATGCCCTCATGAATACTGTAATGCTGAAATCACACTGATGTAGTTATAAATGGCCTAGTCAAGGATTTCCCTCTTCATCTGCCCCATCCCTGTTACCGGGCCTGTGTTAGATTTTAGTCCATAACCAATGGATTGGTTCCCAACAAGTTCAAAGAGATAATGAAATGCACCTATTATCCAAAAAGAAATGTTACTTTTGTTTTACAACTTGACAATACACATCACTATTTTGCACTACTGTTCAGACAGAAGGGTAGCTTTTCAACTCTGATATCTATATATTATGTCTGGAGGCACTGACCTCTTTCATGCCACTGATTTGTGCGACTGACAGCTGATTGTCAGTATTGATTTTGGCTCCTTCATAGGGGACTCCCTACAGAGAGGCAGATTGCCATTGAAATAGGCCATTGAAATCATCCATTGCTGAATTACATTGTCTGTAGAGATATGAGTATTAGCTAGGCTGTCTGCAGTAGTCAGATCTGTGGGTTTGAGCGAACTTGCAGACCCAGCCGATCGTCAAGGCTTTGAGAGCTTAGGAATACAAACTTAGTACACTCTCGTCAATGGCTGACAGTGTTACGGTTTACAACATGGCTCTTGGATGTTTCATGAAGTGACACCAGAACACATGAGAACATTTGGACCGGAAGGCCTGCTTGTGACATGAGAGGGGCTTCCCCTGCATCCCTCTGGTTTGTTTTGGAGAGTGGACGGACGGTGGTTACCCTCTGAATTTGAGAAGGAAGAAGCATGAAGTGACCTCACGAGGCCTGCAGTGTCTGTCACGCTGTTGCTCTGCGGTGTAGACAGCTGTAGTAGCTCACTGGATAGAGCCGAGGGATTTGAGGTTTGTTCCAACATTTTTCATTATTGTACATATTGGTGAAAAAGCAATGCAAAAAAAAAGGCTTCTTATTTTAAAGTACCATACAGTAAGCCAGATTCTAGACAAAAATTGGAACAAAGTACAAATCCGGTTCATGTTAACAATAAGAAGTAAGCACCCTATTTTTCCATGCGTGATATAGATCCAGGGAACAATGAATAGGCAGGGAGGCATAGTTCTTTTGGTAGGGTATTCCTCCCAGACCTAGTGGAGTTACATTGATTTCTGGCTCAATGATTTTAACCTTTATTCCAGAGCTGTGACATAGATCTTAACAGATTCGACATCCAATCAAACTTTATCATGAATGAAGCCCATAGTGTAGATTTATTGACACAATAATCATGGTGTAAGAGGAAAGATGACTGCTGAAAAAGTTATTTGTGACGTTACAAGGACTGGAACAGTATTCAATATTAAAATATTTCAGATCAGTGAGTACGGGCCCAGAGGTTTTTCCTGAATCCTGACCATGTCACCTGACTATGACAAAACACTGGGACCTAGTTTTCTGTTCTGGTCACTTGGCCAGGAAAAATATATGTTCCTATACACGGGTTGGTTGTTTAACTATAGGGTAAAACAGACAGGGTTGGCTTAGGCCTTGTCTAGACCTGACAGTTCATGCAGCTTTAGTATTATATAGTTCTGATCATGGAATTCCGAACGCTATTGCATCTACACCTACATTTAAATGTCTCTACCATGTCCACAGTGATTCCGGATTCTCGAGCCATATTCAAATGTCCTTATGCATTATATGGAATAGGCAAAATATGATAATAACACAACAACTGATGGCAGTAGCTAACTATTGTAGCTAACTAGCAAGCTAACCTTGGTAGCTAGCAAGCAATGCTAAAGGGATTTCAAACGGGTTAGCACAACTCCAAAATCGTTTTTCAAAATATTAGCTAGAGGGCTAGCATTTGAGGCCAGCAAACATGTTCCTCATATGCTAGAAACGTATTTCCTCCAACATTATAATGAAAAGGTGCCTCTCGGTCCCAAAACACACGTTTTTAGGAGACTTGTGGGAGGAGTGCTGATAACGTCACCCACTGTATGCGCTTTTGGTAGCTTGGCTACATCCAGACTGAGGAGACATGCACACACAATGCATCCCTGACCACCTTCTGATGTGGTCAGCCAGATCTGAACACAATCAGACCACAACTTTTGTGCATCTAGGCCCGTCTTTCAATGTGATCTTCATAATCTGACAGCAGAAGTTGAAAGTACTGTAAGTGTCAAGTGTAGACACGACCTTAGACTGTTGAAAACAAGTAAACTATATTTAGTCTCCAAATGTTTTACACAAACATACATACCTTTGCACAATGAGCACTTGTCTCTCAAATACATCATAATTTAGCTATCTAGCAATTTTTTATTATTAGCAGACATGAAATCAGTCAAAACAAGACACAGTATCAATAACAAAATCTCTATGATTTCCCACACAGCAGCTTATTGTCACTGTTGCTAGCTAGCTGACCACTCAGAATGATAATAACACACACCTTTCGGCCACATAGATGTATGCATAATTTTCATTTAATACATTTACATTTTAGAAGACACTCTTGTCCCTTATGGGACTTGAACCCACAAGCTTTACATTGCAAGTGCCATACTCTACCAACTGAGCTACACACGACTACTTACTCACCCTGTAGGTGAATTATGCATAGAGCTTTGCAGACTGCATAACTATTGCACAACTACAATGAGACAGTGAATTCACATGCAATAGTTCAAATGAAAACAACACGGGGCAGCCAAGTTCATGCAACTGTCAGTGAACAAGCAAAACCTGGTTGTCCTGACAAGAAACTCCAAACTCTGTAATGGAGATTATAAATATCTAATTCTATGATTTACTATTACATTTCCCATATCAGACATTGGGGTGTCTTGTAATTACTATTTTTATCTTTAAATAATCATTAATCAACAAAGAGGTGAAAAGAGGGCAACCCAGTCAAGTGTCAGACAGAGTTGTTGTTCTCATTTTATGTCAGACAGAGTTGTTGAGGTAAAGTCAGAATGGCAGCTGGCAGGTTTGTGAAGTCATCTGGTTTGCACTCATGAGGTCTATCCCTCACACTTTCTGTATATCTCTCTCTCTCTGATTGTGTTTTGCTCTTCATGGATTTGGACTTTACTAGGGGGAAAATGATGAGACAGGAGTCACCTGCTCCTGTGCTGAAGATAGATGGCAGTGAGAGACAGCCAAGATTGGACGCCAACTACCACCAGAGAAGTGTATCTGGGACAAAGATTCATATGGGCTAGAGGTCACTGGACTGTTGCTTACAGACCTCTCAACAGTCTAGACTAACCCACATATTTTAACCCAGTGATGGATAAACATACAATTAGGTTGGGATTTCGTAACATGTTACTTTACATTTAGCTACCATCTATAAAGGATTTATAACCAGGTTTAAGTCTACTTCTGGAAGCACTGATATAGCCTACTAGATTTGACTTATGCCTCTTTAAGAGAGGGTGTTGGTTTGGAGATTGCGGAACTCACCAAAATTCTCTCCACATTTGCTGTGTGTGTGTCCACAGCCGGGGGCATGTATATGAGGAGGATAAACCATGAGCAAGACCTTCAAAAATGTTCCACCTCCCACGGGTGTCCACATCTAAGGGCGATGGTGCAGTTGCCATAGGGACACCAGATTGTTTTGGTTGGTGTTGGTTAGACTTCCTTCTTTATGAGCGATGCCTTCTCTGCTTCAGATTTCCCCTTCTCTCCCTCCTAAAGCAACAGGAGGACCCATTTCCATTGTGCATTCAGAGACTTGGTTCTTTCATGGAAAGACTTTCATCATAATAAAGCCTTACACCCATTGGCATAATTACTTGTAATTAAGACCATTATGTTCAACTGCCTCAATAACCATAGCAAGATGGCACAGACAGATGGTCGCCTCGCTTCACATCCTTAGGAAACTATGCAGTATTTTTTACTGCAGTATTTTTTTCTTACATAGTGTAACGTCGTCTGTGTGTAGCTGGTGTGATGAGTCAGGCGCAGGACAGCAGATATGAGTAAGAAAAACACTTTTACTCAAAAATCTAAATATATACACGTAATATACACAGCCACACAATACAGATCACAATACAACAAACAATCACAAAAACCATGTGGGGAACAGAGGGTTAAATAATGAACAGGGGATTGTGGGAGTGAAAACAGGTGTGTGAAACTAAGACAAAACAAATGGAAAATGAAAAGTGGATCTTAAGTTGTGCCGTGGCGGAGGTCTTTGTGGGCTATACTCAGCCTTGTCTCAGGATGGTAAGTTGGTGGTTGAAGATATCCCTCTAGTGGTGTGGGGGCTGTGCTTTGGCAAAGTGGGTGGGGTTATATCCTTCCTGTTTGGCCCTGTCCGGGGGTGTCCTCGGAGTGGGCCACAGTGTCTCCTGACCCCTCCTGTCTCAGCCTCCAGTATTTATGCTGCAGTAGTTTATGTGTCGGGGGGCTAGGGTCAGTTTGTTATATCTGGAGTACTTCTCCTGTCCTATTCGGTGTCCTGTGTGAATCTAAGTGTGCGTTCTCTAATTCTCTCCTTCTCTCTTTCTCTCTCTCGGAGGACCTGAGCCCTAGGACCATGCCCCAGGACTACCTGACATGATGACTCCTTGCTGTCCCCAGTCCACCTGGCTGTGCTGCTGCTCCAGTTTCAACTGTTCTGCCTTATTATTATTCGACCATGCTGATCATTTATGAACATTTGAACATCTTGGCCATGTTCTGTTATAATCTCCACCCGGCACAGCCAGAAGAGGACTGGCCATCCCACATATGCTCTCTCTAATTCTCTCTTTCTTTCTCTCTCTCGGAGGACCTGAGCCCTAGGACCATGCCCCAGGAATACCTGACATGATGACTCCTTGCTGTCCCCAGTCCACCTGACTGTGCTGCTGCTCCAGTTTCAACTATTCTGCCTTATTATTATTCGACCATGCTGGTCATTTATGAACATTTGAACATCTTGACCATGTTTTGTTATAATCTCCACCCGGCACAGCCAGAAGAGGACTGGCCACCCCACATAGCCTGGTTCCTCTCTAGGTTTCTTCCTAGGTTTTGGCCTTTCTAGGGAGTTTTTCCTAGCCACCGTGCTTCTTCACCTGCATTGCTTGCTGTTTGGGGTTTTAGGCTGGGTTTCTGTACAGCACTTTGAGATATCAGCTGATGTACGAAGGGCTATATAAAATAAATTTGATTGATTGATTGATCGGCGGTAGCTAGAAGGCCGGTGATGTCAACCGCCGAATGCAGCCTGAACAAGAAGAGGGACCGACTTCGGCGGAAGTCGTGACAGTACCCCCCCTTGACGCATGGCTCCAGCAGCGCGCTGACACCGACCTCGGGGACGACCCGGAGGACGAGGTGCAGGGCGATCCGGATGGAGACGGTGGAAATCCCGCAACAATGAAGAGTCCAGGACGTCCTCCACCGGCACCCAGCATCTCACCTCTGGACCGTATGCCTCCCACTCCACGAGGTACTGGAGGCCCCTCGTCCGACGCCTCGAGTCCAGGATAGCTCGAACAGCATAACGGCGGGGCCCTCTCGATGTCAGAGGGGGGCGGAGGAACCTCCTGCACCTCAGCTTCCTGGAGTGGACCAGCCACCACCGGCCTGAAGAGAGACACATGGAATGAGGGATTAATACGATAATCTGGGGGAAGCTGTAACATGTAACATACCTCGTTCAGGCTCCTCAGGACTTTAAATGGCCCCACAAACCGCAGACCCAGTTTCCGGCAGGGCAGGCGGAGGGGCAGATTTCGGGTCGAGAGCCAGACCCGGTCCCCCGGTGTGAACACCGGGGCCTCACTGCGGTGCTGGTCAGCGCCCTCTTTTGCCGCCTGACGGCCCGTTGCAGGTGCACATGGGCAGCGTCCCAGGTCTCCGAGTGCTTGACCCATTCGTCCAGCGCAGGAGCTTCGATCTGGCTCTGATGCCACGGTGCCAGAACTGGCTAATAACCCAGTACACACTGGAAAGGAGAGAGGTTAGTGGAGGAGTGGCAGAGCGAGTTTTTGGCCATCTCTGCCCAGGGGATGAACGCCGCCCACTCCCCCAGCCAGTCCTGGCAATATGACCGCAGAACCCTAACCATATCCTGGTTGGCTCTCTCTACCTGCCCGTTAATCTTGGGGTGAAATCATGAGGTGAGGCTGACCGAGACCCCCAGACATTCCATGAACGCTCTCCAGACCCTGGACGTGAACTGGGGACCTCGATCAGAGACTATGTCCTCAGGCACCCTGTAGTGCCGGAAGACATGAGTGAACAGGGCCTCCGCAGTCTGTAGGGCTGTAGGGAGACCGGGCAAAGGGAGGAAACGGCAGGACTTAGAAAACCGATCCACAATGACCAGGATCGTGGTGTTGCCCTGTGAGGGAGGAAGACCCGTCAGGAAGTCCACCGACAGGTGGAACCACGGTCGTTGTGGAACAGGTAGGAGTTGTAATTTCCCTCTGGGCAGGTGCCTGGGAGCCTTGCACTGGGCGCACACCGAGCTGGAGGAAACATAAACCCTCACATCCTTGGCCAAGGTGGGCCACCAGTACTTCCCACTAAGGCAACACACTGTCCCGCACTGGCCCGATGCCAGGAGGACCAGAGGAGGGTGACGTATGGTCCCAATAGATCAAACTTTGCGAACAGGAGACGGAACGTACAGGCGCCCAGCTGGACACTGGTGGGGAGTGGGTTCTGTGGGTAACGCCCGCTCAATGTCCGCGTCCAGCTCCCACACCACCGGTGCCACCAGGCAAGAGGCCGGAAGTATGATCCATGGACCACTCCTCTGTGTCATACATCCGGGATAGTGCGTCTGCCTTAGCGTTCTGGGAACCTGGTCTGTAGGAGAGGGTGAAAACAAAACGGGTAAAGAACATAGCCCACCTTGTCTGGCGAGGGTTCAGTCTCCTCGCCGCCCGGATTTAATTCAGATTGCGGTGGTCAGTCCAGATGAGAAAAAGGTGTTTAGCCCCCTCAAGCCAATGTCTCCACGCCTTCAGAGCCTTGACAACAGCCAATAGCTCCCGGTCCCCCACATCATTGTTTCGCTCCGCCGTGCTGAGCTTCTTCAAAAAGAAAGCACAAAAGAAGGTACCTCCCTTCAGCAGTGAGGTAATGGGAGCTGCTACCTGACCAAAACCCCGGATAAACCGCCGGTAGTAGTTGGCAAACCCTGTAAACGGCTGCACTTCCTTTACTGTGGTGGGAGTCGGCCAATTACGCACGGCTGAAATGCGGTCACTCTCCATCTCCATGTGGAAATGTGGTACCCTAAGGAGACGGACTGTTGGAAGAACAAGCATTTCTCAGCCTTGATGTACCGGTCATGATCCATCAGTCGACCAAGCACCCTGCGCACCAGGGACACATGCTCGGCGCGTGTAGCGGAGTATATCAGAATGTCATCAATATACACCACTACACACTGCCCGTGCAGGTCCCGGATAATCTCGTCAACAAAGGCCTGGAAAACTGATGGAGCATTCATCAACCCGTACGGCATGACGAGGTACTCATAGTGCCCTGAGGTGGTACTAAATGCAGTCTTCCATTCGTCCCCCTCTCGGATACGCACCAGGTTGTAAGCGCTCCTGAGATCCAACTTTGTGAAGAAGCGCGCCCCGTGCATTGACTCGATCGCACTGGCGATGAGAGGCAGCGGGTAGCTATACCTACAGTAATCTGGTTGATCCCTCGATTGTCAATTCACGGGCGCAGACCCCCATCCTTCTTCTTCACAAAAAATAAACTTGAGGAGGCAGGTGAAGTGGAGGGCCGAATGTATCCCTGCCTCAGGGATTCGGAGACATATGTTTCCATAGCCACCGTCTCCTCCTGTGACAGAGGATACACGTGACTCCTGGGAAGTTCTGCGTCTACCAGGAGATTTATCACCAATCTCCCCGTTGATGAGGTGGTAACTTAATCGCCCTCTTCTTACAGAAGGCGAGAGCCAAATCAGCATATTCTGAGGGGATGCGCACGGTGGAGACCTGGTCTGGACTCTCCATCGTAGTCGCACCGATGGAAACCCCCACACACCTCCCTGAGCACTCTCGTGACCACCCCTTGAGAGCCCTCTGTTGCCACGCAATAGTGGGGTCATGACAGGCCAACCAGGGTAAGCCCATCACCATGGGAAACGCAGGAGGATCATTAAGGAAGAGACTGATGCAGGGAATGGCCCCTCCTCCGGTTGCCCTAAGTGCAGCACCTCCCAGCTCCATGGGCGTCGGAGCGGAGGTGCTGGGGGATGGAACTGACAGGTCCCGATCCGGACGTCCGCGGGCAGTCAGCAGGTTGTCCAGCCGGATGGACAGGTCCACCAGATGGTCCAATGTGAGGGTGGTGTCTCTGCAGGCCAACTCCTGATGGAAGTCCTCGCGCAGACTGCACCTGCCCTGATCGATCAGGGCCCCGTCGTTCCATCCCGCGCTGGTGGCCAGGGTCCGGAATTCCAAGGCGAAATCCTGCGTGCTCCTCGTCCCCTGCCTCAGGTGGAACAGACGTTCGGGTGAACTCTGCGTAATGATCCAATGCCGCATCTCCCTCACACCATACGCCGTAGGCCCATTCCAGGGCTTTGCCTGAGAGGCAGGAGACGAGGGCGGACACACTCTCACGCCCCGAAGGAGCCAGGTAGAGCTCCAGCTGTAGTAGAAAACCCTGACATCCGGCAGCCGTCCCATCATACTCCCTCGGGAGCACGAGTCGAATCCCGCTGGGACCAGGGGAAGGAGGGGTGGACAGTGGGACCTGTTGTAGTGGAGCTGGTGGAGGCGCTGGAAAACCTCTCTCCAAATGATCCATAGTCTGCAGCACGCGATCCATGGCCGTGCCCAGACGTTGCAACATGATCGCGTGCTGCTGAACGCGCTCCTCCACTGGAACAGGGAGGGCATCTGCTCCTGCTGACTCCATTCTTAGTTGAGTGATTCTGTAATGTCGTCTGTGTGTAGCTGGTGAGATGAGTCAGGCGCAGGACAGCAGATATATGAGTAATAAAAACACTTTTACTCAAAAATCCAAATATATACACGTAATATACACGGCCACACAAAACAGAGGGTTAAATAATGAACAGGTGATTGTGGGATTGAAAACAGGTGTGTGAAACAAAGACAAAATAAATTGAAAATGAAAAGTGGATCGGCGGTACCTAGATGACGCCCAAAAATCGTAAGTGTCCAGTGAAGTTGAAGAAACATATAGCCGGGAAGAACTATTGAATATAAGAGCAACATCAACTTACCAACATTATGACCAGGAATATGACTTTTCCAAAGTGGAACCTTTGTTCGAACCTCCACCCTGGACATTGGTTCTAATCCCAGAGGCCGACCCAAAACAACGTTGTTGCCGCATTAGAGGCAGACGGGGCGGCCTCCTGGTCGGATTTACAAGGTGAGCACACCATCCAAAGCTTCCAAGCATATTACTCGCCAATGTCCAGTTTCTAGACGACAAGGTGGACGAAATTAGGGCATGAGTTGCCTTCCAAAGAGACATCAGAGATTGTAACATTCTCTGTTTCACAGAAACATGGCTCACTCTGGATATGTTGTCAGAGTCGGTATAGCCACCGGGGTTCTCCATGCATTGTGCCGACAGAAACAAACATCTCTCTGGTAAGAAGAAGGACGGGGGTGTATGCCTCATGATTAACGACTCATGGTATAATCATAACAACATACAGGAACTCAAGTCCTTTTGTTCGCCTGACCTAGAATTCCTTACAATCAAATGCAGACCGAATTATCTTCCAAGAAATTCTCTTTGATTATAGTCACAGCCGTGT
This sequence comes from Oncorhynchus mykiss, assembly GCF_057628025.1. Taxonomy (NCBI): domain Eukaryota; kingdom Metazoa; phylum Chordata; class Actinopteri; order Salmoniformes; family Salmonidae; genus Oncorhynchus; species Oncorhynchus mykiss. The sequence goes on from NC_143026.1 coordinate 24,345,196, forward strand.
ATATCCCCCCCAAGCAGATACCTCAACGGCCCTGAAAGAACTTCACGGGACTCTACGTAAAACCATATATCCTAAGGATGCATTTATTGTAGCTAGGGATTTTAATAAAGCTAATTTGAGAACAAGGTTACCTAAATTCTACCAGCACAATGATTGTTGCACCTGCTCGAGTAAAACATTGGACCACTGCTACTATAACTTCCGCGATGCATACAAGGCCCTCCCCCGCGCTCCCTTCGGCAAATCTGACCATGACTCCATCTTGTTTCTCCCCTCCTATAGGCAGAAACTAAAACAGGTCTCGCCCGTGCTTAGGTCTATCTAACACTGGTCTGACCAATTAGGATTCCACACTTCAAGATTGCTTCAATCACGTGGACTGGGATATGTTCCGGGTAGCCTCAGATAATAACATTGACGAATACGCTGACTTGGTGAGTGAGTTTATTAGGAAGTGCATTGGAGATGTTGTACCAACTGTGACAATTAAAACATTCCCTAACCAGAAACCGTGGATTGATGGCAGCATGCCACTTTAATATTGTTTACATATCCTACATTACTCATCTCATATGTATATACTGTATTTTATACCTTTTATTGCATCTTGCCTATGCCGCACGGCCATCGCGCATCCATACATTCATATGTATATATTTTTATTCCATCCCCTTACATTGTAAGAATAAGGAAGTGGTTGTGAATTTGTTATATATTACTGCCCTGTCAGACTAGAAGCACAAGCATTTTTCTACACTTGCATTAACATCTGCTAACCATGTGCACAATAAAATTGGATTTGAAGACAGTGAATAGGTAAGTTCAGAAAATGGGTTAAGTTTATTAGTTTGAAACCCCGTGGATTCCAAGGATTCTGGCCGAAATCACTAAGTTTAATTGTCCATTTAGTTGGATGTAGTGGAGAATGTCTCACCTTGTGAGGAAATACTGAGAGAGATGCATCACTTGATGAACTGAAAATAGTTTCCTTTCTTATCCAATCAAATCCTTGTTTTGGCATGATGTCACTGTTCAAGCTGTTTTTCCTTAGAAAGACCTACAGCATAGCAGCCCTTTAGCAACCATATCTGTCTTGATCTTCAATATGATAAAGCAAGTGGATTCCATCTTATATTCAAACTTTTACGTTCCTCTTGCATTGATGTCAGTTTGAGTTCTCACGTTAGGATTCAGGCTATTATGGCGAACATTAATGGTCCACATACTCAATGAAATACTTTTTTAATAAACATGGATCATTGGTATGTGTGTCTTTTCGTTTGACATGAACTTGATCTTGGTTTGGTGAAAGAAAAAAGTAAATATGGGGGAATATCCTGTGGGAATTTGAGTGTAAAATATTAAGTGACTGAACAGCAGCAGAATCAGTTTACCACAGCCGCTTGTTGCCAGGTATTACTTTGTCAAAGTCGAGTCAGTCTAATGCATGTCTGCTTCGCTCGTAAAACATTTTAATCAAACTAGGAACGCACGAAAAGATGAATTGCGGGGGTAAAGGGTTGTTTGTCATAGTGGCCTTATTTTATACTGTAGTGTTCCACCCTCCTTGTGATTAAGTGGCTGTCTGATTGACATCATGATGTTCTCAGCTCAGTCTCAGAGACACAGGTGAATAGCTAGCCATGTTGTCCCTATACTGCAATGGCTTCCCTCAGAAATGCAAGACTAATGCAACCAGGAGCTTGTAAGGGGAAACGTTTTTTTTTTTAAATCACCAAACTGAGATGGCCAGCCGTTAGATTGAAAAACACCACTCCATGCAGTGTTGGGACAAAGACAATTCACAGTGAAAGACGGCATGCCACTGGTTAGGAGTCAAAGGTTACAGTGACGTAGGAAGCTAAGAGCGATTGTCTCCTATAGTATGCATGTCAAATATAGGATATGAGGGCAGAGCAGAGGTCAAGTATTTTATGGCATCTTTCAAAGATGCGGTAATGATAGAGGGAGATGTAGTTCTATGTTCTTCTGACAGAGGCTGGATGGAGAGGAAGAGGGAGCATAATGGTCTTGGCAACAGGTCTGCTCTACCTCACTATATCTGTCTCAAGGATATACAGTGTAGCGGTATTTATTAGAGAGGAGTAAAGATAAAGATTTTGTTCGGGTGCCAGGCAGGTATTAACCATGCCGAAAGGAAAAAGAGTAGAATAGAGAGAGTACCACTACCAGACCCACACACATCAGCAGAAGAGACTGCCTAGAGTGTAGTCTGTTTACCAGATAGCCAGTGGAGAGAAAAGAGAATACACACCCTATAAAACCCACATTACAGCACAGGGGTAACCCCACCAATAATACCTCATACAATAATAATAATAATGGCAGAGCAATTGAACAGCGACTTCATACAAGAAAGAACCCAGTCATCAACAGAGAATTTGTAATAATCTGTATTATCTTCCAGTGGAGGAGTGCAGAGGGTATGAATGTGGGGGGTGTTCATAGACACAACAAAGGCCTTAAAAATGTCCACAATCTTCATTTGTACACACCACCTCAATACAGTTCACATAACAATACACAACTTGCAAACAACATTCCTTTTACCTAAAATGTCCACCCAAACACTTCTGGCAGGGCAATATTCCAGCTCTAATGAACTTCAACGGGAAGTGCATTTGAAAATAGAAAGTCTGTTGCAGGGTAAAGCACTGGAACGATAGAGGGAAGAGAAAGAGAACAAGAGATCTTCAGGTGTACTGTCTGACCGTCCGATGGTTTGTTGGTTTGTATGTCAAAGCTTTGCAACAATGTTGCTACTAATCCATGGATCCATAACCTGTGCGGTCCCAACCGATAACAACCACGACCTAGAGCGGTCACACCGATGATTGAGTTAAATACTTTATAAACTACACACGCTGAAAATAAACAAGGACATCTGCAGCATAGCACACACAATCAAACTGTCCGCCAACCAAGAGCTCCTCCCCAGAGAGTTGTCTTTATTTCCTCCTTCCTTACTGCTGATGCGCTCTTAAAGTGGCAGCGCACGGTGAAGGCTCCGTGCAGGATTTTGTACAGTACAGATTCATAAAAAGCAATATATCAGATCTTTACAGTATATCAATGTAGATAGTGGGCTACCTCATGGAAAGAGATTCATGGTCATGGTTTTGTCTTGGTAAAGGTAAAGGTAAAGGTTCCATGACACTCTGCTGACTCCACAGATAACCCTCCACCTCCCAGGATGCTTGGCTTTATAGACTACCTGAGGTTTACCTCTTATGACCTGTGGCCTGTTCTGAAGACTGAGCAGATATAAATATATTATGTAGAACAGATATTATTGTCAGATATCCTGTTGTCTCTATTCAATAAATTTCAATGTGCAAAGTGTGTGTTCCACTGCAATGACTGGTGCCTGTATCTACACCACTCTCCTCACCAGCCTGCTCTGCTCTCAGTTTCTCTGAGCACTCAGTGAGGAGGGCATACTGCCATGGGCACCCTCTGGCAGCGGGGGAGAGTATGGTGGGTGCCAGCTGATTTTTGTTCCACAAGACAGTGCTTTCTCTCTTTACCGTTGACGCTGGCTGATCGTGGTGAAGCTGAAGCACAGACCAACACCACCACAAGGCCTGCAGAGCTGGCTACTCAGCAGGCTGACATCATCTCTGGAGAGATGGGAAATTTGGGTTTGGTTCTTGCCTCAAAGCATGGCATGCAGTATCCTGGTTCAGCGGCATTTCCTTCCTTTCAAAATGGCATGGTTTGGCTCAGAGAAGTGTTAGCATTGAAAATTGTGAAGGTTTATTTTTAGATATTTTAGGTTTAGCCACCCTGGTCTGATATTAAATTACAGAATGAATGATACCCGTTCGTCAGTCATGGAAAAAGTAGCATGTTCTTTCACTGTCTCTGTTTAAAATTAATGAGCTTAAATCTATTTTCAGATGTATTAAAGCCTGCACATCTGCAGACTGAAAGAAAATCTCAAGATTATAAATGCATGTTTTGTGTTTTGACATCTTCTGAAGCTATGCCTGCATATCCTCCAGGTTTCGGAAATTCACACATGATTTCCAATTTCTCCTTTTCCCTTTGCCAAGACTGACAGTTACTTCAGGCCTGTGGTATTGTGTCAGTACAGCAGTTGATGTGTGATATGTATTTACTGCCTTTTAATTTATATTACTGTCTGGCCTGTCATGATTTAAGGACTGTGAATGTAATGGAGCTAGCTTATTTCTATTTAGTACAGATGTAGCTAATTCACTGCACTCTTCATTTATCAAGGCAAATGTCAGGCCATTGAATACTTGGTGCAAAGACACACTAAACTAACGGTAATTAGTCCAATTAAAGCGACCTGACCAAATTCACATAGAAATGTGTGTTATAGATCTGTCAAAGCAGTCTAAGAAGCAAGTCTAAGAAGTGCTATTTCTATGCTGCCCATTCTTAAGTTTTGTTTGTGCCTCTTTTACTTTAGCTTTTGTACACCAGCTTAAAAGAGCTGAAAATACAATATTCTTGGTTATGGAAAATATATTTCACAGCGGTTTAGATGGTACAATGATTATCTACAGTGTACTGCTTGTTTTGTCACATAAACTGAAATTAGGCTAACTATTAGAATTTTAGCAACCAGGAAATGGCAGAGCGATTTCTGCATAGTGCATCTTTAATAGATACATGGGACATTGAAATAGATACTGGTTTGAACATGGTCTTGTCTATCTCATTCTGACTCTGACCCAACCTCTGACATCCAGTAGCTTAACAGGGATGACATCACCGTCCTCCTCAATGTATGGAGTGGTGCTGTTTAGACCACGGAGCAGCTGTGGAGCGTGCGTCTTTGACAGGCCTTTGGCTTTGGGACATCTTTGCCCGCTTTCTCCGGTCTCTTTGTAACTAAAGCCTAGTCAGTACATACGCAATGAGCTGCTATCCCACTGCTGACAGTGACTACACACTGGGAGCGGCTAGATGTGATAGCTATGTCAGGCTAGCTCAGGTGACCTACGGGGATTTAGTACTAAAGTATTTGTAACATTACTGACCCTGCTGATCTCTTGGCCACGGTTTATAGGTTTCTATCTTGGACCAGATCTACATTCTCCGGTCATGTCTCTCTTGCAAACAGTTATCTCAAAGAGACTAACCTGGATAAATAAAAGTTTATGTAGATATTAAAAAGAGTCACAAGGGATGTGATGAGTTGCTACAGTCCCCTGAACCATTTTGGAGATCCCATCCACTGTGAAGTTTTTTCCAATGGGGATACTGGACTGTTCATCATAGAACTGACAAACCAAATCTTGCTAATATAAACCATGTCTCTAGGGCAGGGGTGCACAGCTCCAGTTAGGAAGTTAGCAGGACTAGGATGAAGATGTCCATAGACCCTGATTGGTAACACTTTACAATAAGCTTCCATTTGTAAAGCGTTTATAATTATGTTATTAATGATTATTTAATCACTCGTAATATCGCATTGATCAAAATAATCCAATCCAAAACAATCCAAAATAATCCAATAACTGGCTAGTGTTTGCCAAATAGTGAGCCAATATTTAGCTCCAGTTATTAGCCATTTATAAATGCACATAACCCATATGTATCATCATAATACCTTATTTTCAATGGTTGCAGTTGAACAATAGTTATCTTCTCACTTTTGGGTGTGATGCATTGGTCCCAGGAATATTTATTTATTTGACTAGGCAAGTCAGTTAAGAACAAATTCTTATTTTCAATGACAAACTGAACTTAATGCAGAACGACAAATTTGTACCTTGTCAGCTCGGGGGTTTGAACTTGCAACCTCTAACCACTAGGCTACCCTGCCGCACCAAAAGGCAGGAGATATTACGGTTACCATTTCACACCAGTGTTCACTATACTTGGACTATGACAGAGAAGTGGTAAGTGTGTTGATATAATAATGTGTTAGGAATGATGGAGAAGGAGGAGAATAGAAGAAACCCTGATGAAACCCTGATGCCCTGGTCAAATTTGCATCCAGAACATTATTCCATCATCATTCCTAACACATTACCAGATTATATCAACACACTTACCACTTCTCTGTCATAGTCCAAGTATAGTGAACACTGGTGTGAAATGGTAACCGTAATACCTTTGGTTGGTGAAACAATGGAGGAGGTATCTTCTCACAACATTGAATGTTTTGGTCTTCATACCCACCATTCATTGACTGAACACGTTTAAGAAAGTGTTGAATCTTCTCTCAGGTATGTTATGATGAGTACAGAATACTGCCTATAAGTATGTCTAAGCTCTGAGTGAACACTCAAATCATCTATCAATTATTTATTAGTGACAGACCTATAAACATTTATAACTGAGTTATCAGCATTTATAACCGCTAAAAGTACAACTTATTTTGTAGTGACATACCTATGAATATTTACATCTGAGTTATCAAAATTTCTAACTGCTAAAATGACATCTTATTTTAAAGTGGCAATACACTGACCATTAACAAATGAGTTACCAACATTTATAAGTGCTGAAAAGATAACTTCAAAGGAAGTGGAAATCTACTGACCATTTATTAATGAGCTGCAAACATTTATAACAGCATATAATCTCATCAATACATAGAAAGAACTACATGTAATTTTATAGAAGGATACATTTGGAAAACTATTTTAATTGCAGTGAGGCAAATCTGTAGCCTACCATTGGTATAGTGAGTAGCCTGACAAGGGAGTTGTCTTTTTAAAACATCTTGAGGATAGGGGAGACGCTAGCGTAGAGCGCCAGATTCAAATAAAATGCTATAAAATTCAAACTTTCATTAAATCACACATGTAAGATACTCAATTAAAGCTACATTCGTTGTGAATCCAGCCAACATGTCAGATTTTAAAAATGCTTTTCGGTGAAAGCATATGAAGCTATTATCTGATAGCCTGCAGCCATCCTCACCAGCAGTAAACATAGGAGCTAGCGTAGCAGGCGCTACACAAAACGCTGAAATAAAATATAAAATATGCATTACCTTTGACAAGCTTCTTTTGTTGGCACTCCCATAATTGTCCCATAATTGTCCCATAAACATCACATAAACATTTGTACGATTAATTCCGTCCATATACAGTGCCTTGCGAAAGTATTCGGCCCCCTTGAACTTTGCAACCTTTTGCCACATTTCAGGCTTCAAACATAAAGATATAAAACTGTATTTTTTTGTGAAGAATCAACAACAAGTGGGACACAATCGTGAAGTGGAACGACATTTATTGGATATTTCAAACTTTTTTAACAAATCAAAAACTGAAAAATTGGGCGTGCAAAATTATTCAGCCCCTTTACTTTCAGTGCAGCAAACTCTCTCCAGAAGTTCAGTGAGGATCTCTGAATGATCCAATGTTGACCTAAATGACTAATGATGATAAATACAATCCACCTGTGTGTAATCAAGTCTCCGTATAAATGCACCTGCACTGTGATAGTCTCAGAGGTCCGTTAAAAGCGCAGAGAGCATCATGAAGAACAAGGAACACACCAGGCAGGTCCGAGATACTGTTGTGAAGAAGTTTAAAGCCGGATTTGGATACAAAAATATTTCCCAAGCTTTAAACATCCCAAGGAGCACTGTGAAAGCGATAATATTGAAATGGAAGGAGTATCAGACCACTGCAAATCTACCAAGACCTGGCCGTCCCTCTAAACTTTCAGCTCATACAAGGAGAAGACTGATCAGAGATGCAGCCAAGAGGCCCATGATCACTCTGGATGAACTGCAGAGATCTACAGCTGAGGTGGGAGACTCTGTCCATAGGACAACAATCAGTCTTATTGTCAGGTGCGTGAATGAGGACCCAAAAGCGAATTAACAAACAGAGTCTCTTTAATGATGAACACACGTGGGCTCAGATGGACAGGTAGATTCCGACAGGACAGGACAAGGTTGCAGCAAACACGATGATAGTCTGGTTCAGGCATGAGACACACAAACAAGAATCCGACAAAGACAGGAGCAGAAACAGAGAGAGATATAGGGACCTAATCAGAGGGAAAAAGGGAACAGGTGGGAAAAGGGGTGAATGAGGTAGTCAGAGAAGACAAGGAACAGCTGGGGGAAAGAGGGACAGAAACGGTAACCTAGTACGACCAGCAGAGGGAGACAGGGTGAAAGGAAAGGACAGAAAGACACAACATGACAATACATGACAGTACCCCCCCACTCACCGAGCGCCTCCTGGCGCACTCGAGGAGGAAACCTGGCGGCAACGGAGGAAATCCTCGATCAGCGCACGGTCCAGCACGTCCCGAGAGGGAACCCAACTCCTCTCCTCAGGACCGTACCCCTCCCAATCTACGAGGTACTGGTGACCACGGCCCCGAGGACGCATGTCCAAAATCCTACGGACCCTGTAGATGGGTGCGCCCTCGACAAGGATGGGGGGGGGGGGGGGGAGACGAGCGGGGGCGCGAAGAACGGGCTTGATACAGGAGACATGGAAGACCGGGTGGACGCGACGAAGGTATCGCGGAAGAAGAAGTCGAACTGCGACAGGATTAATGACCCGAGAAATACGGAACGGACCAATGAACCGCGGGGTCAACTTGCGAGAAGCCGTCTTAAGGGGAAGGTTCTGAGTGGATAGCCAAACTCTCTGACCGCGACAATATCTAGGACTCTTAGTTCTACGCTTATTAGCAGCCCTCACAGTCTGCGTCCTATAACGGCAAAGTGCAGACCTGACCCTCTTCCAGGTGCGCTCGCAATGTTGGACAAAAGCCTGAGCGGAGGGGACGCTGGACTCGGCGAACTGAGATGAGAACAGCGGAGGCTGGTACCCGAGGCTACTCTGAAAAGGAGATAGCCCGGTCGCAGACGAAGGAAGCGAGTTGTGGGCGTATTCTGCCCAGGGGAGCTGTTCTGACCAAGACGCAGGGTTGCGAAAAGAAAGACTGCGTAAGATGCGACCAATAGTCTGATTGGCCCGTTCTGCTTGACCGTTAGACTGGGGGTGAAAGCCGGAAGAGAGACTGACGGAAGCCCCAATCAAACGGCAAAACTCCCTCCAAAATTGAGACGTGAATTGCGGACCTCTGTCCGAAACGACGTCTGACGGAAGGCCATGAATTCTGAAAACATTCTCGATGATGATTTGTGCCGTCTCTTTAGCAGAAGGAAGCTTAGCAAGGGGAATGAAATGAGCCGCCTTAGAGAACCTATCGACAACCGTAAGAATAACAGTCTTCCCCGCTGACGAAGGCAGTCCGGTGACAAAATCTAAGGCGATGTGAGACCACGGTCGAGAGGGAATGGGAAGCGGCCTGAGACGGCCGGCAGGAGGGGAGTTACCGGACTTAGTCTGCGCGCAGACCGAACAAGCAGCCACGAAACGACGCGTGTCATGCTCCCGGGTGGGCCACCAAAAACGCTGGCGAATGGAAGCAAGCGTACCCCGAACGCCAGGGTGGCCGGCTAACTTGGCAGAGTGAGCCCACTGAAGAACGGCCAGACGAGTAGGAACGGGAACGAAAAGAAGGTTCCTAGGACAAGCGCGCGGCGACGGAGTGTGAGTGAGCGCTTGCTTTACCTGCCTCTCAATTCCCCAGACAGTCAACCCGACAACACGCCCCTCAGGGAGAATCCCCTCGGGGTCAGTGGAGGCTACTGAAGAACTGAAGAGACGAGATAAAGCATCAGGCTTGGTGTTCTTAGAGCCCGGACGATAAGAAATCACGAACTCGAAACGAGCGAAAAACAGCGCCCAACGCGCCTGACGCGCATTAAGTCGTTTGGCAGAACGGATGTACTCAAGGTTCCTATGGTCAGTCCAAACGACAAAAGGAACGGTCGCCCCCTCCAACCACTGTCGCCATTCGCCTAGGGCTAACCGGATGGCGAGCAGTTCGCGGTTTCCCACATCATAGTTACGTTCCGACGGCGACAGGCGATGAGAAAAATACGCGCATGGGTGGACCTTGTCGTCAGAGAGGGAGCGCTGAGAAAGAATGGCTCCCACGCCCACCTCTGACGCGTCAACCTCGACAACGAACTGTCTAGAGACGTCAGGTGTAACAAGGATAGGAGCGGATGTAAAACGATTCTTGAGGAGATCAAAAGCTCCCTGGGCGTAAACGGACCACTTAAAGCACGTCTTGACAGAAGTAAGGGCTGTGAGAGGAGCTGCCACCTGACCGAAATTACGGATGAAACGACGATAGAAGTTCGCGAAGCCGAGAAAGCGCTGCAGCTCGACGCGTGACTTAGGGGCGGGCCAATCAATGACAGCTTGGACCTTAGCGGGATCCATCTTAATGCCTTCAGCGGAAATAACAGAACCGAGAAATGTGACGGAGGAGGCATGAAAAGTGCACTTCTCAGCCTTCACAAAAAGACAATTCTCTAAAAGGCGCTGGAGGACACGTCGAACGTGCTGAACATGAATCTGGAGTGACGGTGAAAAAATCAGGATATCGTCAAGGTAAACGAAAACAAAGATGTTCAGCATGTCTCTCAGGACATCATTGACTAATGCCTGAAAGACAGCTGGAGCGTTAGCGAGGCCGAAAGGAAGAACCCGGTATTCAAAGTGCCCTAACGGAGTGTTAAACGCCGTCTTCCACTCGTCCCCCTCCCTGATGCGCACGAGATGGTAAGCGTTACGAAGGTCCAACTTAGTGAAAAACCTGGCTCCCTGCAGGATCTCGAAGGCTGAAGACATAAGAGGAAGCGGATAACGATTCTTCACTGTTATGTCATTCAGCCCTCGATAATCTATGCAGGGGCGCAGAGACCCGTCCTTCTTCTTGACAAAAAAAAACCCCGCTCCGGCGGGAGAGGAGGAGGGGACTATGGTACCGGCGTCAAGAGCTACAGACAAATAATCCTCGAGAGCCTTACGTTCGGGAGCCGACAGAGAGTATAGTCTACCCCGGGGGGGAGTGGTTCCCGGAAGGAGATCAATACTACAATCATACGACCGGTGTGGAGGAAGAGAGGTGGCCCTGGACCGACTGAACACCGTGCGCAGATCGTGATATTCCTCCGGCACCCCTGTCAAATCACCAGGCTCCTCCTGTGAAGAAGAGACAGAGGAAACAGGAGGGATAGCAGACATTAAACATTTCACATGACAAGAGACGTTCCAGGAGAGGATAGAATTACTAGACCAATTAATGGAAGGATTATGACAAACTAGCCAGGGATGGCCCAAAACAACAGGTGTAAAAGGTGAACAAAAAATTAAAAAAGAAATGGTTTCGCTATGATTACCAGAAACAGTGAGGGTTAAAGGTAGCGTCTCACGCTGAATCCTGGGGAGAGGACTACCATCCAGGGCGAACAAGGCCGTGGACTCCCTTAACTGTCTGAGAGGAATGTCATGTTCCCGAGCCCAGGTCTCGTCCATAAAACAGCCCTCCGCCCCAGAGTCTATTAAGGCACTGCAGGAAGCTGACGAACCGGTCCAGCGTAGATGGACCGACAAGGTAGTGCAGGATCTTGAAGGAGAGACAGGAGTAGTAGCGCTCACCAGTAGCCCTCCGCTTACTGATGAGCTCTGGCTTTTACTGGACATGAAGTGACAAAATGACCAGCAGAACCGCAATAGAGACAGAGGCGGTTGGTGATTCTCCGTTCCCTCTCCTTAGTCGAGATGCGGATACCTCCCAGCTGCATAGGCTCAGCTCCCGAGCCGGCAGAGGAAGATGGTAGTGATGCGGAGAGGGGGGCAACGGAGAACGCGAGCTCCTTTCCACGAGCTCGGTGACGAAGATCAACCCGTCGCTCAATGCGAATAGCGAGTTCAATCAAGGAATCCACGCTGGAAGGAACCTCCCGGGAGAGAATCTCATCCTTTACCTCTGCGCGGAGACCCTCCAGAAGACGAGCGAGCAAAGCCGGCTCGTTCCAGCCACTGGAGGCAGCAAGAGTGCGAAACTCAATAGAGTAGTCTGTTATGGATCGATTGCCTTGACATAGGGAAGACAGGGCCCTGGAAGCCTCCTCCCCAAAAACAGATCGATCAAAAACCCGTATCATCTCCTCCTTAAAGTCCTGATACTGGTTAGTACACTCAGCCCTTGCCTCCCAGATTGCCGTGCCCCACTCACGAGCCCGTCCAGTAAGGAGAGATATGACGTAGGCGACACGAGCAGTGCTCCTGGCGTAAGTGTTGGGCTGGAGAGAAAACACAATATCACACTGGGTGAGGAACGAGCGGCATTCAGTGGGCTCCCCAGAGTAACACGGCGGGTTATTGATTCTGGGCTCCGGAGATTCGAAAGCCCTGGAAGTGGCCGGTGGATCGAGGCGGAGATGGTGAACCTGTTCTGTGAGGTTGGAGACTTGGGTGGCCAGAGTCTCAACGGCATGTCGAGCAGCAGACAATTCCTGCTCGTGTCTGCCTAGCATCGCTCCCTGGATCTCGACGGCTGAGTGGAGAGGATCCGAAGTCGCTGGGTCCATTCTTGGTCGGATTCTTCAGTCAGGTGCGTGAATGAGGACCCAAAAGCGAATTAACAAACAGAGTCTCTTTAATGATGAACACACGTGGGCTCAGATGGACAGGTAGATTCCGACAGGACAGGACAAGGTTGCAGCAAACACGATGATAGTCTGGTTCAGGCATGAGACACACAAACAAGAATCCGACAAAGACAGGAGCAGAAACAGAGAGAGATATAGGGACCTAATCAGAGGGAAAAAGGGAACAGGTGGGAAAAGGGGTGAATGAGGTAGTCAGAGAAGACAAGGAACAGCTGGGGGAAAGAGGGACAGAAACGGTAACCTAGTACGACCAGCAGAGGGAGACAGGGTGAAAGGAAAGGACAGAAAGACACAACATGACAATACATGACACTTATATTGCACAAATCTGGCCTTTATGGAAGAGTGGCAAGAAGAAAGCCATTTCTTAAAGATATCCATAAAAAGTGTTGTTTAAAGTTTGCCACAAGCCACCTGGGAGACACACCAAACATGTGGAAGAAGGTGCTATGGTCAGATGAAACCAAAATTGAACTTTTTGGCAACAATGCAAAACATTATGTTTGGCGTAAAAGCAACACAGCTGAACACACCATCCCCAATGTCAAACATGGTGGTGGCAGCATCATGGTTTGGGCCTGCTTTTCTTCAGCAGGGACAGGGAAGATGGTTAAAATTGATGGGAAGATGGATGGAGCCAAATACAGGACCATTCTGGAAGAAAACCTGATGGAGTCTGCAAAAGACCTGAGACTGGGATGGAGATTTGTCTTCCAACAAGACAATGATCCAAAACATAAAGCAAAATCTACAATGGAATGGTTCAAAAATAAACATATCCAGGTATTAGAATGGCCAAGTCAAAGTCCAGACCTGAATCCAACCGAGAATCTGTGGAAAGAACTGAAAGCTGCTGTTCACAAATGCTCTCCATCCAACCTCACTGAGCTCGAGCTGTTTTGCAAGGAGGAATGGGAAAAAATTTCAGTCTCTCGATGTGCAAAACTGATAGAGACATACCCCAAGCGACTTACAGCTGTAATCGCAGCAAAAGGTGGCGCTACAAAGTATTAACTTAAGGGGTCTGAATAATTTTGCACGCCCAATTTTTAAGTTTTTGATTTGTTAAAAAAGTTTGAAATATCCAATAAATGTCGTTCCACTTCATGATTGTGTCCCACTTGTTGTTGTTCTTCACAAAAAAATATAGTTTTATATCTTTATGTTTGAAGCCTGAAATGTGGCAAAAGGTCGCAAAGTTCAAGGGGGCCGAATACTTTCGCAAGGCACTGTATATCGAAAATGTCCATTTATAAAGCGCGTTTGATCCATAAAAAAAACAGCTTAGAAAAACGCAACGTCACCACAAAATATTTCAAAAGTTGCCTATAAACTTTGCCAAAATATTTCCAACTACTTTTGTAATACAACGTTAGGTATTTTTAAACGTTAATAATCGATCAAATTGTAGACGGGGCAATCTGTATTCAATACATGAACGAAAAGAAAAAAGCTCTGCTCTTCATGTCTTGTGCAACTCACAAAAGTGACCCCTGTTCCGAGTTGGCCTACTTCCTGATAAGACAAAGGAATAACCTCAGCCATATTCCAAACACTGGCGACATCGTGTGGAAGTGGTAGGAACTGAAAGTAGGTTCCTATTAAATTTCTAATGGCAAAGACAATATAGGGATGAGAGATGGGGAAAAAAAAATCTGAACAGTTAGTCCTCTGGGTTTTGCCTGCAACATAAGTTCTGTTATACTCACAGACATGATTCAAACAGTTTTAGAAACTTCAGAGTGTTTTCTATCCAAATCTATGAATAATATGCATATCATATTCTTGGCATGAGTAGCAGGAAGTTGAAATTGGGCACGCTATTTATCCAAAAGTGAAAATTCTGCCCCCTAGCTTGTCTTCATTACAAGTCAGAATAGAAATAGACAATAGATTAAGTATTTAAAATACAACGTAGTTGGTCCCCTTTTGCATCTTAATCTGTTTCCTCCTTGTTAAGCATTTCCCAATCCTTGAATCTGAGACCTTATGGGAATCTGTGGGAGACAAGAGCAATTTATGACAATTTAGCATAGACACTCTAGCTACACATAACTCTACTACTCCACTACAGTGGAGGCTCTTCAGAGGAGGAAGGGGAGGAACATCATCCTCAGTGAATTTCATAAAAATTGAAATTGTAAAACATTAAGAAAGTTATACATTTTAGACAAAACTACACTAAATATAATCACATCACCAAATAGCTGATTAAAACACATTATTTTGAGAAGGTCTACAGTAGCCTCAACAGCACACAGTAGGGTAACACCATGGAGTAGCCGGAGGACAGCTAGCTTCCGTCCTCCTCTGGGTACATTGACTTCAATACAAAACCTAGGAGGCTCATTGTTCTCACCCTGTCACGACTTCCACCGAAGGTGGCTCCTCTCTCTGTTCGGGCGGCGCTCGGCGGTCGTCGTCACTGGTCTACTAGCTGCCACCGATCCTTTTCCCTTTTCTTTTGGTTATGTCTGTTTTGTGTTTCACCTGGTTTCTTTTTGGTTAATTAGGGGGGGTATTTATCTCAACATTTCCTTTTGGGGTTTTGTGCGGGATTGTTTTCATTTGACTGTCAGTGAGTTTGGGTTTCGTTTTCATTAGTTCATGTTTAACAGGTGGTTTTTCCCTGGACTGTGTTTGAGTGGGGTTTCGTGGCTACTGCTGTAGTCCGGTGTCCTGTTATTTTTTGACCTGGTTGAATAAAACGCCCTTTTCTTTGGAACTTGTTTCTCCTGCGCCTGACTCCACACCCACATCTCCTTGGGGAGATCTGACAGAATCCCGCACCGTAAATCATGGAGTCAGCAGGAGCGGACGCTCCCACCCCGTCCATGGAGGAGCGTGTTCAACAGCACATGCTGGTATTACACCGTTTAGGGACAGCTATGGATCAGGTGTTGGCGAGAATGGAGAGATGGGAAAGGAGCGGCCTCCCTACCTCGTCTTCAGCCACTCTCCAGCCTGCACCACTACCTTCTCCGGCAGCGTCCGGCCCCAGCGGGATTCGGCTCGCTCTCCTGAGGGACTACGATAAGACGGCTGCCGGGTGTAAGGGGTTCCTGCTCCAGCTGGAGCTTTACCTGGCGACTGTTCACCCGTCCCCCACGGGAGAGGAGAGTGTCAACGTCCTCTGCGTCTTCTGCCTTTCGGGTAAAGCCCTGGAGTGGGCCAACGCGGTCTGGGAGGGCCCGGACTCGGCGAGGGACCATTACCCAGAGTTCACCTGCCGCTTCCTGGCGGTGTTCGATCACCCACCAGAGGGCAGAGCGGTGGGTGAACGACAGTTTCACTTAAGGCAGGAGACGAGGAGTGCACAGGATTTCGCGCTGGAGTTCCGGACCCTGGCCACCGGCGCAGGGTGGAATGACAGGGCCCCGATGGACCATTATAGGTGTAGCCTGCGGGAGGACTTCTGCAAGGAGCTAGCCTGTCGTGACACCACTCTCACTCTGGATCAGCTAATACACATGTCCATCAGGCTGGACAACTTGCTGGCTGCTCACGGGCGTCCTGATCAGGGTCTGTTCGTTCCAACCCCCAGCACTCCTGCTCCGACACCAATGGAGCTAGGGGGTGCTGCCAAAAGGGCCACCGGAGGAGGAGCTGATTAGTCTCTTCCTCATTGATTCTCCTGCGTTTCCAGTGGTGCTGGGTTTTCCCTGGTTGGCAATCACAATCCTGAAATTTCATGGAAAAAGGGGGCTCTTAAGGGGTGGTCAGAGGACTGCTCAGGTAGGTGTGTGGGAGTTTCCATCGGTGTAACGATGGTGGAGAGTCGAGACCACCCCCGAGTATGCCGATTTGGCAATTGCCTTCTGTAAAAGGAGAGTGACCCTGTTACCACCACATCAACGGGGGGATTGTGCGATAAACCTCCAGGAAAACGCTGCACTTCCCATAATTTGCAAATAAATTCATTAAAAATCCTACAATGTGATTTTCTGGATTTTTTTTCTAATTTTGTCTGTCATAGTGGAAGTGTACCTATGATGAAAATGACAGGCCTCTCTCATCTTTTTAAGTGGGAGAACTTGCACAATTGGTGGCTGACTAAATATTTTTTTGCCCCACTGTATCTCCCTCACTAACTTTAAGAATCAGCTGTCTGAGCAGCTTACACAGCCCATCTGTAAATATCCCACCCACCCAACTACCTACCTCATCCCCATATTGTTTTTATTTACTTTTTTTGCTCTTTTGCACACCAGTATTTCTACTTGCACATCATCATCTGCACATCTGTCACTTCAGTGCTACATTTTTGCTAAATTGTAATTACTTCACAACTATGGCCTATTTACTCCTTACTCCATTTGCACACACTGTAGATATATATTTTTCTATTGTGTTATTGACTGTACTTTTGTTAATCCTATGTGTAACCTTGTGTTGTTTTTTGTCTCACTGCTTTGCTTTATTTTGGCCAGGTTGCAGTTGTAAATGAGAACTTGTTCTCAACTGGCCTACCTGGTTAAATAAAGGTGAAATAAAAAATAAAATATTAATTGTCCGCATAATGGTTGCATTCAGATTTTGGCTATACCTACAGTGTCATTGCCATTTGGGATGTTATGAACATCAACTTTTCTCAATCTAAGGAGTTTAAGATGACAGAGTTGTTTAAATGTATGTCTACTCTGGATGGATGTAGAAACATCATTGATTTATTCGTACCATTGCTGAGAATCTATGCAGGCAGCAGGTAGGCTAGCGATTAGAGCTTTGGGCCAGTAACCCAAAGGTCGCTGGTTTGAATATATGAGCCGAGATGGTGAAAAATCTGTCGATGTGCTCTTGATCAAGGAACTTAAACCTAATTTGCTCCAGGGGCACTGTACTACTACCACATTTCACTGCACCTATCCAGTGATTTGTTTGGTTACTTTTTTGGTTACTACATTATTCCATGTGTTATTTCATAGTTTTAATGTCTTCACTATTATTCTATCATGTAGAAAATAGTAAAAATAAAGAAAAACCCTTGAATGAGTAGGTGTGTCCAAACTTTTGACTGGTACTGTATATATTGTTTTGTCTCTGCCGTTCCCAAATTAGTTAAATTCCAGATCATTCCAGTCAGGGTTACAGTGATTTCAAATCCTCCTCCTATCATAAAGTCGTCCAAGCTTTCCAAATACTATTGCCCTGAAGGCGTTTATTCAACACGGTCACAGTCACGTGTGATCTCGATTAAAATGTCCAGTCTCTTTACCATTGTTATGGATTCCCCTTTGATGCCTCATTGCTGACAGGTGCAGTATAATCCAAGTTTAGCCCAATGCAGAGACACACGGTCAAAATAACATTGCATTTATCCCATGTCATACCAAGGAGACAGAACGATTACTGTAGACTAATGGGGGTTCTCCTCTGAGAAATCTTTGAGCTTTGGGCTCTGAACAAGACAGAGGATGGGTGTTGTCCCCTTGGATGAGTTGGATCTCCACGTCCAAATGGTTATATCCCACTAACTCCCCCAAGAAAGGAAACTGTCACCATGATCATAAGAAGAATGTGTCAACATGGTTGTCATGTGGTCGGCTTTCATGCCTATCTGTCTTTAAATCGCTGCATGAGACCATAATCCATCCATGGGTGTTGATGACATTCATGCCCACTTGAATCCTACTATTACTTTGTCTTTAATCTTTGTGGTATGATCTGCCACAATGCAGTTTCCCACATTTGAAAGCATCAACAGTGTCTTTGTGGGTGACCTCTCATGTGACCTCTCTGTGTTCACATCTGCTTGTAAGAAGATTCATCTGGTATGAGTGGTACAACACTGGTGGTACATTGCCGAACAGTGGTACATTGATTGAATCGAATGAACTTCAACAAAACATGTTGTATTGATCCATGGTGGCTGGAACATGCGTGCATCAGCTTTTTATTGGCTATTGTGCATTGACTCCCATCTAATCTACACGTGAAGCTATACTGTGATGCTTCGTTTAACTACGTTAATTTAAAACTCCATTCAGCTTTTAAAGTACGGAAATGGAGCAGTTATTTGTCCAGGCATAATATTAATGATTGTCTTTTAGGTTATAAAACTAGATAACAGTCTTCGTCACGAATGTACCAATATTTTAGATGAAAGTCTGAATTGTGTGTGGATTGTGGTCTACAGCAGTGCTTCTCAAACAGTGAGTTGGGACCCTGCCTTGGCTGATATTTTTGGCCTGGAGACTTTAAACCATTCTAAACTGTGTCCTGGCTAGAAACATTGATTGTGCTTGTTTTGTAACAAACAACTCAAGAAGGTTCAGGATGGGTTGCTGCACCAAACAGTTTAGTCAAATCAAATCACATCAAATTGTATTTGTCACATGCTTCGTAAACAACAGGTTTAGACTAATAGTGAAACACTTACGGGTCCTTTCCAACAATGCAGAGTAAAAGATAAAACAAATAAAAAAAGAATAATAGTAACATGAGGAATAAATACACAGTGAATAACGTATAACAAGTAAAATAACATGGCTTTATATATACCAGTACCAAGTCAATGTGCAGGTGTACAAGGAACTAGATGCTCTCTTCTATCCAGCTCTCTACTGTGCTCTGTTGTATAGGCAGGCCTCCTTGTATTCCAGCCCAGGTTGCTCCAGGCTTGCTTAGTTCATACCATACATCTGATATTTCTCAACACTGAGAGATGACCAACCTTCAGGGAAGGTTGTACAACCTGGCTCTGGTTAGCAGCTACTCAGCTATTTTAGGCTCACAGCTGCAGAAATGCTGTGGTCTCTTGACTTGGACACCTGGACGTATGGATGGAAAATGTGTGGGAGTGAGACACGGGACCTTTCTCCCTGGAGCAGGTATTTTGTGCTGTACCACTGCAGCTAGGAGAAACTGTGGAGGTTTGCTGAAATATTCTGAAACACTTTTGGAGGTTTGAAGGCATGAGCCTCATGCATAATGTGTAGTATTATGGTGCACATAGACTAAAAGCTATACTCGTGCTTTGGGCCTATGACATTTGTCCCTTATTACATTTAAGCTCACAATAGAACAAAGAGGAACATTACTATTGTACTGTGACGCACACAGATACTGTATGGTCATATGTTTTATTTGGTTGGTTATTTTATGGAGCCATCCCTTGTATAATTTTCTAGACCTCCCCGCTATTTGCATTGAATTTAATGTATATGATTACTGCCCCTAGGGGGCGCTGTGACGTCAATGGGGAGCATTAGTGGGTTCATGAGGTCTTGGTTTCTTGAAGTCTTGGTTTCTTCTTCAATCATGGAGAATGCCTGATACTGAGCACTACTAACTCCATCTCATCATTCCAACCTGTTAATTCAGGTATGTAATTTGCAAAGGTAGAATATGACTCAATAAAAATATTGAGATAACATGGTTAACTACATAGTCCATGAGTTTGGTGATGTTCGAAGGTCATCGAAGGAAGTTTTAATCAAGTTAATGATTGGTATTTAAGTAATGGAGGTTCGCTAGGTTGCAAATGGTTTACATGTACATTATAATGGCTTGCATGCAAGCAAAGGGAACAAGATGGCGTCCAAACGTTTTGTACTTTTTCAACCATGTTTTTAGCTCCTATTTGGTTTGTTTTCTATGAAAAAGTCATAGTTCATAAAAGTAATATACAGTACCAGTCAAAAGATTGGACACACCTACTTCTTTATTTTTACTATTTTCTACATTGTAGAATAATAGTGAAGACATCAAAACTATGAAATGACACCTTCAGGTGTTATCGGACACCGATATCATGCTTCCGGACAAGCTGAACACCTTCATTGCCTGCTTTGAGGATAACACAGTGCCACCAACATGTCCTGCTCCCAAGGACTGTGAGCTCTCGTCCTCCATGGCTGACGTGAGTAAGACATTTAATGGTGTTAACCCTCGCAAAGCAGCCGGCCCAGATGGCATCCCTAGCCGCGTCCTCAGAGCATGCGCAGAACAGCTGGCTGGAGTATTTACGGACATATTCAATCTCTCCCTATCCCAGTCTTCTTTCCCCACTTGCTTCAAGGATGTTCACCATTGTTCATGTACCCAAGAAAGCAAAGGTAACTAAACTAAATGACTATTGCCCCGTAGCACTCACTTCTGTCATGAAGTGCTTTGAGAGGCAATTTAAGGATCATATCTCCTTCACCTTAGCTGACACCCTAGACCCTCTTCAATTTGCATAGCGCCCCGATAGGTCCACAGGCGTGCAATCACCATCGCACATCACACTGCACTATCCCATCTGGATAAGAGGAAAACCTATGTAAGAATGCTGTTCATTAACTATAGCTCAGCATTCAACACCATAGTACCCTCTAAGCTCATCATTAAGCTTGGGGCCCTGGGTCAGAACCCCTCCCTGTGAAACTGGGTCCTGGATTTCCTTATGGGCCGCCCCCAGTTTGTGAAGGTAGGAAACAACACCTCCACCATGCTGAACCTCAACACAAGGGCCCCACAAGGGGTCTGCCCAACTCATCACCGGGGACACACTGCCTGCTCTCCAGGACACCGACAGCACCAGATGTCACAGGAAGACCAAAAAGATCATCAAGGACATAAACCACCCAAAACACGGCCTGTTCACCACGCTGTCATCCAGAACATGAGGTCAGTGCAGGTGCATCAAAGCTGGGACCGAGAGACTGAAAAACAGCTTCTATCTCAAGGCTACCACCCGGTTACTCAACCCTGCACCTTAGAGGCTGCTGCCCTATCTACATGGAATTACTGGTCACTTTAATAATGGAACATTAATCACTTTAATAATGTTTGCATACTGCTTTACTCATTTTATGTACAGTGCAGTCGGAAACTATTCAGACCCCTTGACTTTTTCCACATCTTGTTACGTTATATTCTTATCCTAAAATTGATTAAATTACTACACACATTACTCCATAAATGACAAAGCAAAGCACGTTTAGAAAATTGTGCAAATTTATACAAAATAAAAAACAGAAATACCTTAACATAATTATTCAGACCATTTGCTATGACACTCGAAATTGAGCACAGATGCATCCTGTCTCCATTGATCATCCTTGAGATGTTTCTACAACTTGATCTGAGTCCACCTGTGGTTAATTCAATTGATTGGAGATGATTTGGAAAGGCACAAACCTGTCTATATAAGGTCCCAGAGTTGACAATGCATGTCAGAGCAAAACCAAGTCATGAGGTCGAAGGAATTGGCTGTAGTGCTCAGAGATTTTTAAAGGGGAAGGGTATCAAAAAATGTATGCAGCGTTAAAGCTCCCCAATAAACCAGTGGCCTCCATCATTCTTAAATGGAAAAAGTTTGTAACCACCAAGGTCACCCTGACAGGGCTCTAGAGTTCCTCTGTGGAGATGGGAGAATCTTCCAGAAGGACAACCATCTCTGCAGCACTCCTTCAAACAGGCCTTTATGGTATTGACCAGACGGAAGCCATTCCTCAGTAAAAGGCACATGACAGCCCGCTTGGAGTTTGCCAAAAGGCACCTAAAGACTCTCAGACCATGAGAAACAAAACTCTCTGGTCTGATGAAACCCAAATTGAACTATTTGGTCTGAATGCCAAGCGTCACATCTGGGGGAAACCTGGCACAATCCCTACGGTGAACCATGGTGGTGGCACCATCATTATGTGGGGATGTTTTTCAGTGGCAGGGGCTAAGAGACTAGTCAGGATCGAGGGACCGATTAACTTCTTTGGGACTGGGGGGCAGTATTGAGTAGCCTGGGGGGTAGTACTGCTACTCAGGCCCAAAAGCTAGAATTTGCATATAATTAGATTTGGATAGAAAATACTCTGAAGTTTCTAAAACGGTTTGAATGGTGTCTCTGAGTATAACATAACTCATATGGCAGGCAAACACCTGAGAAAAAAACAGGAAGTGCGAAATCTGAGGTTTGTAGTTTTTCAAGTCATTGCCTATCGAATATACAGTGTCTATGGGGTCATATTGTACTTCCCACGGCTTCCACTAGATGTCAACAGTCTTTAGAACCTTGTTTGGGGCTTCTACTGTGAAGGAGGAGAGAATGAGAGCTGTTTGAGCCAGAGGTCTGGCAGAGTGCCATGAGCTGATCACGTGTGCGCCCGTGAGAGGTAGCTGCATTTCATTGCATTTCTAAAGACAAAGGAATTCTCCGGTTGGAACATTATTGAAGATTTATGTTAAAAACATCCTAAAGATTGATTCTATACATCGTTTGACATGTTTCTACGAACTGTAATGTAACTTTTTTGACATTTCGTCTGAACAAGTGATCGCGCATTATGCATTTGGATTACTGGGCTAAACGCGCAAACAAAAAGGAGGTATTTGGGCATGAAAAAGGTTCAGAACACCTCCATAACAAAGGTCAAGGGCAGAGAAAGCTTGTTGGACACTAAGAAAGCTTTATTGTAGAGCATTTATCACAAAATCCAGGGAGGGGCCAGCTGAGTATAAGACTATCATCTGTATATAAATTGATGAGAGAGCGTCCTACTGCCTGAGCTATGTTGTTGATGTAAATTAAGAAGATTGTGGGGCCAAGGATTGAGCCTTGGGGTACTCCCTTGGTGACAGGCAGTGGCCGAGACAGATTTTCTGACTTTATAAACTGGACTCCTTGAGAGAGGTAGTTTGCAAACCAGGCCAAAGATCCCTCAGAGACACCAACACTCCTTAGCCGGCCCACAAGAATGGAATATCAAGGCACAAGGTGAGACCCAAATGCAGACACAGGAGGCAGATGGTTGAAGTCTTACAATGTTTATTAATCCAAAGGGGTAGGCAAGAGAATGCCATGGACAGGCAAAAAGGTCACAACCAGATCATAGTTCAGGAGGTACAGAGTGGCAGACAGGCTCGTGGTCAAGGTAGGCAGAATGGTCAGGCAGGCAGGTACAAAGTCCAGTAACAGGTAAGGGTCAAAATCGGGAGGACTAGAAAAAGGAGAATGCAAAATGCAGGAGACAGAGAAAAACGCTGGTTGACTTGGAAACATACAAGACGAACTGGCACAGAGAGACAGGAAACACTGGGGAAAACATGCAACACCTGGAGGGAGTGGAGACAATAACGAGGACAGGTGAAACTGATCAGGGTGTGACATGGAATGGTCTACCGTATCAAAAGCTTTGGCCAAGTCAATAAAAGTAGCAGCACAACATTGCTTAGAATCAAGGGCAATGGTGACATCATTGAGGACCTTTAAGGTTGCAGTGACACATCCATTACCTGAGCGGAAACCAGATTGCATACCAGAGAGAATACTATAGACATCAAGAAAGACAGTCAGTTGATTATTGACAAGTTTTTCCAGAATGTTTGATAAACAGGGCAAAATAGAAATAGGCCTATAACAGTTAGGATCAGCTTGATCTCCCCTTTAAGTAAAGGTCAAACTGTGGTTGCCTTCCAAGCAATGGGAATCTCCCTAGAAAGGAGAGACAGGTTAAAAAGGTCGGAGATAGGTTTGGCGATGATAGGGGCAGCAACCATAAAGATGAAATGGTCTAAACCATCTGACTGAGATTATTTTTGGGGGTCAAGTTCAAGGAGCTCCTTCAGCACCTCGAACTCAGTGACTGCCTGCAGGAAGAAACTTTGTAGCGGGGCAGGGGAAAAGAGGGAGGAGCATCGGGGAGAGTCGCATTAGAAAGGGTGAGAGATGAGGAACTATTTGACGGGCAAGGAGGCATGGCTGAGTCAAATAGGAATCCTGACTTAATGAAGTGGTGATTAAAGAGCTCAGCTATGTGCTTCTTGTCAGTAACAACCACATCATCAACATTAAGGGACATGGGCAGCCGTGAGGAGGACGGTTTATTATCCAGGTCTTTAACCGTTTTCCAGAACTTCTTGGGGTTAGACCTGCAGAGAGAGAACTGATCCTTAAAGTAACTAACTTTGGCCTTCTGGATATAAAATATAGCCCATCACTGATAATATACATAATTCCAGTGTTCTCATGAGCTGCGTGATGCATAGTGATAACTACTATTGAAATTGATTCTGCACTAAATAATAAACACATGCATATAGACTGAAATACTATCGAATCACCATGATAACATCATCTCCTGCTCATGATTAGAAAACATTGCTACTCACTCCTGTATATTGATGCATTGCCTGTATGCTAGCCTAGCAAAGGCTACTTCCTTCTTTTATTACAGGGGATGACTCCCCATGATGGGGTGTGTGTTCACCAATCTGCCTGAAAGCTGGTATTGGGAACAAACAAGTAGCTAGCTATATAATAGGCTACCTCTGAGGCTAATTCTTTTTAGCTAGCTAGTTTGTAGCCACTATTGACTGACAACAGTAGAGTAGCAACATGGTTGATCCTCGCAATCAGTGACATCCCCGCAGCAGCCAAACATTGAAACATGAGCATATTGAATGACGCGGACGAGGTTCAAACGCACCTAGTGAGCATTCACAAAGAAAATATGATATCAGAACACAGCACCATAGCGAGAAACATCTAGTTACACAGCAGCGTTGATGCAGAGCAAGAAGCGATCGCATATTAGCAGTAGCAGCAAACTGCAGCAGGATGAGAGAGCAGACCCATAAAGCTTAAATACCCACCCAATATGGTAGCCGTGATTGATACTAGCCTCTAATTGGTACCATCTCAGCTAATGCTTCAGCTGAGGCGGGAGCACTTGGGTTTCCTTTCTAAACTGGCTTCTCTTAAAATGTATCTACATTTTTTTACTTTTTTAAAGTTTCACTATTATTCACTATTCACTATTCACTGAGGAGGATGGTCCTCCCCTTCCTCCTCTGTGGAGCCTCCACTGATGGAGTTAAACCATTTTTTTAACTTGAGATCTATTTTTTATACTTAACATGGAATGTGAAAATACTTAATACTACAATACAGTTGTAATGTATACTGAGTGTACAAAACATTAGGAGCACTTTCCTAATATTGAGTTGCACCCTCTTTTGCCCTCAGAACAGCCTTAATTCGTTGGGGCATGGACTCTACAAGGTGTCGAAAGCATTCCACAGACATGCTAGCCCATGTTGGCTGGATGTAGACCATTCTTGAGACAAACAGGAAACTGTTGAGTGTTGCAGTTCTTGACGCAAACCGGTGCACCTGGCACCTACTTCCATACCCCATTCAAAGGCTCTTAAATATTTTGTCTTGCCCATTCATCCTCTGAATGGCACACATACACAATCCATGTCTCAATTGTTACAAGGCTTTAAAATCCTTCTTTAACCTGTCTCCTCCCCTTCATTTACACATTGAAGAGATATTTATGTTGCATGAAAGATTGATTTAGGTGAATTTAATCTCCTTTAAGATATAATACTCACAATGAGGGAGAGGGTAGACACACTGTATGTACTGTACATAAAGCGTAGGTAAAGGTCACTTGTATCTGTGGGAAAGGCTACTGGTAATCATATTATCCCAAACAATATGGTGTTAGGTGATTTTAACACGGCAAAGCACCTCTTCAATGCAAAATATGTATATAATTGTATTTAACCTTTATTTAGCTGGGCAAGGAGGTTAAGAACAAGTTCTTATTTACAATGACAGCCTGGTTGTGATACATCCTGTAATTGAACCAGGGTCTGTAGTGACACCACTAGCACAGAGATGCAGTGCCTTAGACCGCTGTGCCATTCGGGAGCCAATATAAATAAGTCCACCATATCCTATCACAAAGTGACAGGGTATGTATTGAGTTAAGAGTGCAGATATATTTCTAGCTGTCAAAAGATGCTGAGGGAACATTGTTTCCGTTAACGGCAGGACGGACTAAATGGAAGGATGTGCAGTAGACGCCTGCGAATCATCATCTTCTTGTCTGGTTCCTTTCATGTTTGACACAGGAAGGAAGTGTATGAACGTACAATATAGAGAAGAATGAAAAGAGGCAATAATAACACACATAACCAAAATAACATAATAACATAATAACACTACATAATAACACTACATGACCAAAAGTATGTGGACACCTGCTCATCGAATATCATGGGCATTCATATGGGTTGTTCCCTCTTTGCTGCTATAACAGCCTCCACTCTTCTGGGCTTTCCACTAGATGTTGGAACATTGCTGCGGGGACTTGATTCCATTCATCCAGAAGAGCATTAGCGAGGTAAAGTGCTGATGTTGTGCGATTAGGCCTGGCTCACAGTCAGAGTTCCAATTCATCCCAAAGGTTTTGGATGGAGTTCAGGTCAGGGCTCTGTGCAGGCCAGTCAAGTTCTTCCACACTGATCTCGACAAACCATTTCTGTATGTAGCTCGTTTTGTGCACAGGGGCATTGTCATACTGAAACAGGAAAGGGCCTTCCCCAAACTGTTGCCACAAAGTTGGAAGCACAGAATCGCCAAGAATTTCATTGTATGCTGTAGTGTTAAGATTTCCCTTCACTGGAACTATCCCGAACCATGAAAAACAGCCCCAGACCATCCTTCACCAAACGTTACAGATGGCGCTATGCATTGGGGCATGTATCATTCTCCTGGCATCCGCCAAATCCAGATTCGTCCATCGGACTGCCAGATGGTGAAGTGTGATTCATCACTCCAGAGAATGCTTCCACTGCCCAATGACGGCGAGCTTTACACCACTCCAGTTGATGCTTGCATTGTGCACGGTGATCTTAGGCTTGTGTGCGGCTGCTCAGCCATGGAAACCCATTTCATGAAGCTGACGTTGCTTCCAGTAGCAGTTTGGAACTAGGTAGTGAGTGTTGCAACCAAGGACACACTATTTTTACGCACTACACGCTTCATCACTTGGCAGTCCCATTCTGTGAGTTTGTGGCTGAGCCGTTGTTTCTCCTAGACTGAATTCACTCATTTGAAGGGGTGTCCACATACTTTTGTATATATAGTGCATTTTAAGTCTTTGTTCACCAGGGCACTTGATTAGCAAACTCGGAGAGGAAAAGTAAATGTAGTAAACATTAAGTGGTAGGAAACCACACAGCTTGTGTGCTAGTAGGGGATCAAGGAAGGCTTTGCAGACTTTCCAGATGTAATAAAGGCATCACTCAACACAATCTATCATCTGGAAGAGGTCGAACACTCACAATTGCATGCAAAGCACTTCCTAAAAAATGAAGCATTCTAATGCCATAATTCATTCTCTTTTGCTAATGGTCCCACACTCCCAAACATGATGCACTGTAACCATGACTACAGCCAATGATTTCTGCTAATACCTTAAAAAACACATTGTTGCACCACATGTCACTTCAGCAGACAATTCAATTCCATAAATTTGTCACACATGACACCGACAGGTCTTTACTTTGCCCCAAGTAAGCCTCTGCCCTCTGGCCATGTCTTAACACACCATCATTTAACCAAGTTAATAGAACTCGTCCATGCAATTGTGCACATCATTGGTCAAATTGAATACAAGTTTTAACAGTTTCCTCACATAACTTTTCTTGTCAAATAACGAAGATATTTTGAGAAACAGTGAATACATTTAAAATACTTACCTTTCTTCAGTTATACCCTCTCTGATTATGGCAATAAAATACAGTTTCATGGTTATTGTGTCGAGATTCATGGTTATTGTGTTGGTACTGTAAAATACTGGTGAATGGTCCTGTTTACAGATATAGAGATACATACAGTGAGGGGGAAAAAGTATTTGATCCCCTGTTGATTTTGTACGTTTGCCCACTGACAAAGAAATTATCAGTCTATAACTTTAATGGTAGGTTTATTTGAACAGTGAGAGACAGAATAACAACAAAAAAATCCAGAAAAACGCATGTCAAAAATGTTATGAATTGATTTGCCTTTTAATGAGGGAAATAAGTATTTGACCCCCTCTCAATCAGAAAGATTTCTGCCTCCCAGGTGTCTTTTATACAGGTAACGAGCTGAGATTAGAAGCACACTCTTAAAGGTAGTGCTCCTAATCTCAGTTTGTTACCTGTATAAAAGACACCTGTCCACAGAAGCAATCAATCAGATTCCAAACTCTCCACCATGGCCAAGACTAAAGAGCTCTACAATGATGTCAGGGACAAGATTGTAGACCTACACAAGGCTGGAATGGGCTACAAGACCATTGCCAAGCCACTTGGTGAGAAGGTGACAACAGTTGGTGTGATTATTCACAAATGGAAGAAACACAAAAGAACTGTCAATCTCCCTCTGCCTGGGGCTCCATGCAAGATCTCACCTTGTGGAGTTGCAATGATCATGAGAACGGTGAGGAATCAGCCCAGAACTACACGGGAGGATATTGTCAATGATCTCAAGGTAGCTGGGACCATAGTCACCAAGAAAACAATTGGTAACACAGTACGCCGTGAAGGACTGAAATCCTGCAGCACCCACATGCTCCCCCTGCTCAAGAAAGCACATATACATGCCTGTCTGAAGTTTGCCAATGAACATCTGAATGATTCAGAAGACAACTGGGTGAAAGTGTTGTGGTCAGATGAGACCAAAATGGAGCTCTTTGGCATCAACTCAACTCGCTGTGTTTGGAGGAGGAGGAATACTGCCTATGACCCCAAGAACACCATCCCCACCGTCAAACATGGAGGTGGAAACATTATGCTTTGGGGGTGTTTTTCTGCTAAGAGGACAGGACAACTTCACCGCATCAAAGGGACGATGGATGGGGCCATGTACCGTCAAATCTTGGGTGAGAACCTCCTTCCCTCAGCCAGGGCATTGAAAATGGGTTGTGGATGGGTATTCCAGCATGACAATGACCCAAAACACGGCAACAAAGGAGTGGCTCAAGAAGAAGCACATTAAGGTCCTGGAGTGGCCTAGCCAGTTTCCAGACCTTAATCCCATAGAAAATCTGTGGAGGGTTGCCAAACGTCAGCCTCGAAACCTTAATGACTTGGAGAAGATCTGCATAGAGGAGTGGGACAAAATCCCTCCTGAGATGTGTGCAAACCTGGTGGCCAACTACAAGAAACGTCTGAACTCTGATTGCAAACAAGGGTTTTGCCACCAAGCACTAAGTCATGTTTTGCAGAGGGGTCAAATACTTATTTCCCTCATTAAAAAGCAAATCAATTTATAACATTTTTGACATGCGTTTTTCAGGATTTTTTTGTTGTTATTCTGTCTCTCACTGTTCAAATATACCTACCATTAAAATTATAGACGGATCATTTCTTTGTCAGTGGACAAACGTACGAAATCAGCAGGGGATCAAATACTTTTTCCCCTCACTGCCCATGATATAATTTGCATATCGCAGTGTGATGAGGACAAACTGACCGGAAAATTCTGTGGGTTCTAAATATTTACCCTTCTGGTCCTCTGTCATCTGTTATGTGTTCTGGGAGACAAACAGTACAAATTGTGTTGTTAGACATTGTGCTAATCAACACCATAGCTGGAACACAGCTACTGTAAAGTTTTGTGCATGATGGAAAATATGTCTCAATATTTAACATTTTGTTCTTTATTGCAATGATGTCTAGTGAAGATTCCAAACGGAAGATCAATGTTATTGCGTTGAGAGTAATTCTTCACAAAGTCTCCAAAATGAATGGCACTGCTACTGAAAGGGTGCTCTTTGAAAGCAAGGGTGTTAAAGAAAAAAAAAACACGGTGCATCCAAGTGCAACTGCTGCTCCAGTGTGTTATATCACTGGTGACCAATGACAGAAACTCCAAGAGTTGATGCGCTGACCATCTATCTGAGTAATTACTATGGAAAATTGAAATGTTTCTTTACAGAAATACTAGGTCATCTAAAGTACTGAGGAACAGAAGCAGACATTAAATGCATTGCATTTCAGAGCCTAACTTTGCCAGGCATTCAAAATGTCACTGATGTGGTGGTTCAGGAAACACTTGGCAAGGAGTTTGTAATAGTAATAGTAATTCTGTAATCAAATCTTATTAGTTACATGCGCCGAATAAAACAGGTGTAGACCTTAGTGAAACGCTTACTTACGAGCCCCTAAACAACAATGCAGTTAAAAATAAAAAAAAGTAACACGTAATTAAAGAGCTGCAGTAAAATAACAATAGTGAGACTATATACAGGGGGGTACCGGTACAGAGTCAATGTGTGGGGGCACCGGTTAGTTTAGGTAACATGTACATGTACAATGAAGTCGGAAGTTTGCATACACCTTAGCCAAATACATTTAAACTCAGTTTTTCTCAATTCCTGACATTTAATCCTAGTAAAAATTCTCTGTCTTAGGTCAGTTAGGATCACCATTTTATTTTAAGAATATGAAATGTCAGAATAATAGTAGAGAGAATTATTTATTTCAGCTTTTATTTCTTTCATCTCATTCCCAGTGGGTCAGAAGTTTACATACACTCAATTAGTATTTGGTAGCATTGCCTTTAAATTGCTTAACTTGGGTCAAACGTTTCAGGTAGCCTTCCACAAGCTTCCCACAATAAGTTAGGTGAATTTTGTCCCATTCCTCCTGGCAGAGCTGGTGTAACTGAGTCAGGTTTGTAGGCCTCCTTGATCGCACATGCGTTTTAAGTTCTGCCCACAACTTTTCTATAGGATTGAGGTCAGGGCTTTGTGATGGCCACTCATCTCTTGGAGACAGAACACGTCTCCTTCCTGAGCGGTATGACAGCTGCATGGTCCTATGGTGTTTATACTTGCGTACTATTGTTTGTACAGATGAATGTGGTACCTTCAGGCGTTTGGAAATTGCTCCGAAGGATGAACCAGACTTGTGGAGGTCTACAATTTTTTTCTGAGGTCTTGGCTGATTTCTTTTGATTTTCCCATGATGTCAAGCAAAGAGGCACAGAGTTTGAAGGTAGGCCTTGAAATACATCCACAGGTACATCTCCAATTCTCTCAAATGATGTCAATTAGCCTATCAGAAGCTTTTTCTGGAATTTTCCAAGCTGTTTAATGGCACAGTCAACTTCGTGTATGTAAACTTCTGACCCACTGGAATTGTGATACAGCAAATTTTAAGTGAAATAATGTCTGTAAGCAATTGCTTGAAAAATTACTTGTGTCATGCACAAAGTAGATAGTTTGTTAACAAAATATAGTTTGTTAACAAGACATTTGTGGAGTGGTTGAAAAACAAGTTTTAATGACTCCAACCTAAGTATATGTAACTTCCAGCTTCAACTGTAGGTAGAGTTATTCAATTGCCTATGCATAGATGATAACAACAGAGAGTAGCAGCGGTGTAAAAGATGCAATGCAAATAGTCTGGATGGCCATTTGATTAGATGTTCAGGAGTCTTATGGCTTGGGGGTAGAAGCCGTTTAGAAGCCTCTTGAACGTAGACTTGGTACTCCGGTACCGCTTGCCGTGTGGTAGCAGAGAGAACAGTCAATGTCTAGGGTAGCTGGAGTCTTTGACAATTTTTAGGATCTTCCTCTGACACTGCCTGGTATGAAGGTCCTGGATGGCAGGAAACTTGGCCCCAGTGATGTACTGGGCCGTACGCACTACCCACTGTAGTGCCTTGCGGTCGGAGGCCGAGCATTTGCCATACCAGGCAGTGATGCTCTCGATGTTGCAGCGGCATAACCTTTTGAGGATCTGAGGACCCATGCCAAATCCTTTCAGTCTCCTGAGGGGGAATAGGTTTTGTCGTGCCCTCTTCACGACTATATTGGTGTGCTTGCAACCCCTCAGGAAGTCCAGTTTCCAGTTGCAGAGGGAGGTGTTTAGTCCCAGGGTCCTTAGCTTATTGATGAGCTTTGAGGGCCCTATGGTGTTGAACGCTGAGCTGTAGTCAATGAATAGCAATTCTCACATAGGTGTTCCTTTTGTCCAGGTGGGAAAGGGCAGTGTGGAGTGCAATAGAGATTGCATCATCTGTGGATCTGTTGGGGTAGTATGCACATTGGAGTGGGTCTAGGGTTTCTGGGATAAAGGTGTTGATTTGAGCTATGAACAGACTTTCAAAGCACTTCATGGCTACAGACATGAGTGCTATGGGTCGGTAGTCATTTAGGCAGGTTACCTTAGTGTTCTTGGGCACAGGGACTATGGTGGTCTGATTAAAACAGGTTGGTGTTACAGACTCGGACAGGGAGAGGTTGAAAATATCAGTGAAGACACTTGCCAGTTGGTCAGTGCATGCTCGCAGTACACATCCTGGTAATCTGTCTGGCCCTGCAGCCTTGTGAATGTTTACCTGTTTAAAGGTCTTACTCACATCAGCTGCGGAGAGTATGATCCCACAGTCTTCCGGAACAGCTGGTGCTCTCATGCATGCTTCAGTGTAATTTGCATCGAAGCGAGCATAGAAGTAGTTTAGCTCGTCCGGTAGGCTCATTTCACTGGGCAGCTCTCAGCTGTGCTTCCCTTTGTAGTCTGTAATGCTGTAATGGTTTGCAGGCCCTGCCACATCCGACGAGTGTCAGAGCCGCTGTAGTACGACTCGATCTTAGTCCTGTATTGACGCTTTGCCTGTTTGATGGTTCGTTGGAGGGCATAGCGGGATTTCTTATAAGCTTCCGGGTTAGAATCTCGCTCCTTGAAAGCGGCAGCTCTAGCCTTTAGCTCAGTTTGGATGTTGCCTGTAATCCATGGCCTCTGGTTGGTGTATGTATGATCTGTGGTCACTGTGGGAACGACGTCATCGATGCACTTATTGATGAAGCCAATGACTGATGTGGTGTACTCCTTAATGCCATTGGAGGAATCCAATAACATATTCCAGTCTGTGCTGGCAAAACAGTCCTGTAGCTTAGCATCTGTTTCATCTGACCACTTTTTTTGTTGAGTCACTGGTGCTTCCTGCTTGCCAAATGGAGCGTGATGGAGAGCTTTGTCTTAGAACTAATTAAGAGTAATCTTGGAAGGAACTGTGATCATGCAGAACTCACTTTGGGAAGACAATGTACTACAACTATAACATACTATCAGACCTGGGCAGAAAATAGTTGTATTTTGTATTTTATTTGAAAATACAAACTTTTTCCAAATACTTGAGGTAGTTGAATATAGTTTATATAGAGTTTCAACTAAAAGGCTAATTAAAATACAGGTATCAGAATTATTTTAGTTAACATTAAGATTTAAAAATATAGATATATTTGATGGCTGCCAAATACTTGACAAAAAAACAAAAATTACAACAGTTAGTTGAGTTATATTGTCATAAGCACAGGGTTTGGAGGGCTCTTAGATATGAATCCTAATATAGCCTATAGCCTAGAATTAAATACATGAGGGACATGGAATCACCTCAACACTAGAGTAGACCCCATTTGCAGCTTCAAAATTAATAATACAGTAAAACGTATTTTACTGTAGTTCTTATACATGTGTATTATTACAATAGCAACATTGTGGTTACATAGGACTTTATAAATTGCTTTATAAGTTCATAATAATGGGGTTATTACATAAATGGAGTAAGGAACAGTCACTATTCCTCTTGTGTACAGTAGTTATAAAAACTCAGCTCATTGCTACAGAATTAAAATTGAATTATCAAAGTATTATGTAACAACATGCTAATAATATGCTGTTCCAACAGTAATTACAGTTTGAGTACACAGGCACAATACTAATTTGTTAAGTGTTACTGAGAATGCTAACAGTAATAAACTATGACTAATATGTGTTGAAAGGAAATGAAATATCCAAAACTGATTCTTGAATAAACTACATCCGAGATAGTTGGAAAATCATGTTAGTTGATATTCTGAGTAAACCATCCCTTTTAATGATGGTATAGTGTGTGTTTGAATCAAGAATACTTACCCGCAGATGGTTTGCATATGGTTCAAAGTTGTTTTTTTCTAAGCTTCCAACTTGCTGTTTGCACTGCAGCATTTTCAGGTATCGTAAAATTATTTGCAGCTTTCTACCTTTTCAGTGTCATGTTGAAAGAGTCATACAGTAGTTGAGCGTCACAACTTATTTATACTTATCTGTACAAAATATAGGGGGAAATGGACATTCAAGAGAATGGACATTTACAGAATGTACAGATAGAAATGTATTGTGTAGATCAAATATGACTGTCAGATAGATTGAATTACTATATTGTGTTCTCTAGTAATTATATTTCTATCTTCAACATGCAGTTCCAGATAAAGCCTTGCCATTAGTTGAAGGGATCCAATCCAATAGTTTCTGAATGGTAGTCACTTCCTGAGATCTTTAGTCCCCAAAATGGAGTTGCTGCTTTCTCAGATCTGTATTCAAATCGTTTTAAAAACAAGTTACTTTCTGAGATCTGTATTCAACTAGTTTTGAAAAAGTAGTTGCTTCCTGAGATCTGTATTCAAATATGTTTTCAAGTAGTTGCTTTCTCAGATCTGTATTCAAATCGTTTTAAAAAGTAGTCACTTTCTGAGATTTGTATTCAAATAGTTGTAGTCCCCTCCAAAGTAACTATTTGTTCACCCAAAATAAATAGTTACTTTCCGCAAAGCATAGTTAAAACTGTAGTTATCCCAGGTCTGCGTACTATTAGTGATAATACTACTGTAATACCAACATGCCTTGAAGTGATGCTGGCAGGCTGAGCAAGATTTATAAAATTACCACTAGCACTATTACATTTCTGTATATCGGAAATGTCTGAAGGTGTTTTTAATTCCCATCTGAGCCTAGATGAGGAAATCCGTTGTACACTCATGGACATCTGGTCAACAAGCCGGATAATGTTAATAGACTGAGTTCGGTGGAGCATCCCAACATGTGTTTATTGCTGATATAAATTATGACCACATCGAGGTCCTGAGAACCTGGCAGTGTCTGCTGCCAGCCAGGAGGAGTGACTGTCAATGACTGTGGAAGGAATCACTCCAATGAACGTTCAAAGACTCACATCAAGGACGCAGGCCAGCGTTCAATGACATCCCACAATCGTCAGCAGAAGCTTTGGAGGCACTGTTTAAATGTTCAAATGACCATCAGCTACAAAATGTAAATCATTTGAAAGCTAGCTATATAAAGGTAAACGTTTGAGTTTGACGTCATCGCAAAGGTTTCATTTGCCTTTTTCCTGTAAGCTCCTCTTTCAATTTTATAAATATTTAGCCAGAAACATTTTCCAACATCAGGTTCTCTACCTAATATACTGTAACTACACTGAACAAAAATATAAATGCAACATAACACAATGTCAAAGATTTTATATAAGGAAATCAGTCAAATAAATTCATTAGGCCCTAGTCTATGGATTTCACATGACTGGGAATACAGATATGCATCTGTTGGTCACGGATACCTTAAAGAAAAGGTAGGGGTGTGGATCAGAAAACCAGTCTTGTGTGACCACCGTTTGTCCCATGCAGTGTGACACATCTCCTTCGAATAGAGTTGATCAGGCTGTTGATTGTGGCCTGTGGAATGTTGTCCCACTCCTCTTCAATGGCTGTGTGAAGTTGCTGGATATTGGTGGGAACTGGAACACACTGTCATGCACATCAATCCAGAGCATCACAAACATGCTCAATTGGTGACGTGAGTATGCAGGCTACTAGAGATCTGGGACATGTTCAGCTTCCAGGAATTGTGTACAGGTCCTTGTGACATAGGGCCATGCATTATCATGCTGAAACATGGCACGACAATGGGCCTCAGGAACTCATCACTGTATCTCTATGCATTCAAATTGCCATCGATAAAATGCAGTTGTGTTCGTTAGCTTATGCCTGAGCATACCATAACCCCACCACCATGGGGTACTGTTCACAACGTTGACATCAGCAAACCATTCGCCAACACGACGCCATACAAGTGGTCTGCGGTTGTGAGGCCAGTTGGATACACTGCCAAATTCTCTAAAATGACATTGGAGGCGGCTTATGGTAAAGAAATTAACATTCAATCATCTGGCAACAGCTCTGGTGGAAATTCCTGCAGTCAGCATGCCAATTGCACACTCCCTCAAAACTTGAGACATCTGTAGCATTGTGTTGTGTGACAAAACTGCACATTTTAGTATGGCCTTTTATTGTCCGCAGCACAAGGTGCACCTGTGCAATGATCATGCTGTTTAATCATCTTCTTGATATGCCACACCTGTCAGGTGAATGGATTATCTTGGCAAAGGAGAAATGGTCACTAACAATGTAAACAAAATTTGAGAGAGCTTTTTGTGCTTATGGAACAATTCTGGGATATTTTATTTCAGCTCATGAAACATGGGACCAACACTTGACATGTTATGTTTATATTTTTGTTTAGAGTAAAACCTTGAGTTTCAGTAAGTCATAACTAAGAAAAATGGAATGCAGGTATAAATTCTAATCGGAGGAGGCCCAAAAAAGGCCCAAAAAAGTCCCACAAATATGAAACTCATTCCCAGCACCTGATATGACGTCATACGGAGAACACAGCATGTAAATCTCATTATCTTAATTTACCGTGGGTCATAAAACTGTAGCAGGAAATAGAGGGAAAGGATGAGCGAGGGGAGCTTCAGCGTGTGAATACACAAAATTAAAGAGCTTCCTGGAAGGGGTAATATGTCCCACGTTTGATGTTAAGTCCCCTATATGGGGGACTTTGGTTCTGGACCGGTTCCGACTGACATTTTGGTGTACAAAGCACTCTGTGAACGCCGCAGGGTCCCTTGCCTTATAGTGCCATGAAGGGCCATCTGTTGGCTCTCCACTTCCACTTTCTCAGCGGAACTGTCTTGAACTGTCAGGTTTCAGATCCCACATTTACATAAGGAGTGACGTCACATTTCCAGGAAAACATGACCACTTTCTTTTGGTCACAGACAGACAAAATCACTTTGTGTTTATAGCTGAAGTTGTAACAAGTCTTAGCACATTTGAATGGTGTCTCAGCAGCGCTCAGCAGACGTTCAGGAGAAAATGATCTGTCGTCAGTTATATGAAATATTGCCAAGTATGATCATATTTATTTTAATTATGAGTAGGTTGAAGTCTTATACAAAGTTTAGAATGTTTAGAATGCATTTCAGTCATTTCAAGCCCTATTGCCCCACTTTTGTTGAATAGGAAAAAAACAATATATGATTGTTCATATTTTCATAAGATTTGTACTATGTACTTGAGCTTGTGTCCTCAAATGTGACTACAACAGCCATTTCTAGCCATTTTTTAACAGAAAGGTGAGTTCCAGACCTTTCTAAAACTATGCATTCTTGCCATTTGTTCATGGCCATCTCATGAAAAAGAACTACATTTGGGTATATCTATTTGGGTGGAAATAATTGTTTTACTCATCATTCAATCAATATGTGTATGAATATAGTGGGAGTAAGAGAACGAAATAGAGAGAGAACAAAATGAGGAGAGAAGAAAAAATGAAATAGAGAGAGAAAGTTGGAGAGGGTAAAAGAGACAAAAAGAAAGCAAGAGAGACGAGGCATCTTTGCATTATGACGTTCCGACTACAACAGCCCAACACACTAACTCAGCCAGAGGTGCTTCATCTGCAGACGCTGAGCAGAGCAGTGCTGACAGAACCTGTATAAACATGAACAAATATGGGTCTGAAGCCACCAGCCCAGCGGACATTTTATTTTGACGCCTCCATTTGACGTCTTCTCTGAGGTGAGAGCTCCTCTGAGCTTGGTATGATGATGCATGTATATATTTAAAATAAAATGATGATGTGCTTATCCTTAGCCAACATCCTACCTTATTCCACTGAGAGATTCACTTCCAGGAAAAAGAGGGCAATCCTGGCAACGTCCCAAAACAAAATCAGATTGGTTTTGGAGAGCACAACTGCAAAGCAGCCATTTTGTGTGTTGTTTGCTGATGTTTTTTGTGTGGGCTCTGGTATTAGACTGGAAGGCAGTGCAGTAGTTCCCTGAGCCTGGTGAATACTCATTACAAGTTGACAAAGAAGTGATTCAGAGAGCCCAGGCCCAGTGAGAGGATTACACAGGTGTTGTTGAAGGATGCGCAACTGGGATTTATGATACACACTATTTGGCTGAGACTGTTTTGGATTTCCAATCTCCATCAGCTACAAGGCAAGATGATCACCCTCAGTATAAGCGACATAATCATTTGATAGTCACTCATCACTCCAGTTATTCTCTACAAGTAGTGGTGGCTGGTAGACATAGATATAGAAGGATGGGCTCATTGTAATGGCTGGAATGGAACAGTATCAAATACATGACATCCATGTGTTTGATACCTTTCCATCCATTCCATTCCAATCATTACGATGAGCCCATCTTCCTATATCTCCACCCACCAGGCTCCTCTGTCTACAAGTGATGAGAAGACACCCAGGTCCATGTAAGTAATCTGCTTCCAGGTGGCAACACTTCCCTCCTTACCTCTCTACTGTGATAGATCCCCAGCAGCATACCCCTCTGCATACCACTGCTGGCTTGCCTCTGAAGCTATGCAGGGTTGGCCTGTAGGTCCCTGGATGGGAGACCAGATGCTGCTGGAAGTGGTGTTGGAGGGCCAGTAGGGGCCACTTTTCCCTCTGGTCTAAGGAGATCCTAGGGCAGTGAAGGGCACATTGCCCTGGATAGGGTGCTGTCTTTTGGATGGGACATTAAATACGGGTCCTGACTCTCTATGGTCATTAAAAATACCATGGCACTTATTGTAAGAGTAGGGTGTTAACCCCAGTGTCATGCCTAAATTCCCAACCTGGCACCATTCCATCATGGCCACTTAATCATCCCCCACATTCCTAATGGGCATATAGATCTCTAGCTGATGTGTGGTGAGTGTTTTGGCACAAAAATGGTTGCTGTGCATCACATTGGTGTTGGATGAGATGAGTTCCCTCTTACTATGTAAAGTGCTTTGAGTATCTCAGTTGGTAGAAAAGTGCTATATATATCCAATCAATTAATATAGTGTTATGACACAAAATGGCTGTTTTGTATCACTCCGGTGGTAGATAAAATGAGTAAATACCATAGAAATGCTAACTGTTTGCTAAGTTCTACAAAGATGCAATTCATCTTCCAATTCATCTTCCACGTTGGGTGAAATATTCAATACATTTTAGCTGTGTCCTATACACCTCCTGAAAATGCTGTTGAACCATGATTGTTAACGGCTGGCGCCATGAACTGGCTCTATTGCAAACATCTGCAGCAATCAGTGAGATGACCAAATGGAGGATTCCTGTCATTGTCACTAGGGATAGGGATTGTGTTGTCAATAGGGATTGTGTTGTTCATATTTTAATGTTATTCGTCTGGAGGTAATCGCTTTCCGTGGTCCTTTCAACCTTCCTCTTCATTAGCATCTAACATTAGATTAGGCTCTATTGGTTGCTTCAACTTTGTGCTGCATGACCTCATAGTAGTTTTAAGTTTAAATTTTTGTAGCCTTTTGCTATTGAGTGCTAAGGGCTTGGGAGATGCAATCGCTTCAGTTTCAGCTCCACCCTCAAATATCTCCACCAAATCTCACCATATAAATCAAAGGTCATTAACCATGGTGCTGTAGAACTGTCTGATGTGCAGGCTTTAATTCCACCACTAACACATATCATTTAACTAATCAAGATCTTGATGTGTAGCCATTGTGTTTGCGCCCGACTAAAACTTTGCATTTAGAGGCTGGTGACCACTAATGTAAATCAAGTCACATTGTAGACTGGGTGAGGGTCAAACCAGGGGCTAGCATTAACAGAAGCCTTACACATGGAACTAAAGGAAAGACATGCTAATGTCAGTTGTAACCTACCATAACAAACTCCCACGAAATAGGTGAGCCAGTCCACTCACCAACATCTTCCAAAATAGTTACCACAGTTCAAAAGCTTAATCAACCATTGTGTCATCAATAAAATGTACACTGAACAAAAATATATTAACACAACATGTAAAGTGTTGGGTCCATGTTTCATGAGCTGAAATAAAAGATCGCAGAAATGTTCCATACTCTCATATTTTGTGCAGAAATTTGCCAAGATAATCCATCCACCTGACAGGTGTGGCATATCAAGAAGCTGAGTAAATAGCAAAATCGTTACAAAGGTGCACCTTGTGCTGGGACAACAAAAGGTCACTCTAAAATGTGCAGTTTTGTCACACAGCACAATGCCAAAGATTTCTTACATTTTGAGGG
Organism: Oncorhynchus mykiss; assembly: GCF_057628025.1. NCBI lineage: Eukaryota > Metazoa > Chordata > Actinopteri > Salmoniformes > Salmonidae > Oncorhynchus > Oncorhynchus mykiss. The sequence continues at coordinate 24,385,678 of NC_143026.1, forward strand.
AGCATGCATTTGACATGCTGACTGCAGGAATGTCCACCAGAGTTGCTGCCAGATAAATTATTGTTCATTTCTCTACCATAACCAAAAGGCAATGTCGTTTTAGACCGGCCTCACAACCACATATCCAGGATCGTCTGAGACCAGCCTACCGGAAAGCTGATGAAACTGTGGGTTTGCACAAACTGGCAGACCATCTCACGGAAGCTCAACTGAGTGTTCATCGTCCTCACCAGGGTCTTGACTTAACTGCAGTTCAGCATTGTAAACGACTTCAGGCAGATGGAAGACAGCTTGTATGGCGTCATGTGGGTGAGCGGTTTGCTGATGTCAATGTTGTGAACAGAGTGCCCCATGGTGGCGGTGGGGTTATGGTATGGGCAGGCATGTGTTACGGACAACGAACACAGCTGCATTTTATCTATGGCAATTTTAATGCATAGAGATACAGTGACAAGACCCTGAGGCCCATTGTCGGCATGATAATGCACAGCCCCATGTCACAAGGAGCTGTACACAATTCCTGGAAGCTGAAAATGTCCCAGTTTTTCCATGGCCTGCATACTCACCAGACATGTCACCCATTGAGCATGTTTGGGATGCTCTGGATCGATGTGTACGACAGCGTGTTCCAGTTCCTGCCAATATCCAGCAATTTCGAACACAGCCATTGAAGAGGAGTGGGACCACATCCCAAAGTCTTAATCAACTCTATACAAAGGAGATGTGTCACGCTGCATGAGTCAAATGGTGGTCACACCAGATATTGACTGGTTTTCTGATCCATGCCCCCACATCACTGTGACCAACAGATGCATAACTGTATTCCCAGTCGTGAAATACATAGATTAGGGCCTAATGAATTTACTTCAATTGACTGATTTCCTTATATGAACTGTAAATCAGTAAAGTTTTTGAAATTGCTGCATGTTGGGTTTATATTTTTGTTTATTACAGATAATCATTCATGTCTCATACAATACAGATACCACGTTTGAGATTTGTTCCCTTATGTTGTTGTGTGGCTCGCTGGTTGTCAAGGTGATTTCTCTCCATCTTACTCCCTGTGTCACATTGTTTATGAATAACTGGTTATGTGTTGGTTATTTACTGTCAGTCCCCCTTCTGGACAATAAGTAATTGGCCAAGAGTCTGGCAAAACTCTGTGTTTGCATACTTCTCAATCGCCTGGCTCTCTTGCAGAGGAAGATTCAATAGGCTCGCGATCACCGACCTGACAGTTTGGTCAACGCTATGTTTGGTCATGTCAACCTAAACTTTGACATTGTGCGCCTTTTTTGGTCAAAAGGCAAAATAACATGTAATGGTGTGGAATGCTCAAGCACTATTCTTAGTTACTCCAGAAAAGGTGCTGACGTTTAAGTGATAAACAGATAAACAGCTAGCTATCTAATGGCCACTCCGCTCATATAGGACTGATAAAGGCCTAGTGCACAAATTTGGTGGGTGACATTTTTTTTGCCCCCAATATATATTTTTAAATGTTAAGTGTTTTTTTTTATTGTGATCAGCACCCCTACTTTCTGCGGCTATGAGCTACCTCCTAAAGTAGTATAATCGGCACACTACTGGGTAACACTTTATTTGGATAGTCCATCTGTCGATGCTCTACAGACTATCAGCAACATTTCAACTACTACCCCTAACCCTAACTTTAATCCTTATCCTAACCCTAAACTTAACCCTTAAGTTAACCCTAACCTTAACCCTTACCCTAACCATTATTCTAAACCTAAACCTAGCAAGCAGTTGCTTAACAACAGATAGTTTGTTGATGTATGACCATCTGTAGAGCATCTACAGATGGAAAATATGGACTATCCAAATAAAGTGTGACCCACCAGTGTGCTAGCTTTCTTTCTCTTTTTGTTCTCTCCATCAGACTGTCAGATTATTTAGTCCTAGTCCTGTCATACTACAGAAAGAGACCAATGTAAAGGATTTTATCTTCAGAGACGATGTAAGAAATTGATTCAACAAAGATAATAGTATACAGACATCACTGCGTCTGTTTTAAACATCTCTCAACCATTTTCACCAATGACAGGAGAGGAAATACCTCTTATGACCCATGGTGCATGATAATGACAGCTTGGTACCGAGGTCGTGTCAGAGGCCTTGTGTTTTCACTGCTGATAATTGTAGTGTTTTGGTGATGAAAGTCATGAGCTGGAACTCCGTTGGTTAGATGTATTTGTTTTCACACTCTTTACTTCAAACATCTGGATTTCTCTGGCTGCCTGCTGTTCGGTTAACCATTTGACCATGTCCTTGAGGTCAATGCGAACAGTATTCTTTCATTACAAGTGTTTATGTGAAACATGAAGTCGCCAGAGCAATATATCTGCCTGCTACTGTAGATATGGGACAAACATTTGTATTTGTTTTTCTGTGTTGAAAACAATATTGTTGAAAATGTGTTGAATACATCTTGAATAAAGTTACTGTGTTATTACTTTGGTAAATATGTAAATATCCTGTGCATTAACCGAGAATAGTCCATGACAAATTTCAAAATGATTATCTAGTGTTGTTGTTACTGCTTAATTTCATGTAACAACAATCAGCATTTGAAATCCGCTGTAAATACTTACAGTGGCAAGAAAAAGTACTGTATATGACCCCTTTGCAATTCCCCGGATTTCTGCATATATTTGACATATAATTTGATCTGATCTTCATCTAAGTCACAACAATAGACAAGGACAGTGTGCTTAAACTAATAACACACAAATTATTGTATTTGTATTGTCTTTATTGAATACATAATTTAAACATTCACAGTGTGGGTTGGAAAATGTATTTGAACCCCTAGGCTAATGACTTCTCCAAAAGCTTATTGTAGTCAGGAGTCAACTAACCTGGAGTGGAATCAATGAGACGAGATTGGAGATTTTGGTCAGAGCCGCCTTGCCCCATAAAAAACAACATTTGAGTTTGCTATTCACAATAAGCATTGCCTGATGTGAACCATGCCTTGAACAAAAGAGATCTCAGAAGACCTAAGATTAAGAATTGTTGCCCTGCATAAAGCTGGAAAGGGTTACAGAAGAATCTCTAAAAGTCAGTCCACGGTAAAACAAATAGTCTGTTAATGGAGAAATTTCAGCACTGTTGCTACTCTCCATAGGATTGTCCGTCCTGCAAAGATGACTGTAAGAGCACGACGCAGAATGCTCAATGAGGTAAAGAAGAATCCTCTACTGACTCCTAATCCCGCATGCGGGAGCGTAATCATCGCCTGAAATGAATTAGCATAACGCAACGGACATAAATATCCCTAGAAAATATTCCTATTCATGAAAATCACAAATTAAAAATATTGAGACACAGCTTAGCCTTTTGTTAATCACCCTGTCATCTCAGATTTTCAAAATATGCTTTACAGCCAAAGCTAGACAAACATTTGTGTAAGTTTATCGACAGCCTAGCATAGCATTTTGTCCAGCTAGCAGCAGGTAACTTGGTCACGGAAATCAGAAAAGCAATCAAATGAAATCGTTTACCTTTGATGAGCTTCGGATGTTTTCACTCACGAGACTCCCAGGTAGATAGCCAAAGTTCATTTTCCCCAAAATATTATTTTTGTAGGCGAAATAGCTCTGTTTGTTCTTCACGTTTGGCTGAGAAATCGCCCGGAAATTGCAGTTACGAAAACTGCGAAAAATATTCAAAATTAGCTCCATAATATCGACAGAAACATGGCAAACGTTGTTTCTAATCAATCCTCAAGGTGTTTTTCTAATATCTATTCGATAATATATCCGTCGTAACAATTCGTTTTTCAGTAGGACCGATTGGAGTAATGGCTACCTCTGTATTTTACGCGAGTGTCACCCTGGGAGTCATCAGGTGACCACTTACGCAATGTAGCTGCCTACGGCTATTCTTCAACATAAATGCGTAAAACTACGTCACAATGCTGTAGACACCTTGGGGAATACGTAGAAAGCGTAAGCTGGTTGATAGCACATTCACAGCTCAATAAGGACTCATTGGAACGCAGCGCTTTCAAAATATGGGGCACAACCGGATTGGATTTTTCTCAGGCTTTCGCCTGCAACATCAGTTCTGTTATACTCACAGAATATCTTTACAGTTTTGGAAACGTTAGAGTGTTTTCTATCCAAAGCTGTCAATGATATGCATATTCTAGCATCTTGTCCTGACAAAATATCCCAATTAAAACGGGAACGTTTTTTTCTCCAAAAATGACAATACTGCCCCTAGAGTCGCAACAGGTTTTAAAGACCTACAGAAATCTCTGGAAGATGCTAACATCTCTGTTGACGAGTCTACAATACATAAAACACTAAACAAGAATAGTGTTCATGGGAGGACACCATGGAAGCAACTGCTGCCCCCAAAACTTTGCTGCACATCTGACGTTCGCAAAAGAGTACCTTGATGTTCCACAGCGCTACTGGCAAAATATTATGTGGACAGATGAAACTAAAGTTGTGTTGTTTGGAAGGAACTCACAACACTATGTGTGGAGAAAATAAGGCACAGCACACCAAAATCAAAACCTGATCCCAACCGTAAACTATGGTGGAGGGAGCATCATGGTTTGGGGCTGCTATGCTGCCTCAGGGCCTGGACGGCTTGCTATCATCGACGGAAAAATGAATTCCCAAGTTTATCAGGACATTTTGCAAGAGAATGTAACGCTATCTGTCCACCGATTGAAGCTCAACAGAAGTTGGGTGATGCGACGGGACAACAACCCAAAAGACAGAGAGAGAGGGAGGTCATGTGTAGATGAGCTCCCACATTTTTTTAGATAGATTTAGAGTTAGACAAACTTAGATTTCTTGGCAGGGATATATACAGGATATTACCCTAAACAACATAACCTTCCAAATCAAAACTCCAAGCCTACTACCTGATTTTTGGATGTAATTACTTGGATGCTTCCTACATCTAGGATTATTATTCCTAAACTATACATCAAATGCTCTGGCAAACAAGCAGAGACCTGAAAACACCATCCAACCTGGAGCTGAGTGAGTAATGCTTAGTCTGAAGCTATTTTTGTTCTTTAAAAAAAACGTTTTTAACTTTCAAAAGCCAATTACAATGATATATTTGACTTATTAAAACCTGTCACGGCTAGACGTGCCGCTAGCGGGACACCTCGACAACATCCGGTGAAATTGCAGAGAGCGAAATTCAAAATAAAGAAATATAAATATTTAACATTCATGAAAATATATGTGTAATACATCAAAATAAAGCTTAACTTCTTGTTAATCCAGCCGCTGTGTCAGATTTCAAAAAGGCTTTACGGCGAAAGCACACCGTGCGATTATCTGAGGATACAAAACCATGAAAACATTTTTCAACCAGGCAGGTGCGACACAAAAGTCAGAAATAGCGATATAATAAATGCCTTACGTTTGAAGATCTTCTTCTGTTGGCACTGCAAAAGGTCCCAGTTACATCACAAATGGTATTTTTGTTCGATAAAGTCCTTCTTTATATCCATAAAAACTCACTTACCTCACTACCTACGCACTTCAGTCAATAATCCATCGGTTTCCCTCCATCAAAATGCATACAAAATTAATCCCAAACGTTACTAATAAACTTTTCCAAACAAGTCAAACAATATTTATAAACAAACCGCAGGTACCCTAACATGTAAATAAATGATACAATTTAAGACGGAGAATAGTATGTTCATTACCGTAGATAAATAACAAAGAACGCGCTTCCATCCACGTACATGGAAACACTACAGCCAAAATGGGAGCCACTTAGGAAAACTACAACTTCTAACAAATTTTTCAAAAAACCATCCTGAAACTCTTTCTAAAGACTGTTGACATCTAGTGGAAGCCATAGGAACTGCAATCTGGGAGGATTTCGCCTTATAATAAAAGTGACAGCCATTGAAAACAGTGGTAGGCTGAATTTTTTATTTTTTGGGGATGGTTTGTCCTCTGGGTTTCGCCTGCCATATCAGTCCTGTTATACTCACAGACATTATTTTAGGTTTTAGAAACTTTAGAGTGTTTTCTATCCAAATCTACCAATGATATGCATATCCTAGCTTCTGGGCCTGAGTAACAGGCAGTTTACTTTGGGTACACTTCATCCTGATGTGAAAATACTGTCCCCTAGCCCAAAGAGGATAAGGACTGAAAGCTGAGGCTACCAAGCTTTGCTAGGACAAAGAGTTACAACTTCAATTAGCACACCCTGTGAAGCGAGAGGTGTCGAAGCCTTTGAGCCCAACAAATGGCAAGCTACCCCACCCAGATCCAGAGGCCTTGAAGCCCCCTCCTGCTGTTCAAAGACCGTCCAATGGCATTTTATTCAAGAAATCTGCCTCCATAAATAAAAGCTTCCCCCAAGTGGGTGACACCTACTCCCTGCTGCACTGCTGCTTGGATTCCACCTGGCGATCTGTACATTGTCTGCCCTGGCCTGTCTCCCCCTGTCTGGTCTCTCTCTGGATCAGTTGAAAGTGTGGGTTCACAGCTCCAATCCAGATGTGTTGGTCATTACTGAAACGTGGTTAAGGAAGAGTGTTTTGAATACTGATGTTAACCTTTCTGGTTATAACCTTTTTCGGCAAGACAAATCTCCCAAAGGTGGGGGAGTGGCAATCTTTACCAAGGAACACCTTCAGTACTCGGTTGTCTTCACCAAGTCTGTCCCCAAACAATTTGATTTGCTGGTTTTAAGTACTAAACTTTCAAATATCTCTTTGTTGACTGTTGCTGGGTGCTATCGTCCTCCAACAGCACCGGCCTGTACCCTACCTGCCCTAAGCTCTGTCCTGGCCCCTTACACCAAGTCTAAATTTGTCCTGCTAGGTGACCTAAAGTGGAACATGCTTAAACCACCTGACCAAGTCCCAAAGCAATGGGACTCCCTAAATCTTACTCAGATTACCAATCCCACAAGGTATGACTCCAAACATCCAGAAAAGGCTGCTTTTCTTGATTTTATCCTCACAAATAATCCTGATAGGTATCAGTCTGGTGTTTTCTGTAATGACCTTAGTGATCACTGTTTTACAGCCTGTGTTTGTAATGGCTACTCAGTGAAACAACATGTCCTGATTTGTCATAGATGCTTGCTAAAAAACTTTAATGATCATGCCTTCCTTCATGAACTGGCCTCTGTAAAATGGTGTAGAATCAGCTTGTTCCCTTCTGTCAAAGACGCTTGGACCTTCTTTTTTAATATTTTCAGTGGTTTTGTTAACAAGCACGCCCCCATAAAGAAAATGAGATTTAAAAAAAGGTTCAGCCCCTGGTTCGAACGTGATCTTACAGAGTTACTCCACCTAAAGAATTGCATTTGGCAAAAGGCTCAGCACACACATACTCAAGCTGACTGGCTATCTTTCAGGGAAATAAGTGCACTTAGGCTATCCAGAATGCCAAAGTTAGTTACTTTAAGGAGCAGTTCTCTCTCTGTGGGTCTAACCCCAAGAAGTTCTGGAAAACTGTTCAAGACTTGGAGAATAAACCATCCTCCTCACAGTTGCCAATGTCCCTTAATGTTGATGATGTGGTTGTTACTGACAAGAAGCACATAGCTGAGCTCTTTAATCACCACTTGATTAAGTCAGGATTCCTATTTGACTCAGCCATGCCTCCTTGCCCGTCTAACATTTCCTCATCTCCCACCCCTTCTAATGCGACTATCCCCAATGCTTCTCCCTATTTTCCCCCTGCCCCACTACAAAGTTTCTCCCTGCAGGCAGTCAATGAGTCCGAGGTGCTAGAGGAGCTCCTGAAACTTAACTGCAAAAAAACATCTGGGTCAGATGGTTTAGACCCTTTCTTCTTTAAGATTGCTGCTCTTATCATTGCCAAGCCTATCTCCGACCTTTTGAACCTGTCTCTCCTTTCTAGGGAGGATCCCATGAATTGGAAGGCAGCCATGGTTCATCCTTTATTTAAAGGCGGAGATCAAGCGGATCCTAACTGTTATAGGCCTTTTTCTATTTTGCCCTGTTTATCAAACATTTTGGAAAAACTTGTCAATAATCAACTGACTGTCTTTCTTTATGTCTATAGTATTCTCTCTGGTATGCAATCTGGTTTCCGCTCAGGTAATGGATGTGTCACTGCAACCTTAAAGGTCCTCAATGATGTCACCATTGCCCTTGATTCTAAGCAATGTCATGTTGCTATTTTTATTGACTTGGCCAAAGCTTTTGATACGGTAGACCATTCCATTCTTGTGGGCCGGCTAAGGAGTATTGGTGTCTCCGAGGGGTCTTTGGCCTGGTTTGCTAACTTCCTCTCTCAAAGAGTGCAGGTTATAAATTCAGAAAATCTGCTGTCTCAGCCACTGCCTGTCACCAAGGGAGTACCCCAAGGCTCAATCCTAGGCACCACACTCTTCTTAATTTACATCAACAACATAGCTCAGGCAGTAGGAAGCTCTCTCATCCATTTATATGCAGATGATAGTCTTACACTCAGCTGGCCCCTCCCCAGATTTTGTGTTAAATCCTCCGCAACAAAGCTTTCTTAGTGTCCAACAAGCTTTCTCTACCCTTAACCTTGTTCTGAACAGCTCCAAAACAAAGGTCATATGGTTTGGTAAGAAAATGCCCCTCTCCCCACAGGTGTGATCACTACCTCTGAGGGTTTAGAGCTTGAGGTAGTCACATCATACAAGTACTTGGGAGTATGGCTAGACACTGTCCTTCTCTCAGCACATATCAAAGCTGCAGGCTAAAGTTAAATCTAGACTTGGTTTCCTCTATCGTAATAGCTCCTCTTTCACCCCAGCTGCCAACCTAACCCTGATTCAGGTAACCATCCTACCCATGCTAGATTACGGAGACATAATTTATAGATCGGCAGGTAAGGGTGCTCTCTTGCGGCTAGATGTTCTTTACCATTCGGCCATCAGATTTGCCACCAATGCTCCTTATAGGACACATCACTGCACTCTATACTCCTCTGTAAACTGGTCATCTCTGTATACCCGTCGCAAGACCCACTGGTTGATGCTTATTAATAAAACCCTCTTATGTCCCTTATCTGAGATATCTACTGCAGCCCTCATCCTCCACATACAACACCCATTCTGCCAGTCACATTGTTAAAGGTCCCCAAAGCACACACATCCCTTTGTCACTTGTCTTTTCAGTTCTCTGCAGCTAGCGACTGGAAAGAGCAGCAACAAACACTCAAACTGGACAGTTTTATCTCAATCTCTTCATTCAAAGACACAATCACGGACACTCTTACTGACAGCTGTGGCTGCTTTGTGTGATGTATTGTTGTTTCTACCTTCTTTCCCTTTGTGCTGTTGTCTGTGCACAATAATGTTTGTACCATGTTTTGTGCTGGTACCATGTTGTTTTGCTACCATGTTGTTGTCATGTTGTGTTGCTACCATGCTGTGTTGTCATGTGTTGCTGTCTTGCTATGTTGTTGTCTTAGGTCTCTCTTTATGTAGTGTTGTCTCTCTTCTCGTGATGTGTGTTTTGTCCTAAATTTATATGTTATTTATTTATTTTTAATCCCAGCCCCCGTCCCCGTTGGAGGTCTTTTGCCTTTTGGTAGGCCGTCATTGTAAATAAGAATTTGTTCTTAACTGACTTGCCTAGTTTAATAAAGGTTAAATAAAATACATAAATAAAGACAGACAGACAGAAGTAAATCAACAACAGAATGGCTTGAACAGAAGAAAATACGTCTTCTGGAGTGGCCCAGTCAGTCCTGACCTCAACCCGATTGAGATGCTGTGGCATGACCTCAAGAGAGAAGTTCACACCAGACATCCTACGAATATTGTGGAACTGAAATAGTTTCATAAAGAGGAATGGTCAAAATTCCTCTTGACCATTGTGCAGGTCTGATCCGCAACTACAGAAAACGTTTGGTTGAGGTTATTGCTGCTAAAGGAGGGTCAACCTGTTATTAAATCCAAGGGTTCACATACTTTTTCCAACCTGCACTGTGAATGTTTACACTGTGTGTTCAATAAAGACATGAAAAATTATAATTGTTTGTGTGTTATTAGTTTAAGCAGACTGTTTTTGTCTATTGTTGTGACTTAGATGAAGATCAGATAACATTTTATGACCAATTTATGCAGAAATCCAGGTAATTCTAAAGGGTTCACAAACGTTTTCTTCCCACTGTATCTGTGCAATTTAATGTAAACCATAACCAAATACCTGAAGGTGTACATCCCTCTCCTAACTCCCTTGTCCTCTCTAATACCATGATCTACCCGCTAATCCAGCTCAAGTCTCCTTTTGACTGTGACAGGGAGTTGTTAGGCCCTGCATCTTGAATGGACATCCATGTTTGACTTCAGCAGGATGGACTGTATCTGCAAGGTTTACTTATGACTCAGACACAAGAACACCTGTGTTGTTTTAAAGAGACTTTTGATTTGTTTATTAGTCTTGCCATCTGTTTGGCAGATTTAGCTTGTGAATGTGTCTGGGCACTAGCCTGTTTCAACCTTTTGTCCTACAGTAGGCCCTTGTATCACACCTTTACTTTATACAGTACACATCATGTGTTCTAAATCCATTTTTGAGGGACCCCCACAGTGTGCACATTTTTGTTTTAGCCCAACACTTACACATCAACTTATCAAGTGCTTGGTGACATACTACGAGGGTCCTGACTGTTGTGAAGTCAACCTTTTGGTTACATTACCTATAGTGATGACTTGCAAGTTGGAGGTGGCTTACATACAAACAAGACACGCTACCCTTCAGAGAGGTCACGGTATACGTGTCAAACACATGTGAAGCCTTCACCTCCGTTCAATAAAAAGAGACAACAGGGTAACCCTCTCACCTCACCACCAAATAAACGTCCCATGTCTACAGGGACTGTCCCCCTCTCTAGTGCACTCCAACAGACTGTCTCCTCATTTTGCTCAGGCAGCCCAGGGAGATTTTAATTTATGTGACTTCACGAGCCATTCATTAGTGTTTGTTTATGATATGTAAATATTTATAACGCCCCAATGTCAAATGATCACCTCTTCTGGAATGCGAGCTACAACAAGTACAGACAAATCCTGGATGGACACAAAAGAAAAGAACGTCATGAGCCCCATGCCCCTGTGTTTTTCTACAGTTGGTATTGAGCAAAACTAAGATTAAATGTGTCCACGTCCTCTGTGGTCTTGGGTTAAGCTTCCGTTTCCATTGTTGTGATTGTGTTTAGATACACAATGACTCCACTTCCAGAGAAGAGGGTTGTTGGGAGCAGAGAGAAGCAATGTGTCTGATTTGACTCTGTTTGTGTTTACATAGTGACAGTGTGTTTATGGAAGATCCATTAAATGGCTGAGGATGAAGTCATCCCCAAAGACTTGAAATACTTTTATTTTTGAGAGAGAAGTCTGAGTTAATGGTAGCACTTAAAATGGCTAAAGTTATAGTGTGTGTTTACAGTACATGAATGCCTAATGTATATGTTTTAGGGTTAAGATAAAAACAGTGAGCACGAGTATGTGTGTAAATGTTTACATTTGTCAACAGACTGCACTAACTAGCGTAACTGTTTGTGATGAGCAGGAAGTGACATGTTGGAAGTCTTGATTGCTACAACATTACTCCTATGACCTATTCCTTATGTGGATGGTAGGACTAGGATCGGTGTTAAAGATAATTGATGACCCCTTTCTATTGTCGTGCCCTCTACAGTGTGAAGGAAGTTGTGCGAAACATAGTGGTGCATTTGGGATCATTTGAATGGTATATAAATCACCATAACCGATTCATGTCTACTTGATAAGGTTTTCTTTGTAATGCCTCAATTTGAAATTGAACTCTATAGGTACAGTATGAGTTCACTGAGAACTGACTTATTTCAATGAGTATATACAGTGGGGAGAACAAGTATTTGATACACTGCCGATTTTGCAGGTTTTCCTACTTACAAAGCATGTAGAGGTCTGTAATTTTTATCATAGGTACACTTCAACTGTGAGAGGCAGAATCTAAAACAAAATCCAGAAAATCACATTGTATGATTTTTAAGTAATTAATAAGCTTCGGTCTATTGGTCTATTGAATATAGTGTCTATTGAAATAACGTCAACCTGTCTTCATATAGTCCCTTGTATCTCAGTTGGTAGAGCATGGCACTTGCAGTGCCAGCGTATTGGGTTCAATTCCTGGGACCACCTGTATGTAAAATGTATGCACGCATGACTAAGTCATTTTGGATAAAAGCGTGTGCTAAATAGCATAAACTGTATAATCTCTAAATAGAGAATCCAAGTTTATGACAATGGATATTAGAGACCTATGAAGATGTGCTTTTTTTCTGTCTGTGCATCAGTCAGTTATCATTAGCAGGTTGAGGGGCCAAGTATTTGTTCAGGCTATGTCATAATCAATTACAACAGCATTTACGACCTACAAGGTGTTCTTGATTAAATAACTGAATCGCAATCTTTTTGGGTAATACGATCATCAGATGAACCTGAGGGAAACTGAGGGAAAAATCAATCAGTTAGGAAATATATTTTCGACAAGAAACAGAAAGGATATCTCCAGGGATGTGTTCCGCTCCCAGCTATGTTATATTAATGATGAAGAGGAAGTGTTCAATATAAAACAAAGTGTTGAATTTGGCTCCTCTTGGAAATCTTTTTGGGTAATACGATCATCAGATGAACCTGAGGGAAACTGAGGGAAAAATCAATCAGTTAGGAAATATATTTTTGGGTAATACGATCATCAGATGAACCTGAGGGAAACTGAGGGAAAAATCAATCAGTTAGGAAATATATTTTCGACAAGAAACAGAAAGGATATCTCCAGGGATGTGTTCCGCTCCCAGCTATGTTATATTAATGATGAAGAGGAAGTGTTCAATATAAAACAAAGTGTTGAATTTGGCTCCTCTTGGAAATTAATGGGGCATTTGCGCTTGGCTTGGCTTCCACGCAGAGCACAGTTAGTCTGTTTAGGTGATATGCGCTCAGTTGAACTGTAATTGCGTAATTGAGACCAGTGAAGCGATTACAAATAGGTGGTAGAGACCAGAACCAGGGGTAGCATTTGTTTGGAACCCTCTGTCAACAAGCATGTCAATTTGAGACAGCTGTTTTTAACCATATAAAAAAGTGAATCATTGTACATTCACCATTACTGTTCAAAAGCAGAAAATAGACATAATTATAATTACAGTATAGACCTATAAGAGTGGATAATGATGAGAGGTGTCCCCTCAATGTAAAAGTACAAGTATTTCATCCTCCTTTTTCCTTCTGCCTCCCTTCTGAGGACTTCATAAACATATGGTACAAATTAACAAAGGTGACCCCCCCTAAGGCAAGTCTACAGTTAAAATACTATACTGTCCTTATGACATGTGATCTCATCAGCATTTACATGCCTACTAACTGTGTCCATCGGATGTGGACTTTTACAGTATATGGGGTTTGCGGGGTTGTATTTTACAGCTCAAATCACCGACACAAAACACCACTCATGTTCCCATAAAATCCGCTTTTTCCCCATTCCCCGATGCTTCGACACAACGGCAAAAAATGTGTCTGTTTCCTGCCTTTTTCAGCCTCACAGCATCTGTTAAACAAATGAAAGTGTATCTCTGTCAGAGATAAAACTCATCGGTCAGGACTAGAGATGACGAGGGGAGAAAATCCCCCATCATTTTGTTCTCTGATAGATTTGGGTTGTTTTATAAGTGGCAGCTACTCACCATATGCTTTTGTCATTATTTGGGACGTGCATAAATGGAATGAGTCATATACAGTTGTCTTGAATGAAAATGCAACTCAATACTCAATATACCCACATGCATTTTTCCATCGTCTGTCTTCGCCCTCTAATTTGGTGGGGGACATACCCAGAATCAGGTATCTAGCCATCCTGGGGCATTTCTGCATTATTTCAACTTTGAAGTTCATTAACTCTTATCTAGTAAGCTAAATGCAACTTTGAAGAATGTCCCTTCAGCTGACTGCAGCCACCCAGTACTTTACTGTATAACAGAGGTTGTGGATGGAGAAGATGAGCTGTGTGTGTATTATCAGTGGGAGAATCAGCCTTGTCTCCCGCCTGATGTGTGTGTGTGTGAATACATGTGCATGCATGTGGGTGTGTCTCTCCCTCTCTCGGTCTCTCTGTCCCTCTGTCTGTCTTTGTGTCTAAGGATTTGTCTGTGTAGGGAGACAAGGAGAGTGATGGATGGCAGGGAGGCTGGATATCTCACTCCAAGTCTATTTTGTCTGGGGAACCTGGATTAAGATGGGCAACAGATGACTGAAGGGACTTAGTTATCACAGGGCTATAGTCGAGACCTGTGGTCAGTAACGAATGGGCAACAGTTGCCATGGCGCCATTGAATGCCCTGCTTTGGGGCAGTTGGGGGGTCATGTGTAGGGACTCGCTACGGGAGTCTCAACCTATTGAATGCCCTGCTTTGGGGCAGTTGGTGGGTCATGTGTAGGGACTCGCTACGGGAGTCTCAACCTATTGAATGCCCTGCTTTGGGGCAGTTGGGGGGTCATGTGTATGGACTCGCTACGGGAGTCTCAACCTATTGAATGCCCTGCTTTGGGGCAGTTGGGGGGTCATGTGTATGGACTCGCTACGGGAGTCTCAACCTATTGAATGGAAGTCCATCATGCATTCATAGATGTGTTGCTTTGTGTATTTGATTTTAATCAGACACGTGAGAGCTGATTCTTTTAGCCCCTTATGTGTTTGATACCAGGTTTCATTTGGATTAACTTGGCTCATTCAGTACCACTCTACTGCTTTACTGTGACTGTTCTCCCTATTTTTTTCCATCCTCTGTCTTCTCCCTCTATTTTTCTCTCTCACATACAGTCACTCTCTCCCTCTCTTTCACTCTTTGTCCTGAGTTGCCAGCAGTCATTTAAAGTACTTAATTAAAAATACTTTAAAGTACCACTTAAGTCGTTTTTTGGGTATCTGTACTTTACTTATCTATTCATATTTTTGACTACTTTTACTTTTACTCCACTACATTCCTAAATACAATAATGTAATTTTTACTCCATACATTTTCACTGATGCCCAAGGGTACTCGTTATATTAGGAATGCTTAGCAGGACACGAAACTGGTCCAATTCACACACCTATCAAGAGAAAATCCCTTTTCATCCCTACCACATCTCATCTGGCAGACTCACTAAACAGAAATTCTTTGTTTGTAAATTATGTCTGAGTGTTGGAGTGTACTTTTGATACTTAACTATATTTTTAGCAATTACATTTACTTTTGATACTTTAGTATATTTAAAACCAAATACTTTTATACTTTTACTTAAGTAGTATTTTACTGGGTGACTTTCACTTTTACTTGAGTCCTTTTCTATTAACATAACTTTACTTTTACACAAGTATGAATATTGGGTACTTTTTCCACCACCGGTTGCCAGTAAGAACAACAACATACCACTTCAATGCAGCAGCCCAGCTAACTCCAACAGTAAGAAAGAGGGAGGGAGGGGGAGAGAAAAGAGAGGAGGGAGGGAAAGGGACAGCTATTTAAGGGCTGTAGCTGAGGAATGGGGGTCTGACCAGAATGCTTCTCTCTCAGTTTAAAAGGCCTTTTATCCTCCTCTCTCTTTCTTTCCCACTCTCTCTCTAGCTCGGATCCTCTGTAGGGTCTAGGTGAGGAGAGCAGGCGCCTGAGCTATCAGTGGCAGAGGGGCTTTTCGGAACAGAAGTGTCATCAGGTTCGAGCACAAGGAGAGAGGTTCCGGAACAGTCTTCAAAGTGGACATCCTTTCATTCCCCTTTATTTAATGTGCTGGGTTCCAACGAGGCAATTTGTGTGAGCTGGTGCTGAAGGCTGTGGTGGCGTAGCTCTAAACTGTCTGGTCTGCTAAAGGTAAGAATGAGAGATTCATTTATTTTTACCTGGATGAAACTGATCTTGGATCTTTGAATGAGTTGTTGCTGCTATTTAGATAATTGATTACTGTGTCCATATTTATAAATATATAAGTCTTCTTGACAGTCAATTGAGATTATTGATGACGTGATCAAACCTTGTGACACTTACATTTATTGTGTTTAGTTGTTCCTGATCATTTTGGAGATATTTATAGATTTATATTTTTTATTGTAAACATTTTGGTTATTAAGGTCAAACCCTTGAAAACATACTCAATTCAATTGCCTAATTCAATTTGACATCCAGGTAATTGAATAAAGTGTTTATGAAATATGAATAAGAGAATGTGGAATAATACGTTTATCATACCAAATGAATGAATGACTTCTATGAAGCCAATGTACATTTGAAATAAATGGGAAAGAAGCAGGATGATCTCAATCAGAATGCAATACTGTCATAATACTTATCCAACAACTGTGGCTTCATTGTTCTCCCTCTGCCAGGCTTCGTTCTTTATTTAGCGACAGATGGCTCTCATTGCTCAGCTTGGCTGACTCGCTAAAGGGAACCAATTATGGTTTATAGGGAACGAATATTAACATACTTCATGCATGCTGAAACTTCTGGGTTTGCCAGTTTGACCCAAGGCTGGGTCTGTGTGATAGAGATGGAGGATTGGGAGACAGACAGAGCAAGGAGAGCATTAGCTGGGTTGAATAACTGATGAGTAATAGAACATGTGGAGGAGTCATCCACCTCTTTGGTCACCTGGGGCTACAGGGCTTAGAGCCCATGTATGATGTATGAATGGCATAGAGCCAAAAACATTTTTCCAGACTCTAGATCAGTGAACTGACTGGACAATGTGCTTTAGAAAATAGGAAAGTGTGTGTGTGCGTGTCTGTGTATATGTGCATTCTTATGTCTGTGAAAGGTGCAGTGGTGTGTGTGTGTGTATGTCTGTGTGTGAGACATGCAGACATGTGTGTGTGTGGGTTATTCAGGAAGTGTCCCCCCCAGGTTTCTGGAAGTCTTTTGCGGTCTGGTGAATAATCGTTTGTCTGTGGGCGACGCAATTATGGTCTTGTTTTATATGAGCTTTCTATTAAGGAGATTACACAGCAGGAGCAGCAGCCGTTGATGCAGCCTTTTCCAGTGTGAGTCATGAGATAAAACAGGCACACTGCATGTCCATTTATTTCAAAATCCATTTGCTCCGCTTAATTGAAATCTCACCGCATGCTGTGTGAGTGGATGATTTTCATAAGGTTCGCACTCTGTGGTCCTGATGGACAGTGCTTTAAGCCTGTGTGTAATTTACACAGTAGCCTAGTGGAGAACCAGGCTTCTCTAAACAGGAAGCCTGGGGAAGTCCATGGCACAAAGTCAGCTAAAAAAGTGTTGGGAACCCGGTGTAAATCAGTGACGCCTCACAACACGTCAAACCAATCAAATGCCTTGCTTGGGCGGAGGTGCTCACTAGATTAGGGTCGTAGGTGCAACAGTGTGGGAGCTACAGGTGAACTTTTGTTTGTTTGTTTATTAACCCAGTGTTAATCATTACACTCTTCATAGACTTATCATATAGGTCGAAAACACTGTTGCACATGTCCTACAGGCTCACATTTGTAATATTTTCAGTTGATCATATGGACAATTGTAGCCTAATTCATCTATGCTATCATGCTATCTACAACCTAAAAGGGTTCTTCGGCTGTCATCATAGGGAAACCCTTTAAAGAACCATTTTTAGTTCCAGGTAGTACCCTTTTTGGTTCCATGTAGAACTCCATATAGGGTTCTACATGGAACCCAAAAGTGTTCTCCTATGGGGACAGTTGAAGAACCCTTTTGGAACCCTTTTTTCTAAGTGTAGTTAGTTTTCCTTGACAATGAATTAACTGATAAAGACCATTTTATGTGGCACATACAGTACACAAAGTTTATCCACAAAGTTTATCATTGCAAATATGTAGTATAATGCATGATGTCAGTCTCAGATATTAAAATCGTATTTTGCTTTTATTTAAAACGTGTCACGCCCTGACCTTAGAGATCCCTGTTTATTCTCTATATTTTGGTTAGATCACAGGTGTGACTAGGGTGGGTACTCTACTTTTTACATATCTATGTTTTCTTTTTCTTTGTTGGCCCAGTATGATTCCCAATCAGAGGCAGCTGTCTATCGTTGTCTCTGATTGGGGATCATACTTAGGTAGCCCTTTTTCCCACCTTCAGTTGTGGGATCTTGTCTTTTTGTGTTGCATATGTTGCACTCCTACCTTTACGTTCGTTGAGTTGTTTATTGTTTATTGGTGGAACATTTATAATTAAAGAAAATGTACGCCTACCACGCTGCACCTTGGTCTTCCTTTAACGACGGACGTTACAGAAGATCCCACCACCAACGGACCAAGCAGCGTGGTCAGGAGGACTGGACCTGGGAGGAAATCCTGGAGGGAGCAGGACCATGGACAAGGGCCGAAGGAGGAGATAGAGGCAGCGAATCCATTTCACGAAACCTCCAGTGATGATCGATGGCCCAGAGCCTGTAGTGATGATCCATGGCACGGAGCCTCCAGTGATAATCCGCGTCCCGGAACCTCTAGTGATAATCCATGGCACAAAGCCTGTAGTGGTAATCCATGGCACGAAGCCTCCAGTAACGATCCATGGCCCGGAGCCCATAGCGACGATCTATGGCAAGGAGCCTGCAGCAACTGTCCCCAGTCCGGAGCCTGTGGCGATGGTCCGCTGTCCGGATCCTCCGGCGACGAGCCGCAGTCCAGAGTCTTGGGCGACGAGCTGCACTCCAGAGCCTCCGGCGGGGGTTCCCAGTCCGAAGCCTCCAGCGGTGGTTCCCAGTTCAGAGCCTCCGGCGATGATCCACGGTCCGGTTCCTCCGGCAACGATTCACGGTCCGGAGTCTCCGGCGACGATCTACGGTCCGGTTCCACAGAAGCGGAGGGATCAGCGTAGGGAGCGGGGGCTACGTCCCGAACCGGAGCTGCCACCGAGGGTAGATGCCCACCCGGACCCTCCCCTATTCCCCTATAGGTTCAGGTTTGCGGCCGGGAGTCCGCACCTTTGGGGGGGGGGGGGGGGGGGGGGGGGGGGGGTACTGTCACGCCCTGACCTTAGAGATCCCTGTTTATTCTCTATATTTTGGTTAGGTCAGGGTGTGACTTGGGTGGGTACTCTAGTTTTTGTATATCTATGTTTTCTTTTTCTTTGTTGGCCTAACATGGTTCCCAATCAGAGGCAGCTGTCTATCATTGTCTCTGATTGGGGATCATATTTAGGCAGCCCTTTTTCCCACCTTCAGTTGTGGGATCTTGTCTTTTTGTGTTGCATATGTTGCACTCCTACCTTTACGTTCGTTGAGTTGTTTATTGTTTATTGGTGGAACATTTATAATGAAAGAAAATGTATGCCTACCACGCTTCACCTTGGTCTTCCTTTAACGAAGGATGTTACATAAGGTCAATGTTACAACTACTTCTGGTACAAAGTCACAGATACTTAGAGGTCCTTTGGAAAGAACTGGTATATGTTGGCCCAGAGCAATACCAAAGTGTTAGATGCAAGAACCTCAAACCCCATGTGCGCCTCACAAAAGACCTCATCCAACATCAACATCAAGTCCAGTTTGACATTGCACAGAAAGTCAGCAGGACCATTGGAGAGCAGACGGACCTCATGCACAGATAAAGACTGTGGTCTGAAGACAGGGTCTGGAAAGCACTCAGTCTCAAGTAGATCTGAAGACATCAACCATAGTAAGTGGGCATCTTGATCAGAAGGTTTTTGCTTTGACACCTGGCAGGTTCTACCCAAACTTCCAGAACTTACAAATAAACCTGTTGCACAAATTGGACTATGAGGAACTAGTGTTGTGGATCAGGAACCACAAACTGAACACCGTGAGAAGAACAAACTGTTCTCTCTTTTGTAGTGGAGATTTTAGCATGTCAATTTTGGTGGGGCAAACTCCCCAACATTTTCTTAGATGCATGCCATCAAAGCAACTACACAACACTAAACAATACATTAATTGCAATATAACAGTGACAAACGGTCCCAACAAACTATTAGGGCCTACAAAAGTCCCAACAGCAGTCCCAACACCTTACCACTACTACACCTGGCATCATTGGAGCCTTGTCTGGCAGCAAAACAGTTCATTCAGCCTCATTTACTGCCTTTAAAAAGACATACCTGATATTTGGACAAACTATGGCATAAGGGGACGACGAGCAGCCCATGTTCTGATTTATGTCAATGTACATTTCTAAACTAATAGATATACTGACTACGTCCGTCGGATTGCCTCTTATCCACTTGTGCCATAGTTTGTACATCTCAATTGTCATTAGAAACCACATTTGTTTAAACAAGTCAGCCATATCAGCTGTGTTTTTTTAAAGGCAGTAAATGAGGCTGAATGAACTGTTTCGCTGCCAGACAAGGCTCCGCTGATAGCCAGGTGTAGCAGTGGTAAGTTGGGACTGCTGTTGGGACAGCTTTATGTAGGCCCTAACAGTTTGTCGGCACCATTTGTGACCATGATAGTGCAATTAATGTATTGTTTAGTGTTGTGTTGTGTAGCGGCATTGCTGGCAGGCATCCCACTTTTTTTTGGGGCCCCACCAAGATTTACATGCTAAAATCGCCTCTGCTTGGTTGTAATTGTTGTCCTGCATGCCTCTCCAAAGGACTTGAATTGCCCTCACATACACCCTTACAGATGGATGAGGTAGCACAATTGTGACAGCAGTCATGTTTGGTGATATTGGTTTTGTGACCTTATCGTCAAGGAGCTGTAACAGTTTCACCTGCCTGTAGCTGGTACTGTTTGACACATACTGTCTCATCTTATCTGAAAGTGCAACAAGCTGTCTTCCATGGTATTGGATAAAGGAATGTTATCTTGTGCCGTTCCTACCCGCTCTTCCATATGGCTGTATGTAGGACTCAAGATCTTGAGGTGGTCCGTAGTTGACTACATGATTGACTTCCTTAAAGTCTATCCCCATTCCCAGTGGTGAAGTAGCCATCACAACTCTGAGATTAGATTACTAATCTTTCAAGGCTGAGATAATGTGCAGTTTTATGTGCTTGGGTGTCTCTGAGGGGTACATGTCCAAAAGCCTATTTCCCAGTGTGTCCTCTGCTCCTGCTGAATGCACAGATTTCTCCCCAAGGAACTGGTGAAAAACCTTGGACAGCAAAGGTCAGTCTTAAATTCTCTCACAGAATATGACGGTCCTTGAAAACGTCTCTACAGGGTCAGAAGACACCTTCTACCCTACCAGTCGGATGTTGTCCCTGTCAGGACATTTCACCACCGCAACTCATTGCTGCATACCCAGGTGCTTCATTATGATCTTCCTTGTAGCCTTGGAAGCTGTAGCTGTGACGGCCAATACAGGAACTGATAGGAGTGACCACAGCTGGCCAACCATTCCACACCACTTCAATACAGAACCTGGAACTGGTATGAGTGACCACAGCTGGCCAGCAATTCCACACCACTTCAATACAGAACCTGGAACTGGTATGAGTGACCACAGCTGGCCAACCATTCCACACCACTTCAATACAGAACCTGGAACTGGTATGAGTGACCACAGCTGGCCAACCATTCCACACCACTTCAATACAGAACCTGGAACTGGTATGAGTGACCACAGCTGGCCAACCATTCCACACCACTTCAATACAGAAACTGGAACTGGTATGAGTGACCGCAGCTCACCAACCATTCCACACCACTTCAATACAGAAATTGGAACTGGTAGGAGAGACCGCAGCCCGAACCGTTCCACACCACTTCCGAAAAGCAGCCTCCTTCCCCTGTCACTTCCCCTTTTATAGGAAATGGGATAAAAACAAGAAAATATGCATTAGCTGTCATAATAAAGGACTAAAAAATACTGGTTCAATGACAAAATTGTCATGTTAAAGCTCAAGTGTGGCCTTTGTGTTAATTTAAAGGAGTGACATTTTAAGAAAAGGTCCAACTGTCATGTCTACTTCCGCTCCTCCCCTCCGGTGTTCAACGTCGCCAGTTTACTAACCACCGGTCCTGGCATTCATCATTACGTGCCCCTGGCATTCATCATTACGCACCCCTGACATTCATCATCATCTACACCTGCACTTCACCATTAGGCCCACCTGGACTCCATCACTCCATCCTACCTGGTCGGAAAACAGTGTCGAGCATAAAATGTACCACCCCCTTCATCAAGTGTGTGGGGGGAGGGTTCTTGAAATGTAACATCCAATTAAAATATTGCTGCTGGGAGACCAGTCAAACCGCTTTTCCAATACACAATTCTCCAGACCTCCAAGGGAGGCGTGAAAACTACGTGATTTTGGAGGTATCGGAACGCGAGACAACTTACACAGTAACTGTTGTCGGCAGTATTCTTAACTAATCTTACTGTAAGTAAAATAAGTTAGCTACTTCGGGCATTTAAATCATCATTGCTGTCAACCTGAGAAAAACTGTTATCTGTGGAGTCACACTTCCCCCAGAACTCAAAGAAGAGGTCACCTTAGACACGTGGAGAATTTTGAATGGGACATCTGTTACTACTTGGCCCCAGTCAGGGTCATGAGGTGGAGGGGGCGGATGCTTTATGGGTCCTCTGCTATGGGGCTGCTTAACAGAAAGAAAGTGACAGGCCTCTGTTGGTGTGGGGGATGTGTGGCTGGACAGGCCTCTGTCATGGGCGTGCAAGTGTGCAGGGGGAGGGGGGAGACTGGTGGTATAGTGGCCCCCTTGAGGCCTTTGCCTCAGGGCCTGTCCTGCTTTTGGAGATGGTATTTCCCTCTCATTTTGACCTCCACTCAGTAGAGAGTGTGACGCCTCAAATATGCAGTTTCTCTCTAGTTATCTTTACCGATCAGATAGAAATGTAAATCTTTCTGTTACATGACCCCAAAAATGTTTTTGTTCATGTGGAATCATGTCTAGTCCAACTGTATGTACCCTATCGAACTATCTTTCAACATGTAGTTTCAGGTGAACACAATTCAGGTAAAGAAAACCCATTTTGAATTAATCTGACCCTTCTCTACTCTTTATCTGCTGTAGCTTTACCAGAGAACTAACCCAGAACCTTCGATCCACATCCTATTGAATAAAATAATGACATCACTGTATGGAAAAACATGACTGCAATACTCATGTGGATTGATCGACTGATGATGTAATTCTTGATTTTCTTTGATCATCTTAGAATACACATGGCCATGTATGGGGCACGGGTTATTGCCTACATATGCAAGATCTGTGTCAAGGAGCGCATACAGACTTTGATATCAGGGCCTGGCACTATAAATCTGCTGGGGCGTCTAGACGGGGTGTGTAACAAGTTGCGTGTGGGACTTGGGGTGCAGATGGCTCCAAACGGCCTGTGAAAATGTTCAGCTTTTTTATTCACTGCTCTCACTTTCTTGGGGATCTGCCAATGAAGCAGTAGTAAATCTGCTGCGATATCCTGCCAAGCATAAAACCCCACACGCTACTTAAACAAAACGTATGAGGCAATGTGATTATTCAATGACATCCTAATTATTGTCAACTACTGTCGAGCTTCTATATTTTATTTTGTCACTTGTTTGTAGCATTATCTTGTGGATAATGATAATTGATACAATTCAGAGTTGGATTGAAGACTTTCTATTTCATTGTGCTGCAGGCGCTGGGAACATAATGTAACAATACAGATCAGATCGGAAACATATGACCCTGCAATGCATGCCATATCTCAAACTCAGGGCGAGGCAGAGTTTACTACTACTTATTGGCATCTCAATAATTTTTTACAACAGCAAAACCAGGCACAACCATTTAGTAATACCTACGTTCATCTGTATGCAGATGGAGGGATGCGCTGTCTAATGAAAATAAGGTGTTTGTGTATGTGTGTATGGGTTATGCTTCACATGAGGGAGAGATCTGTGTGTGTGCATGCAACTGCATGATCACATGTGTCTGTGAATTTGTGTATGTATGTGTCTGTATGAACCAACAAGTCACCTCATGACCTCAGGTATTGCACTCACTACACTCTCACCCACTAAGTGGAAAGATTCCCCAGCTGTTCCAGCAGCTTGGTCAATCAGCCCTTCCTGTTCCCATTAACGGAAAATAAAAAATCCCAAGGGAAAAACGAAATGAGCAAACAAGCAGATGTGCATGATCGACGGCTGTGTCTGGCACAAACCGGGAAGTCCTGACATGCTGTTAACGCCGCTGAGACAAGAGTTTAGAGACTGTTTTCCATAAGAGGTACACCTTGCCACGCTTCACTCCAACCGTTCCCATGGATATGGTGTTATGAAATACAGAGCGAGAACTGAAGACTCCATAGACACCAGATCCTACTCACTGTGTCTGTGTGTAGGTGGTAGTGATGAGTGATAGTGGTGAAGAGAATGTTGCTCTCTCAGCTTCCAATGGAATCAATGAATTGTTGAGTTAGAGATACAACAGACTAACCATGGTTACAGTGCCTACGGGACTATGTCTTTGTTTGTAAAGGGATTGTGCTGCAAGACTACACATTTGGTTTAATTTGCTCAACAAAATAATATTTACTATCTGAGACAAAGAAACTCAACAGCATATTAATGAGGGGCGTGGGGGGGGGGGGGGGGGGGGGGTATTTTTACAACGATACTGACGACCTACAGAGGAGTCTTGTGTGAGCAAAACAACTGACATGTACGTGTTTGTGAGAGTCTCATCTTTCCACAGAGGGGTCACATTAGTGTGTAGCCCAAACAGTTCGGATTCCAAGACGCTTGTGGGGGTCGTAGAGCAAAAAGGAGTCTCATCTTTCCATAGAGGGGTCATAATAGTTTGTAGGCTGAAGACGATTTTGTAAGAAGTCTGATTTTTGGTATGTCTCATGGTCTGACAAACACTGCTCTAGCTATGTCACCTTTCACTGTGAAAGTGTTACATACTGTAGGTGGATGCTGTGGATTGAGACACATGCAATGAAAAAAAACAGATATATCTAGCTTAAACTGACAGATTTTCATGGGGATTTTTCAATTATACAAATTACATTTCCGCGTGGGTGCGGGAATCGACCTTAGGGGGTTTTAACAGTTTTTATTTCTCTCTCCGTCTGTGACACCCCATATGGGACCGACCATAATGCTCTGAATTGAGCAGCCAGGCTGCCCATTTCTCAGAAAGGTGATACAGCTGTGATACAAGTAACCCTGGACCTGCAGGAAAGCTTGTCTTAAGCTTCAGGGGGAATTTAACTAATTGCTAAAGTGTCTGAGCATAAAGGCTGCCCCAGTCTGGACATACAGTATGACTCGTGTGTTAATGCCTTGGTCTTGGACAAGGCAAAACAGATGTCCTGGATCTAGGGCCAACATTCCTCATCCCTGTTTTCCATGTGGGAAAGTTCACAGTTCCACGCCAGGATGGGAGAAGAGTTATAAGGCTCCAGTAATTCTGTTTTAAAGAAAACACTGATATTTATTTATTTTTTCTTTCTAACAAACGTCTCCCTAAGTCCCATGGTGAAAGGGGATGTCCTTGATCAACCCCATTCTGAATCTGAATTATGTGTCCCTGAAATCGCAGGGTGTCCAAAATATATAACTCAAACGAATAATTATAATTTGTTCTGGGATTTTTAATAGGTGTGAATATCATCAATATTTCTGACCATCTCTTGCAGTTAAACTTTAAACCTTCCACTGAGATTCTTTCCTAGCAGATAGAAATGGATTCTGTTACATCTTTATCTCTGCAGACACTTCCAACCCAAAACACACACACACACACACACACACACACACACACACACACACACACACACACACACACACACACACACACACACACTTAAACTTACTGCCTTTTTAACTCATCCTCCCATAATCTACAAGAGATTAGGACTAAAGATAGGGAAAACCTCCCTGCTGCTCTCAATTTCATACACAAACACAGCAAAACCATACACTTCTGAAACAACTCATGAATGAATGAAATCCCATAATTTGGACTTCCCCGTTTCATCATTACACAACACATTTGCAGATGTTAAAATCTCGGTGTTGAGGTCAAATGTGTTGTGTTATATCTGAGTGTTGATTCTAGTGGGGTTAACATCAGTGGGATTGAAATTGACGCCACCTGCGGTGAATAAATAAAGTGTTATTTGAATCACAGTGGAACCAACACCAGGTGGTGTTGTTGTAACTCAACTGAATTGAGTTAATTACCGGTAACATTGAATAAAAATGATATGGGAGGGGTATCATTGCCATATTTCCCAGCATGTTTTGTTGCAGGTTGCTTTTTAGATGAGTTTGTTAAATATATATGTATATATATATATATATATATATGTATATATATGTATATATATGTATATATATATATATGCACATTGATTGATTCAATTTTCTTATACTACACAAAGATAAATAACAAATGTTTCTAAACTAATCCAATCTTTAAGTGGTTGGACTTATTTCCCTTGTTATTGAGATGGTTGTTCCTGTTTAGTTGGTTTAGGTAGTCTCGTTCATCAATCTTCCCTACCTTGACAGTCATTCTATCTGCAGGTTGCGGGTGAGTAAAAGGTCCAGGTGTTGGATATCCTAACTCTGTTTCGATTCCAATAGGAATGATATAAATCAGATTTTATTTGTCACATGCTCCAAATGCAAAGGCGGTAGATTTAATCATGAAATGCGTGTGTTTGTGTGTGTGTTTTCGGTATGCGTGTGTGTGTGTATGTAGTGTATATGAACGTGTGTGGGTTTTGAGTGTCAGTGTAGTGTGTGGGTGTGTGTGTGTATGTATAGTGTGTACTGTATAGTCATGTGAGTATGCATAGACTCAGTGCAAGACAGGGTCAGTGCAGATGCTCTGTGTAACCATTAATGAACTATTTCACAACCACTAGCAAACACAGTCATGGGTGGTACAGGTACATCTAAAATTCACTCGAAAGGCACCCTCAGAAATAAATCTGCAAATAAGGCTTTAAACCCTACAGCGCTAAAACAACACTGTAACACCACAGGTGTTGATTCCCTAACACTGAGAAAGTGTTACAGCAGCAGCTCTTCTAAAGTGTTAATTTAACTCTGAAATTTCAACACCCATGGTGTTAGGGACCCAACACTCTTGGAGTGTTAGTTTATCAACACTTTGAAAAGTGTTAGTTTAATGCAAGGTGGGTGACATACACACTAAGGTGGTGTAAAAAATATATACATATATACATCTATATACAAATTTGCTGTATACTACCCTTTCTACCAATATTGCCCTCACCAGGGAAGAGATCAGCCAACACAAACTTCTAACCCTTTCAAGAAAAGCAAGCAATTTAGGTTACAATTAATCTAAAATATGTCAGTTGCTAAACTCCGGAATTTCTGGGTATTGCTAACTAAGAAAAGTACGTACATGTGGTCCACTCATCATCCACAGAGGCCGTAAATCAAGAGTCTTAGATCCAACAATATTGTGTAGGATCTTAATTTGAGCCAGTTTGCTAAAACAGGAAATGTGAATTATGTGGATTATAATTAAGACATTTTTGTAAGGGTTGATACATTTTTTGTAAGAGAAAATCTGACATTTCTAAGTGAAAATTAAACTTCAGAAGCTTTTTTAAACCTCAAATACAAGTTTCTGTAGTGTATCCTTGACTCCAGGGAATAATGGGGTCCTTGTAATCAGCCTATAACAGATTAACTGCACGTTTGAGTTAGAAACTGACAAATACAGACTCCATATTGATGCAGAGTGTCACGTGGAGCAGAACAGGTGAACCCAAGAGCAGACTCAGATGAGGAGACCGGGATGAGTTAACCAAGGTATTTATTGAAACGGGGGGGAAGATTGAGTGCAGGCCAGGGGAAGCTCGGGCAGGTTGCTGGAAACCAGGTGCGGATGCTGAGGCTGGAGCGAGAGGTGTGGTGACAGGGTAAGCAGGTCCTGAGGGGAATCCAAGGGAGTGTAGAGTGGGGAATCCAGGACAGAGTAGCAGGACCGACAAGAAGTCTAACTGGAGACAGGGACCAGAGTGGGCAGAACTGTAGCGGAGAGGAAAACAGCATCAGGCAAGGAAAAACAGCCACAACAGGAACAAATGGCTAGAACCATGGACTGACTGGCAGCGATTACAATCTGCCAGTGTGGATGTGGCAGGACTGAGTATTTGTAGAGGTCTTGATTATGGAACAGGTTGCAGCTGGTGGGGATCTGCTCTGACTCCAGCACACCTGTCTCCGGCCACACAATCTCACATACACACACAGAGAGAGGGAGAGAGCACTGGGGGAGTGGCGGCAGGTCAAGGAGACACCGGATGAGCACTAGAGGGCGTGGCAGGAGCAGATGTGACACAGAGGTCGTTGGTTTCACAATCTCTGGTGAAGCGTTTACCTACAAATGTGGTAAATAACTTATGGGGTCAATTTGTGATGTGTGTATACTAAACACTATGCTGAAACAGTAGACAGAGCATCCACTATAACATAACCCAAACAATGAGTCCTCCAATTACTGGGTGGGGAGAAATGCCTCACTCATTGCAAGACAGTGGAAGAAAGAAATTTGAGAGGCAGATAGGGTGGGAATGGAAAAGGAGCGCTGGAATTGCCATCACAGGTGTACTACCGACTGAGCCATGGGCTTGCTATAACATTATTTCCACTGAAACCAGAGAGTAGCAAAATAGATGCTCAATAGAGCTGACAGAGTCTATAGTGAGCTGTCATGGGTTGGCTCATCTCTACAGGTCTGGCGTGCCACCTTTCCACTCTGCGTGAAACCTCGTGCCCTTGCCGTTTGAGCTGTCAACTTTGCAGAGTCTACTGTGATACGCATCACTGATGGCATATGCAAAAAAAAGGATATGTTTTCTTTTCAATTATTTTAAAACCTGAAAGGGGTTGATAGCCACAATAATATTGATTGATCAATATTTTGCCTCATCTGGGGGCTTGTTATATTACGTACAACATTAAACTGTCTTAGATCAGGTATGACGTGAAAGCATGTGGGCTGTAACATAACCAGTAGTCAAGTAGTATTTATTATGTTCAAGTGGAAATCAGTGGGGGAGAGTAACACTCTGTGCCAACTGCTGAATTTGCAGTCTATTGTGAACTAGAAAATAGGGCTGGGCATGATCAATCCTACCAGACCTGTGGATTGGCATACCTTCAATGGATCAACCAGGGTCTTGCTACAGTAGTGTCTCCCCTCACACCCACCCAACCTTTGGAAACACTAAACTCAGTCATTCCTCACTGTTTTCCCATGCTGAGGGAGAAGAACCGTTTGATGTTTCTTCCAATCCGTCTCCCACAAATTACAGGACTACAGTGTCCAGCATATGAAGTCATCAGAGTGATCTGCAGTGTCCGGTGGGAATATAGACTATTGGCTGAATCCTAACATGAGATATGTACAAGTAACTCAAACTGTTGCCCCAAATGCACAACTCATATCCATCATGACAGCTGGTGCATAGACCAGCAACAATCATCAGAAGATCAGAAGATCTCCACTTCTTGCAGTCTTTGACCATCTTCTTAAAGCATAATTAATGCAAGTTCAGTTTACATATTCAGTTCTCAAGCTAGGATCTGGCCCTGTGTGTGGGTGTGCATCCCCAGTTTAATGCATGAAACAGCTGGTAAGACCAACATGTACAGTGTGGAGTTAAATAAATCCTATGGAACACAATTTTCCATCCAAACTGCTTATTGACACTAGAATGATCGTGGTGTCAGAGGAACTGGGGTAAAATACCCAGGAAGATTCATCACCGAGCGCTGTGACAGGTCGCTCAAAGAGAAAAACAGGGATGGGATTGTTTGTAGATCAAAAGTCCTCCCTCATGACCATTTGCTGTGAACATGCCCGGTACATACTGATAGGATCTTCTTTTGAGCATTTTCTCACAGCAGGCAAATAATCCTGCAGCAACAGGAAATGTCAATTATTGTGTGGATTACAATTAATTTACATTTTTGTAGGGGTTGATGCATAAATCAAGTCTGACATTTTTAAGTGGAAATTACAAACTTTAGAAGCCTTTGTAGACTTCAAATACGCTAGATGTTTGCATTTCCTGCAACAACAGGGTGATACAGTAAAAATCCTACATCTGTATTCACTTTTGATGGGTACAGAGGTGCAACATGAAACTAGAAATAGGCAGGGTGTCATGCCTGCTCTCCCTCTCTGGAGCTCGAGGGCGCCAGGCTGCACACCTGTCACCTTCATTACGCGCAACAGCGCTCATTGGACTCACCTGGACTTCTTCCCTTTGTTGATTGCCTTCCCTATTTCTGTCTGCTTCCCCGTGTGTTCCCTGTGTCTTCATTAATGTTATGTGTTTATGTCCAGATGCTGTCCTGTCCTATGTCCGTTGCTCAGTAAATGTTCACTCCCTGGGTCTTTGGCTCCGAGGGGGAAGTTATTTCAGGTCTCAGGGTGCATATGTTAATCTCTAAAAGCTGTTGGGGGGGGGGGGGGGGGGGGTCTTCTACTAAGCTAACATATGTAATTATTTTAATTTATTTTGCTATTTGATTTAGAATTTTAGGACCCCTTTTTATCATGACACAAGGCGTGACCCAGATGCAGACACAGGAGGCAGATGGTTGGAGTCTTACAATGTTTATTAATCCAAAAGGAGTAGGCAAGAGAATGGTTGTGGACCGGCAAAAGATCAAAACCAGATCAGAGTCCAGGAGGTACAGAGTGGCAGACAGGCTCGTGGTCAAGGCAGACAGAATGGTCAGGCAGGCAGGGACAAAGTCCAGAAACAGGCAAGGGTCAAACCCGGGAGGACTAGAAAAAGGAGAATAGCAAAAAGCAGGCGAACGGGAAAACCGCTGGTTGACTTGGAAAAACATACAAGACGAACTGGCACAGAGAGACAGGAAACACAGGGATAAATACACTGGGGAAAATCAGCAACACCTGCAGGGGGTGCAGACAATCACAAGGACAGGTGAAACAGATCAGGGCGTGACACTTTTGGTACCCCAAAAAGATATACCTATACCAAAAAATGAATCATAAAGATTGAGGTGTCTGTCCTATGTGTATAAAAGAAAGCTCAGGAGATATATATATTTTTGGACACATATTTAACCCCTTATTTTTGTTAGCACAAAACTACTACACACTTCCATTCATTTGTTTGGGTTACCTTGAGAAGAGTATCACGACAGAGAAAAATGAAAAACACCATCATGTTCGTGAGAGTCTCCCCTGGTTTGTAGTGGTTTGTAGGCCACAGGCATTTTTGTGAGAAGACCCATTTTGGGTTGTCTCGGGTCTGACAAACACTGCAGAAGCTCGGCCATAAGCGGATACAGTGGATTGAGACGTAGCTCATGCAAAAAAAATGTTATTATGTAACTTAGATTGATGCACGGGCGTATCAATAAACTATTTTAAACACATATCTTACAGGTCCAATGCAGCCGTTTTTATCTCGATATCAAATGATTTCTGGGTAACAATTAAGAACCTTACTGTCACGCCCTGACATTAGTTATCTATGTTTTATGTATTATTTTGGTCAGGTCAGGGTGTGACAAGGGTGGGTATGTGTGTTTTTGTCCTGTCTACGGTTTTTGTATATCTATAGGGTTTTTGTATGTCTAGGTAATGTAGGTTTATGGTGGCCTGAATTGGTTCCCAATCAGAGGCAGCTGTTTATCGTTGTCTCTGATTGGGGATCCTATTTAGGTTGCCATTTTCCATTTTGGTTTTTGTGGGTTATTGTCTCTGTGTAGTTGCATGTCAGCACTCGGTCTATATAGCGTCAAGGTCGTTTTGTTTGTTTAGTGTTCTTTATTAAAAGAAGAATGTATTCATATCACGCTGCGCCTTGGTCTCCTCTATATGACGAGCGTGACACTTACTGAGATTGTTTTAAATTAAAATAGTCAAAAAGTAACTAAAATGACAATTTCTCAAACAATAATTTTGCTAGGACTGTCTGGGAGTTGCCTGAGTGGGGTGGGGAAAATTGAAAACTAGCTGTTATTGGCAGAGAGGTTTAGACTCAATCTTATTGGTCTATTAACTAATTTACCGCATGGTAGTGCTGAGCGATTAGTGTTTTTTGACGTCGGTTCGATTATTGAAAAATAATCACGGTTTTCGATTTTGTCTATGATAAAAAATGGTAACATTAAATGCACTATGCATTATGTGGATTGAATGTTGTACCACATAAAACAATTAATAAAAGCCCCATGACGGTAGAGACTGCCCATTACTGCGTATCACTTATTAACCATAATTTATTCACATTATTTTACCTTAATAAAATATTACATTTGGCAGAGTTGCAAAGAAAAATCCATATCTCAAACTCGCCAATAAAAAGAAAAGATTAAGATGGGCAAAAGAACACAGACACTGGACAGAGGAACTCTGCCTGGAAGGCTAGCATCACGGAGTCGCCTCTTCACTGTTGACGTTGAGACTGGTGTTTTGTGGGTACTATTTAATGAAGCTGCCAGTTGAGGACTTGTAAGGCATCGGTTTCTCAAACTAGACACTCTAATGTACTTGCTCAGTTGTGCACCGGGGCCTCCCACTCCTCTTTCTATTCTGGTTAGAGCCAGTTTGCGCTGTTCTGTGAAGGGAGTAGTACACAGAGTTGTATGAGATCTTCAGTTTGTAGGCAATTTCTCGCATGGAATGGCCTTCATTTCTCTGAACAAGAATAGACTGACGGGTTTCAGAAGAGGGGGGATACAAATAGTATGGGTAGCCATTTGATTAGCTACAGCCCTGTTGATGAGAATGGGTGCGTGCTCGGTCCTCATTTTCTTGTAGTCCACAATCATCTCCTTTGTCTTGATCACGTTGAGGGAGAGGTTGTTGTCCTTGCACGACAAGTTCAGGTCTCTGACCTCCTCCCTATAGGTTGTCTCATTGTTGTTGGTGATCAAGCCTACCACTGTTGTGTCATCAGCAAACTTAATGATGGTGTTGGAGTCGTGCAGTCATGAGGGAACAGGGAGTACAGTAGGGGGGCTGAGCACGCACCCCTGAGGGGCCCCCGTGTTGAGGATCAGCATGGCGGATGTGTTGTTACCTACCCTTACCACCCGCCCGTCAGGAGGTCCAGGAGCCAGTTGCAGAGGGAGGTGTTTAGTCGCAGGGTCCTTTGCTTAGTGATGAGCTTTGAGGGCACTATGGTGTTGAAAGCTGAGCTGTAGTCAATGAATAGCATTAACACATTTTGTCCAGGTGTGAAAGGGCAGTGTGGAGTGCAATAGAGATTGCATCATCTGTGAATCTGTTGGTGCGGTATGCAAATTGGAGTGGGTTTCTGGGATAATAGTGTTGATGTAAGCCATGACCAGCCTTTCAAAGCATTTCATGGCTACAGACGTGAGAGCTACGTGTCGGTAGTCAGTGGTCGCTTTCCTCGGCGGGAAAATACACTAAAGGGTTAGGTGTCAATCACTCACAACTTATATAGACAGTGTTCACCCTGTGAGAATATGTAAATAAAGAGAGGGAGAAAATATTTGAATCTTTTCTCATTTACATCTGAGTGAAACCCATTGATTAGAGGGGTTAATGACATACACACGGGATGCCGCTACATCTCAAACTTCATCCCTCTGGAATGTTATGGCCTTTAGTGTCCGGATTTAGCATTGTCAGTTTTACTGGTGCTGTTATCTAGGGTATAATAGACAGAATGCAGTTGGGATGTGCAGGTGTTCAAGTGTAACAACCTCCATTAGTCTGGACAAAAAAGTTATGTTGACTGCTCGTTGATCTATTTTTACCGTCTTGTTGTTCACGGAGTGCACAGGTTATTGTCTGCCTTTACAAGTTTTACAGTCAGAGTGACCCTGTGAAAATGTAGTTATCCATGTGCGTTATTGAGGCTATCTTTGACTTAATGTTTTTCGTTTACCTTCCAGGGCCCCTACACTGTTTTTCCAGATTTGGCCAGTCTTTGTCCCGATATTCCTAAAGCTGAGTCCAGTTAAGAGAGCCAAACATGAGTACTAAAAGCATTCTAGGCTGCCTCTTCCTGACTCTCCTTTTCAGCCTCTGCCAATCTGGGCTGGTGAGAAAAATACTTAGGCATAAACGGGCAACTCTGACAGCCACGGGAGGAGACAACATAACCCTCCCCAGTGCTGACCAGCCAGTGGTCTTCAACCATGTCTACAACATCAACGTCCCTGCTAGCTCCTTGTGCTCAGTGGACCTGGATGCGCCAGGAAGTACCAGCCTTGAGCCCCAGGACGCAGTTCCGCCATCAGGCCTCCACACCACCGAACATACCATGGATGGGCAGAACCAGATTGTTTTCACCCACCGCATTAACATTCCTCAGCAGGCGTGTGCATGCACCGAAGGGTTCCCGGATTTGAAGGACCTCCTGAGCAGGTTGGAGATTCTGGAGGGAGAGCTGTCCACGCTGAGAGATCAGTGCACTACTGGAGACTCTGGCTTCTGCAGCGCTCAGCCAGTCACAGGTACTGTACTGTATACTCGTCAACCTAATCACCTCCAGCTTCTGATTGGCTCATTCAACCCCTCTCCTCTCCCCTGGTCATCACTGTAAATTATCATGTGCTCTCACTTAACTTACCTGGTAAATAAATGGTTAGGAAACACAACACAACAGTTAGGATACTGCAAATAATATAATTGGGACAAGTTTAGGGTGTTTTGAAGGTTAAAGGGTTGAGAAATCCTGGTATATTATAGAATGCTTAGGATGACTGTCACCTCATCACCTCCCCTTCCTTCAGAGGGACATCTGTTTTACTCAACCTCTGGGAAGCTTCACTGGAATTGAATGTGGGGTTGGGCTTAGCAGTGCTTTCTCTTTTACAGGGAAAAATTCTCTTGAAAATGGAATGAACATCGAAGCATGGACATACTCCGTGCTGATTAGAAGATTGTTATTCAGGACATAATTGGGGTTTCAAATGTCTCTGGTCTATAATGATAATACTTGATATATATATTTCGAAATTACATTTGTTAGAGAAGTAGATTGGGGGGGTGAGGGGCAGGATTATGATTCAGAGGATTGTAATCACTTAACTCTGCTCCTTTAGGTGAAGTGGGGACCAAGCCTTACTGCAATGGCCGTGGCAACTACAGTGCTGACACCTGTGGCTGTATTTGCAAGCCTGGCTGGAAGGGACCCAACTGCACTGAGTCTGAATGCCCCAATGACTGCCAGGACCAAGGTCGATGCATAGACGGGAAATGTATCTGCTTCGAGGGCTTTGGCGGGAACGACTGTTTGCTTGAGGTTTGCAAAGTGGACTGTGGTGAGAACGGACAATGCACTGGCGGGGTCTGCATCTGTGCCGAGGGTTTCATTGGAGAGGACTGTTCTCAGACGGACTGCCTGAACAACTGCCTAGGCCGTGGAAAGTGTGTAGATGAGGAGTGTGTGTGTGAAGAGCCCTGGACGGGTTCTGACTGCTCGGAACTCATCTGCCCCAACGACTGCTATGACCGTGGACACTGCGTCAATGGAACCTGCTACTGCGAAGAAGGTTTCACCGGGGAGGACTGTGGGGAGGCAACCTGCCCCAGCGACTGCATGAGTCATGGTTTCTGTGTGAACGGCCAGTGTGTCTGCAGCGCTGGCTACACCGGAGAGGACTGCTCCAAGCTCACCTGCCCCAGTGATTGCAACGATAGAGGTACCTGCTTCAATGGCATGTGTATCTGCGATGCTGGCTACCAAGGAGAAGACTGTAGTCAGCTGGCTTGCCTCAACAACTGCCATAACAGGGGGCAGTGTGTCAATGGGCAGTGCCACTGCGACGTAGGCTACCAGGGAGAGGACTGCTCTGAGCTCTCCTGCCCCAATAACTGCCTCAACCGGGGCCGCTGTGTCAACGGACAGTGTGTATGCGATGAAGGCTTTGGTGGAGAGGACTGCAGTATTAAAACCTGCCCCTCGGACTGCTATGGCCGTGGAGACTGTGTGGACGGCCAATGTGTCTGCTATGCTGGCTTCACTGGTGAGGACTGCAGCGAGCTGAGCTGCCCCAACAACTGCCTGAACCGCGGACGCTGCGTTGACGGGCAGTGTGTCTGTGATGAGGGCCTCACAGGGGAAGACTGCAGTGAGAAGCGCTGTCCCAATGACTGCCTGGGCCAGGGATACTGTGTGGATGGAAAATGTGTCTGCCAGGACAGCTATGTGGGTGACGACTGCTCTGGACTCACCTGCCCTGATAACTGCAATAACAGGGGGCTCTGTGTTAATGGGAAATGCATTTGTGAGGAGGGATACGTGGGAGACAACTGCGGAGAGCTGAGCTGCCTCAACAACTGCCAGGACAAAGGCCGCTGTGTGAATGGACAATGTCTCTGTGAAGAGGGATACATCGGAGAAGACTGCTCAGAAGGTAAGAATGGTTTCATTCAACTGACCCACTGATTTGAGAGAGAAAAAATAACGGAATAATTGGGTTTAGTTCATTTGTTAACATTGCACGCTTGATACTTTCATGTGCTGGTTGAATGCCACATTAAATCCAATTACTTATTTATCCCCAAATACCATTTTAATTAATTTCAAAGGGGTTTTGCAAAGGATTAAAACTTCCATCTATGATTTCCTCTGATGCCAAAAGCTGTGCATTTCAGTTGTCTGTACTTCTGTCTCAAAGATCTTTGGCGGTCCAAACCACTACCAGATGTGAGTCTGGGGAAAGCATTAGCTTTGTGTGGAGGATTGTTAGTGGCTGAGTGGCTTTGGATAAAAGTGTCTGCTAAATGGCATATATACAGTATATTATATATTATTATATTGAGGGCATGGGAAACTTAGTGTCTGAGATAGTAAAAATCTCTGACAAAAATATAACTATTTTCTGTCCCTCTTTTTTCTTTCTTTCTCGTTCTCTTTAGTTTCACCTCCAAAGGGCCTGACCGTAACAGAGGTCACCACTGAGACAGTGGACCTGACCTGGAATAATGAGATGCTGGTGACAGAGTATCTGATCACTTACGTGCCAAATGGTCCTGGGGGTCTGTATCAGGAGTTCACAGTGGGCGGAGACAAGACTGCTGCCACTGTCAGCGAGCTGGAGCCTGGCATCGAGTACCTGATCAACGTCTATGCCATCCTCAGCAACAAAAAGAGCATCCCAATCAGCGCCAGGGTGGCCACATGTAGGTCATGCCCGTTTAACTAGGCTTGCGTAATAAGACATCTTGCCTAAGATGTGAGAACTTGGGTCTCTGAGCAGTCTGGGTTCATGGGAATGTGATCCACTTTAGAAAAAAAAATTACAAAAACATTTGCATATTAACTGTAATCAGAATGCTATTCAGTCCAGTGGAGAAAATTTCACAGCACAATGTTTACACAAGGCTTTCTTTTTAAGAATAGGTGATTCCAACACAACCACTAGATTTGACTGATGCTTAACAAGTTTTGAAACCACACACTGTCTCGATGCACAACATCTTGTCATCAGGCATAACATATTATTGTATCTCGCTCTGTCCTGCCAGATCTGCCAGAACCAGAAGGCTTGAAGTTTAAATCGGTGAGGGAGACCTCAGTAGAGGTGCTGTGGGATCAGCTGGACATTCCTTTTGATGCCTGGGAGCTCTACATCCGCAACACGGTCAGTCTGTCTATGTCTCTTTGCAATCTATCCACCTCTCTGCAAGTGACGTCTGCTGGATCTTGCCTAGAATTCCACTAAACAGCAGGGACAAGATGACAGATTTTCACAAGCTGGCTTTGTTCTTTTAGTGAGGAGATCTTGAAATACTTGGCTATTTATCATGTCCAGTGAAGTAGCAATAACTATCAGGGTTGGGGTCAGTTCAGTTTTCAATTAAGACAACTCAAAATAAGAAGGTTAAAAATTAAACATTCACAATAAACCACAAATTGCTATTACACTATTGAAGCGTGCTGTACTTTACACTTTAAAGAATGGCGCTGATGTGAACCGGTACGTGGAAAATAACTGCATTGCCTCAGATCACAAATCTGGGGGCTTATTATTACTGCCACGTTTTCTGCTCAGCTGCTAATGGCAAAGGTCTGGGCAGCCATAACCCATAATACCCTTCATATTGTTCCCAAGTTCATTTTCACAAAGGGCTGCATCCTCATTATAACAGCAGCCAGTAGCCAGGACATGCTCAGCACTGTTTATTGCTAATCCCATTCTCCTCAGCGCTTGGGCTTTATTGCCCCATACATAAAATGTAAGGACCTGTAATCCATGATCAGCACTTCATCTCTATTACTATGGGCCAAATGGGCTTTGTTTGCAGCATTCTTATCTGAGGTAATCAAATAGCTGCTAAAAGAACCATGAGAAATGTTTATATTGTAGCAATTGTTATTGTTTAACTCAACATTAACTGTGTGAAATATTGATTTTGTTGATCCAAAGGACAAATTGACGTGGCTTACCTCAGTTAGCCTGTTGGATATGTAAGTAGGCTATGTAGCATGTATGAATCCAGGAAATTGTATATTAAAAACAGTATGTATTTGTCCTTTCAGAAAGAGGAGAGTGGGAAAACCCTTACCACCCTTCCATCCTCCCAGACCTTGTATGAGCAGACGGGGCTAGGTCCTGGTCAGGAGTACGAGGTTTCAGTGGGCGTCATCAAGAACAATACCAGGGGACCTCAGTCTACTAAAATCATCACTACCAGTAAGCTTATGTAATGTTTGTTCCCCCTAGTCAAATGCAGATCTGTATGTGCAAACTGGGAAGCCAACTCTTCTGACATTGTCATGCCATGCATGAATGAATCTAAACCAGGCTTCTCCCACTCATCCTGGCGACCACCCACATCCCATGGGGAGGATAAGGAAAATGCCTACACCTCACAAATCACACAAGCAGACAGAGGAACAACTGAACAGATCAATTTAACTGTCAATCATGGCATGAGGATTAGATGGAAAAAGTGGCTAAACCCCCATTGTCGTTTCACACAGTCCAGTTTAACAGTCTTTTTTTGCAAAAGAGAACAATGCTGAGTCTCAGCCCAGCCTGCATATTACAATAGAGAGCATTTGTATCTTTCAAGGAGCCCTGCCATAATCTTTTACTGCCAACTGTTTAGTCCATACATTAAGGTCAAATGGGTTTCTAGCGTGAACTATGCGACCTCGTCTATGGAAAAGCCATTTCATTAAAAATTCCTTGTTGATGGAGCCTATAAACATATCTTCTCCTGACTTGTGCATAATTTATTTATACAGGCTTAAGTTCAGCACAGCTTTCAAGAATGAGGAATGAAGAAGTAGGTGATTTATACAGTGTGAACGAACCTATGGCCTATTTCACCCGGTGAAGTCACCACAGCATGGAGTTGAGAAACTTCTCCTGAACACAGGAACTTACCAGAGGTCCTGTCAGAACACAGATCAGTGAAATCACATACCAAACAGTCAGAGTAACCAAACTGTTAATTACATTTGTTATGCCATAATTGTAACAGTGTTATGCAGGTCTTAAAATGTAGTTAAAGTAAAACCAATACTCCTTGTGTCCTTGTGTCTGTAGCCCAAAGGGAGGACTTAAAACATGTGTGTGATCATTGTCCATAACAAACAGCACATACTTTCACCCTTTTAATTCCTTGTGATTTAATCCTTATTTTAGCAGGTAAATTGACTGAGAACACATTCTCATTTACAGCAACGACCTGATGAATAGTTACAGGGGAGAGGAGGGTGGGTGAATGAGCCTGCAATAGTCATCCTTAACATATTGTATTCCTTGGGTCCCTTTCCCCCAGGGATTGATGGGCCCAGGCAGGTAGAGATGCGTGATGTGACAGACAGCTCAGGCTTGGTCACCTGGTTCCATCCCGTGGCTCAGGTGGATGGTGTCACCGTGTCCTATGGCCCCAGTTCCGACCCCACAGAGAGGACCAGCGTGGACCTGTCCACCTCAGACAAACAGTACAGCATTGACAGCCTCAGCCCAGACACTGAGTACCAGGTGTCCCTGGTCTCCAGGAGGGGAAACAGCACCAGCGATCCAGTCACTGAGATATTCACCACAGGTTGGGGTTTTATTTTATCCACTTCTGATAAGTGCACTCCTGATAAGTGCAAACTGTGTTTGAGCACACTACAATTTTACAGTCCCAATTCAATTCCATGTCCAGTCCATTCTTTTAAGTGTACCTGATAACAGGTACACTTGGATTGATCAAGAGTTCACTGTCAACAGTCTTTATTATATTCCTTTCTTCTTCTTGCATTGTTACAGACCTGGATGCTCCTAAGGACCTGCAGCCACTGGGCCAGACAGACAACAGCGTCACACTGGAGTGGAGAAACAGCCGGGCAGACGTTGACAGCTACAGGGTGAAGTACAGCCCTATCTCTGGGGGTTCCCATGGCGAAGAGGTGTTCCCCCGTGGGTCAGGAGGCAACACTCAGGCAACTATCACTGGTGAGGGTCAACCATGACCAAATCCCAACATGCAATTATGTCAGTAGAAGGTATAAGGACTTTTTTCAAGATAGGATTCGCTATGACTTTGTTACTCTTGATGTCAATTCAATCAGGTACTCAAATCCTTCTCTGTTCTGCTCGATTGCAGGACTGAAGCTAATCAGGTACTCAATTCATCTCTGTTCTTCTCCATTACAGGATTGAAGCCGGGTACAGAGTACGGAATTGGTGTGACCGCCATGAAGAATGAGAGGGAGAGCCTGCCTGCCACCACAAATGCAGCAACCAGTGAGAGCATACGTTGACACGTTTTCATAGGATAGCCACTGTTCAACAGCAGTCCAAATATCCACCACCATAAGTGACCACAGACACTCTGCAGTCGTAGATATATATATATATAAATAACTTTCAATGCAACAGATTATTAGGGAACAATATGAGGCAAACATAGGTGCGTTATGAGGTTCTGATGTTTCTAAGTGGTTTGGGAAACAATCTTCAAACCTCAGAACTATCATAGAACAGAATGAAATATGAAAGCACTATATTATCCATTGTTAAAACAGAAGAATTATGTTTATATCACTACCCTATGAATTGAATATGAATTGTACCTAAGGCTTGATAATCACTGATTGAAAGCTTTATACCCCTTTCCTCCACAGACTTTGATGGGCCCAAGGACTTGGAAGTGAGCGAGTCCACAGAGACCAGCATGACGCTGGTGTGGAAGAGACCCCGAGCCAAGATCCCCATCTACAGGCTGGTGTACATCTCCAAGGATGGCCGGAGGGAGGAGGTGGAGGTCCCTGGAACAGCCACCTCCTACAACCTAAACAACCTGACCCCCGGCATGATGTACACCATCACCCTGGTTGCTGAGAGGGGCTCAAAGAAGAGCACACCTGCCACCCTGTCCGCATCTACAGGTGAGGGTTGAAACAGAATCTTCACAACTGAATCCACCCTCGTATTGCAAGGGAC
This sequence comes from Oncorhynchus mykiss, assembly GCF_057628025.1. Lineage (NCBI taxonomy): Eukaryota > Metazoa > Chordata > Actinopteri > Salmoniformes > Salmonidae > Oncorhynchus > Oncorhynchus mykiss. The sequence goes on from NC_143026.1 coordinate 24,427,044, forward strand.
AAATATGTGTGGTTGATCATTTAAGAAAGTAGTTTCAGTTCTGCTTTCTGCAAATAGTAATTTTCCAGTATACAATAATATTTTGCCAATTTGAAGTCATAGATTTGGTTTCAGGTCTGGGTAAAAAACATAGTCTCTTGTGGGAAACATTCAGCAAGTGCTAAACGTATGGATCCTATTGTACTGCTAACAGTTTTGAATTGCATTTTATAATCCTAAGAGATAAAGACATCTGTAACAGCTTTACCAATCCAAACATATTTTACAACACAAGCTCTTGGGAGTGAAATCATTTCCTCATATACATACCAATACTTGACAGAAGAATGTGGAATTACTAAGGGCAAGGGTCCGGTAGTTGTAGGCTGTAACTTACTTTATTAGTGGGACAAAAATAGACAACACTGAGGCCAACAGTAACAGTGCAGAAAGACACACAATCTCTAAATGTCTTCTTTATCTGAATTTGTGCCTTTGTGTTTCTCTTGTAGCCTCTTTCACGTTTTACATAGCCAACCCTGCCCCTGAGCTTACCACTCCCATAGGCTCGGAGGACAATATCATTAGTTTTGTGTCGTTAGACCCCTCTGACCCAGACCTACAGATCTCAGGGATGGGGCTTGAGCTCGAGGATAAGCTGGGAGAGCTGACTGTCTCAGTTGTAACGTCCGAAGGATTTGAACTTTCGTGGGAACCAAAGGCACATGTTGTCTATGATAGTTATATTTTAGAATGTAGAGACACTCTGGGATTATGGGATGTAAAAGAGGTCCATCTCCATGGAGATGCCAAAGGTTCTAGATTTCAAGGCCTGAGGGAATCCACAGAATATCGAGTAAAGCTTTACGGAGTAAGCAATAGCCAAAGATCCTCTCCGCTTGAAGCAGTCACAGTTACAGGTATATGCTTTACTTTTGGGCTGCATGCCTTCAGTACAATAGATATCCCTTTGTTGTTGAACATTTCTCATTTTAAGTCTACCTGGATAGCAAAGTCAGGATTTGAACAAAGGAGTTGAGAAATTCAAAACCAAACCTTTCACGTTTTGCATGATGGTATTGTGATTTTCAACTGCAGTGCATCAGTACGCATGGCATGATATTAGAGGTTTGAGATAATACCATCTTTACAAAACGGCCATTTGGCTTCATCCCATCCAGTCACTTCTTGCATGCTGAGGACGGCAGTCCTAAAACGGAAAGTGTTAATTTCAAACTATGAAGAGGAATCCATGCCTTCTCTATTCCAGAGAAATTCAGATGAAGGACATTACTAAAATTGGTTATAGCAAATATAGCAATGGATACTGGGACTATAAATGCTGTCATTTGCAGGGCATAATTTGCGGCTTTCTGTCAGCAACAATACTATCTATTGGTTGTTTAAAAACACGTTATGGAACCCCCCCCCCCCTCCCCCAAATAGGTTTGTTATCAGAAAAGTTGATACCTTCTAGCTGAAGAGATAAAGCATTAAGAAAATCAGTGAATTCCATGGAATGGCAATTCAAGGAGGTTACAATGTCTCCACTGTTTCCCTGCAGATCAGCATGACATCCAGAAAAGTCAATTAGACTACATTTGCACACCAATTTCCTCCTTCATTGGAGTTTTTAAAAGCACCCAATTTGTTCTCTGTATGTCTGTGCCAACAAACTCATCCACTTCACTGTCATTGCTTGCGATCCCATTCACATTGCATTTTCATTCTGAAATGTTTACAGTATTGCTTGCAAAGGACAATGTTAAAATAGCATATTATGCATCTTAAAACAACAAGACATGAATCAAACTCTAAAGTGTTCCACCAGGGTTCTGTTCCAATATCCTTGCTTGCATAGTACACTAGTGGTGACCTAATATGGATATTGGAACATAAACAAAGTTGTAGGATAACTTTGGCAGTGCATGGCTTCTTCATCCATTTGAAGTGTACTGGGTACTGTCACTACGGTGGACTATTCGGAACCTTCAAAAATTAATGGCCCTCGTAAAAGGGCCATTAATGCATGAGCTGCTCAGTGTAAATGTATGTCTCCGATGCATGTGGAAGTTTATGGTCCCTGACAACAAGAAAACCTGCACAGCACCATAGAGAGAAAATGGTGATGAATGCAGAACTATTCCTTCCAAACCTCAATGGGAGAAAGTTAGACAAAAGACAATATACCTTTTGTTACTGTAATCAATCATTATGCTTTTGTGGGTACTTATGTTCATCTTTTACTCTACCAGTTATTTCTTCTAACCAGATCTTCTTCCCACAGGTTAACCACTCTTTTTGTTTTTCTTCTGCTCCTTTAGAGGTTACAGGTTACACATTTAATCCTTTTGAATGTACTTTCATTTAGCACCCAAGTCTACCTCTACTGATGTAGTCGCTCTGAGTGTCAAAAGTGCTCAGACGACACAGTCTCCTGACACAGGAGCTGTTCATCCAACAGTCCTTCCCCTGGCTCCTCTGATCACAGAGGGGCCTACATCTACATCTCTGTACCCCACGGGGGACATCCCCTCTGGGGCTGAATCTGAACCAGAGGGCTCCAGCCTGGAGACGCTAGGGGACCTCAATGTCACAGACGTGAGCCCCACTAGCGTGAGGCTAGCCTGGTCAGCCCCAGATGAAGCCTTTGATAGCTTTTTGGTGGAGGTGAATGCTCTGTCAGGGATGGCACAAGCTCATGTGACCACGGTACCAGGAAGCGCCAGGAAGACCCTTGTAGAAGGCTTGTCCCCTGGGACACGTTATGAGGTTTCGTTGTATGGGAAGGTGGAGGGGGAGCAGTCTCTGCCTCTTCATGCTTTTGCCAATACAGGTACATGGAGCAGTGATTCTTTCATAGACATCCATAACCATCGGTCATCTTTCTCTCCATCCCTCTCTCCATCCTATCCTTATACATGTCATACATCCTCCCGTTCATCCATCTGTCTTTGTATTCGTGTGTTCTGTGTCATCATAACTGACTAAGAAAGTGCTGCTGAAACACATCACAGTTTAATCCCTGCAATACATTGTATAGTTGATGTGAAATATATGGAATATATAAAGCAGGGTTCCCTAATTTGCGGCCCGCGGGTGATTTTATTTGTTGTTGCATTTTATTTTTTATTGTTGGACATAAAAGACTAAAACCTCCAGCAAATCAACTCCAAGTGATTTCAATTTTGGAAATGTATTCCAAAGTATTCCCACACATAATAAAGAGATACATGTGATCGTATACAAATGTAAGCAAGGTTTGAAATTTGTTTGGGCTTCTTGCGGTCAATTTGCAGTATACAAATTATTTGTAATTATGTTACGGCCCCCTAACCATCCGCTCAAGAAAGAAATCGACCCTTGGCTGAATCTAGTTGATGATCCCTGATTATGGGATATAAAACATAATATGATGTGAAATATCGATTTATGATATATTTCATATAGTGTATATTTTATTGACTGTACTATGATCTGTTTGTCTGCTAGAGGAGCTGAGGCCTGTGGTGGCCAACCTCACAGTCTCTGACGTGACATGGGACAGCTTCAATGTGTACTGGACTCCCGAGGACGGGGAGTTTGAGAGCTTTGTCATTGAGGTGACAAACTTAGAGGGAGGTCCAGAGAGTGAGAACCTCACCCTGTCGGCTGATGCCTTCAACCTGGGCATTTCTGGCCTGAGTCCTAACACTTTGTATAGGATTGGCCTGTACGGGCTCCACCAGGGCTCCTTCCAGGAGCCGGTGTATACTGAAGCCACTACAGGTACCTATGAATGGAGGTGTCCCCCAAGGTTCTGTTCTTATCCCTCTCTTTCTTACTTTTTCTTCACTGTGCCTTTTGAGCAATTTCTCTCTATTCCAGTTGGGATCTGTGGTGAACAGCATACACACACACCTGCCTGTTTCCATTCACATGCAAGCATCCACAGCACTGCACGTAGCAAGCAAGATCACTGACGTAACCCTTCAATGTAGCCTTTTTTACCAATGACAATGTTTCATTCTAACAACACCATGCCATGTGTCATTCTTACCCTCCAGCCACTGTGTCAGTCTTTCACCACAGGGCAGGGTGCTGGGCATCACCCACACAAACCCTTACCTTATAACTGAAACAAGCAAGCTGCCCGCAAGTGACCAACCTCACCCTGTCTCGCCCCCTCTTCACATTCCATCCCATGGCCTGAGTGCATGAAGCCCTCCCCCTGCCATTACATGCATCGTGGTGAGTTTTGATGTGCTGCAACGATTGCAAAAGAAAACCAAACAACACCTCCTCCCCCCCATCCACATTAAACAGTGTCCATTCGCCATCATTCCATCAACCTCCCCCCCCCCCCCCATCCTCACAGACTGAGTAATTAACCAATAGCTTGTTTGCCTGTTGGAGTCATGCTTTAACTGAGTGGCCAGAACGGCTGAGTGACATTAGAGGCCTATGTATTGGTTTCAGTACGAGAGAGACTGGAAATGTAGGCCTAATAGTATACAATGAACAATGGAGGCTGCTGAGGGGAAAACAGCTGGCTGGAAAGGAGCAAATGAAATGGCATCAAACACCTGGAAACCATGTGTTTGATGTATTTGATACTGCTCCAGTCATTACCATGAGCCTGTTTCTCCCCAATTAAGGTGCCACCAACCTCCTATGACAATGAATACTATGTACTGTGTGCGTGTTGTAACAACATTAACTCCTCTTTTGCGATATTATTTTTGTGAAACATTGTTTATTCCAACTATAGTGCAACAAAAACGGCAACTTATTGTCCTACTCAATGTAATGTGTGTGCATGATTTGAACTTGTTTGTGAATGTCTCTTGCACATAAGTGTTTTCCCTTTCCCTTGTCAACAAACTCTTCCAAAGGCATGGAGTGTTTTTAACATCATCACCCATCCATATTATTAACATCATAAGTGAATGGCTCTCCTGCTTGGGTTTGGCAATGTACTATCTCACCAACAACATGTCCACTGTCTTCTAGCCCAGGGTTCTCCAACTCCTGTCCTGCAGAGCTACTGAGTATCCATGCTTTTGTTCCTGCCCAGCACTAACTACAGGTTACAATTGTTTACTATTTGAAACAGGTGAGTTAGTGCTGGGCTGGAACAAAACCTTACATTACACACCCAGTAGCTCTCCAGCACCGGAGTTGGAGAACCCTGCCGTAAGTCACATTCTGACACTAAATTCCACCGTACACTTCTGTCAAAAAGCATACTTGTCAAGTCTAGCAAATCTGAAGCCACCTTTTATTTTCATAGATATCCTGTCCTGTTGACTTTCTTTCTCTCTCTGGCACTTTGGCTATCTGTCACTTTCCCTGTTTGTGTCTATGTCAGTGTCTTACTCTGTCTTGTCTGAACAAACACTGAACAAAACATGCACATCTATTTTTAGAATAAGAGCTAGTCCTGACCTGGCTTAAATTGGAGTAATGATGATATCACTTACACTTTATATGGCACAAATGCTATTATTATTCATGTGACACATTATGATGAGTACTGATGTGTTACACTGCAATATATTTTTACCTTTCTTTAGTCTTCACCACATCCCCAAAAGCTTGCCGTTGTATTGTCAGAATTAAAATGTGCATGTCATTCATTTTTCATTATATTCAAAGACTATCGAGAATGGCAGGTGTGAGGTGAGTGCCATGTGAAATTGCACTTATTATTCTCATTTATCTTTGATAAACAAAATCATCTACAATCTATTATCATCCCCTTAGATAAATAATTGAACATGTAGCAGACAAACGAGTGATTTCATAGGCAATAGGCATATTGCTTTTAACATTTTAGCTTATTTAAAAATCCAATAACTGTTTCTTCCTTTAGTGAGCGAGCCAGTGGTTGGCAATCTGTATGTATCTAATTTAACGTCAGAGAGTTTCTCCATCTCCTGGAATGGCACTGAGGGAGAGTTTGACGGTTATGTCCTGGAGATTATTGATTCAGATTGGCTGAAGGAGCCAAAGGAATATAACATATCCCAGAATGCAATGTCTCATGACATCACAGGGCTAAGGCCCAGCACTGACTATATAGCCTACCTCACTGGGATTGTCAAGGGATCACGAACCCATGCCGTCAGTATTATTGCATCAACAGGTATTTCCATTTTGTTTGTTTTGTTTATTTCTAAAGCCAGAACGAGCGCATGATCACTTTGCTCCATATTGAAGTTTGCAATGCTTTTCTGATAATTTTTCTTGAGCACACATACTTATTATATAAAATACACATTTTTAGTGACTACCCATTGACTTCATTATAATCTGGGTCACTTGAAGTTTTTGACACTGGATTAAATGGAAAACAGTTCATTGAGGGGACAAAAGGATAGTAACAGTGTGCCACCCTTAAAAAAATGAATGAATGCTGACTTTTCTCTCCTTTGTAGCTGCAGAGCCTGACTTGTCCAGGCTAGTTGTTTCTAACGTTACCTCAGACAGACTTTCACTGTCATGGAGGAGGGGGGAGAAGGCTTTTGATAACTTTATAGTAGAAGTCAGAGAGTCTGCTTTGCCCTCGCAGGCCATGGGCCGCACCCTGCCTGGAGCGGCTCGCGCCACAGTTATGACTGGCCTCAAAGGGAGTACAACCTACGACATCAAACTGTACGCTAGCTCCGCTGGACAGAATACACAGCCCCTATTCGCTGTAGTCACCACAGGTATTGCATCGCATGTATTTTTTCTCCATATGTTACATTATAACATATTATAATTCCGAATTCAAAAGCTATTACTCTTAACTAGCTCATGAGTGGTCAAACCCCGACTATGAAAATAATCATAACTTTATAGTTCCAGCCATAGTCCTAGACTGTCAAACAGATAACGTCTAATTTTTATATCACACTCCTCATCTCCCCTAATTCAAAATCACTGTTCTCTTTTGTCCAGAGGCAGTCCCACAGTTGGGCTCAATAGCTGTGTCCGAATCTAGCCCCGATAACTTCACCCTGTCCTGGGGCACAGTGGCTGGTCACTTTGATGGCTTTGTCATCCGGGTCGGTGACCCTGAACAGCTGTTTGATACACTGGAGTTCACGCCGTCTGGCGAGGTCCGTAACATTACAGTCACTGGCCTAGTGGACGCCACTGACTATGACATTGAACTGTACGGTATTTCTCATGGGCGCCGCACCCCTTCCGTTTTAGCCCATGCTGTCACAGGTACTACGTAATTTACTCAAATCTTACCACTTATGTTGAAACACTGACAGGGTGGAAATGTGTGTCCCAGTTGCCAAAGAATTACACATGACCTCTCCAGGGACCCACCCAGGTTTAAGCGGGACAAATTTGCATGCTTTGAATAGTGAGGCGTGATGGATACAGTATTCTTGGATGAGGATCTTTAGTGTTTCAACACCACCTTTTATCTACATGACATGTCCACCGTTTTTAATTAGGAGTTTGTCACCCATTTATAAACATGATATCAATCTATTTAGGCTATGTGCATGACTAGATTCTCCTAATTGAATTGGGGCTCTACAAGTCATAGGGCCAACTGCGCCGAAGACAGCAAGTACTTTTGCAATCATTGCCACATCAACTACCATATGTATTCTCACCACGTCTTAACCCTCCTCTACCCGACCCTAATCCCCCCTCACCCCAAAAAACTCCCGCTCCCTCCAGCATCATTACCCAAAGTGGAAAACTTGACCATTTCTGAGATCACCCCATTCGGCTTCCGCGTGTCCTGGAGGGCGCATCATCCTCAACAACAGGAAGGGGCTCCCTCTACTGGTGGCTTCGGCCACTTTCACATAGTGGTGTCAGACTCAGGCTGGCTACTGGAACCTCAGGAGTTCATTGTCCCTGGCAACCAGAGCTTCTTGGACATCTGGGGCCTGATCACTGGCATAGGCTATGAGGTCAGGCTGACTGGGGTATCCAGTACTGGGCTGGTCTCCCGCCCACTGACCACAGTGGCTGTGACAGGTACCACCCACAGAGGCGTCATGGCTGTTGAAAATGAGGGGGCATGAGCCCCCTACCAATTTGATCAATTTGTAGGATAAAAGGTATACAAGATATAGATGATTTTTCTCACAATTAATTGAAATACATTGAATTCGGTCATCAGTGCCCCCTCAAAAAATAAGGTGCATGATGCCTCTGGCCACACTACACACACTGTAGGCTGAAATTATAAGATGCACACAAGTAAATTGGAGTTATGATTCGGCCTTGTACAAAGAGGCTTCTCCATCACAGTGAGGTGTCACTTGGGACAGCTTGAGGGATTGGTCACTATTCAGTCGAAGTGAAAACACAGGTTTACTTTACTTACTCAAGGGGTGATTGATTCCCAACTTGTACTTTTACTGTATCACAAACAACTAGTAGGCCTTTCCACTGTAATCTTCTGAGAAAGGATGAAATATTAATGCCATCAATGCTTTACTTTGGTGGGGAAGCCTCAACACACAACCCTACTACCTCCTCCAACATCTCACTTACTTTTCCAGAGCAATCTGATTACTCTTAATGTTTTCTTCATCCTCTTCATGTTTGAAGCATCATGGAGGTCTTGCCTGTTTTTTCAGTTTGAAGCTTAATTGTTACAGCGAAGAAGTGTGTGGTGCTCTGCTTTTTCCTCTCTCCAAAATATGAAAATATGTTTTCATATTTTAAACTGTGTTTTCCCCTCAGATTTCTCATAACCCTGTGAACGTTACGGTGTAAAGGATGTCATTTTCAGTGGACACATATCACTGTCACTAAGAATGGTTTGAGGTAGGCTAAGCAAGCAACATCTAAGTTTCACCTGTAAATATTAGACTGATAAGGCGTTTAAAAAACAGTCTTTATTTCCAGTTGAAAATGTCTGAGGACGGTTATGGACCATTGATTGGATAGTAGGCCTAGCCTATAAGTAGGAAAACACAGACAAATCAACATGGCATTTTCAGCATGAAATGTCAGTTGACCTAACCACTCGTTTTCTTATTTACCTTTGAATGCACTGAATGCAGGGCTGGCATTGAGGATGCATGCGGTGTGGATGGATTATTTTGGCCAAATCCTTGGCTTGATGCAACAATCACGGAGAATAGTAATTGTGGATGTTGACTTGCTAATTGACGTCAATAAATGTCTCCACAACCATGAACGTGTCTATTTCTCAATAAAATAACAAAGGAATGCAAAGCACCTTGACGATTTGAAAGCATGTCAGAGTGGTGGTAGCAAGTTCATGAGAATTTAACCAAAAACTAGGAGTCCTACTCTCTCACCTTTTCCATCTAGTCGCCGAAAGTTGCCGTCGTCAAATTTGTTTTCTAGTAATTGGGTGAATGTTTCTCGACAAATACGTCGAATTGAATTCTCTTTCCAACCAGAGGCTGAGCCAGAAGTGGAGCACATGTTTGTCTCGGACATCACTTCAGACAGTTTCCGCCTGGCCTGGACCGCAGATGAAGACATGTTTGATAGATTTGTGATCAAAATTAAGGACTCCACAAAGTTTGCGCATCCACAAGAAGTCAACGTCCTTGGTGACGAGCGAACCAAGATTTTAACGGGACTCACCGGCGGCACCGAGTACGAAATCGAGCTGTACGGTGTCACTTTGGAACAGCGCTCCCAACCAATTACCGGTGTTGCTCGAACAGGTATTTAAAGAAAGGGGCTATTTTCTGACAATCTGAACTATCAGTAAATGCCAAAGCACAATGTGGTCTGCATCTCACATCTCTCGTCTGGTTTCTCTGGAAACAGGTGTCTTGATTACAAGATGCAATACTGATCTTTGTTTTGACTGGGTTTTGTAATAATACCTTTTGTTTTTACTGGTTTCCTTTTCCAAGGGGTATGCCTTCAGGGATATATCTAAATTGCCACTGATAATTATTTTATGTATTAATAGATCTAGGCCTGTGAGCATCAAGGGACCAAACAAGTGGCTCCTGAGTGGTGCAGCGGTCTAAGGCACTGCATCTCAATGCTTGAAGTGTCACCACAGACGCCCTGGTTCTAATCCAGGCTGTATCACAACCGGCTGGGATTGGGAGTCCCATAGGGTGTCGCACAATTGGGCTAGCGTTGTCTGGGTTTGGCTGGTGTAGGCCGTCATTGTAAATAAGAATTTGTTCTTAACTGACTTGCCTAGTTAAATAAAGGTTACATTTAAAAAGTTGGTTTTGCATGTCTCTTTTTCCCCATTTGATATCCTTTTCAGGAATATGGAGACACATGTTTTTGCATTAGATTGTGCTGCTTCTTATGCTTGGATTTAAATGCAGCTCAAAGTCCATGTGTTCTGATGCCCATTATAGACCAATTTTCATAGCCTATACATTTTACTGGCCACTAAACTGGTTAAATTGTGGTTACTAAACTGGTTACATTTTTTTGTAGCATGTTTGACAAAAGTTGAATGGTTTGGTTCATGCATTGAAATGTGCTCCCTAAAGAGCACACTTTTTAGCCTTTTGGGAAGTGTGATACTGATGCACCCCAGTTGATCTGTAGATTGCAGTGGGTTTCAATCTTACTCTGGCTGGGGTGATTGTGGTGGGCCTTTGTTGGTTTTCAGCAAATATGTTTTCTCACTGGAATTTTGTGTGTCTTTGTGTGCCTTTCAGTGTGTATATTGACACACCATAGGGCAATAGGCCTATTCCGTTGAATAAACTGACCTCAGTAAAATCGATTCCTGATCAAAAATCAAACTCAAACAGATCAATCTAACTTTTCTCATTTTTTTGCTTGCCTTTTTAACCCTGACCCCATCGCTGTGCCAGGCCTGGGCGCTCCAAGAGGCATCCGCTTCTCTGAAGTGACTGAGTCCTCGGCCATAGTACATTGGATCATGCCTCGTGCCAGAGTGGATAACTACCGCATCATCTATGTGCCTCTCCAAGGAGGTGAGTGAATAGCCTCATATCTTATAGTGGCAGTAAAGTCTACCCATTATAATAAGGATATTGGACTGCGTTTATATAGTACTTTAGGCCTCAAAAGGGCTTCATGTGGCATGGGGGGAGGAATTTCCTCTCCTCCAGTATTTTTCAAATTGGACAAAGCACTCTCTCTAGTGGAATATAGAATAATCACACGGTTTCATCACACAATAATTTACACTAGTGTAGAACTGTGAATATCTGCAGCTGCTACCAAGGAAGGAAAGGAAACCAGTTCCTTAAAGTGGATTTCGCAGTACGATTTAACAGCACCATTCAACATTTATTTACTTCAGAATAGAAGAACGTAAAGTAGCATAAATGCAATATTTTCTCTCATCAACAGGCAGCCCAATGACAGTGCTAGCAGATGGGACTGAGACCCAGGCCATGTTGCCTAACATGTTGCCAGGAGTGACCTATCAGGTCACCATCTTTGCTGGGAAGGGCCTGGAGGAGAGTGACCCGGGGACAGAGAACATCACCACAGGTGTCCGACTACTCTTTAGCATACATTTACACATTTGACCTTTTACTAAATACATGAAATGATATGACACGTTTGCATTCAAGTGCTTCAGTGCTATGAGGAGGATAGACAGAAGTCTCTGTGTCATGCATAGACATTATGAGCATTTCATAAATCATTAGCTTCATACATTCATACTCAACAGCACATATGGTACTCCTCTACTCTGTCCACCCCAGTCAATTATTCCTGGAAAAAGTATGACATCATTGCATTGGGTTGTTTGCAGGTCATAATATTGTCAGTACAGGTGTTTGTTTTCTGAAGCTGTTGTGGCTACAGGCCTATGTGTGTAACAAAGCTGTGTATTTTCCTCCTCCTTAGCTCTGGACAGGCCTCAAGCTCTTTCTGCTGTCAACGTCACTGACACAACCGCCCTGCTGCTATGGCAACCAGCTCAGGCCACTGTCGATGGCTACGTCATCACCTACAGCGCAGATTCAGGTTTGTGTGTGTTTCACAAGAGGCCCAAGGCACAGATTGCCAGGAGCTGACATGTATTTATGTACATTATGTATTTGTATCAATGGTATCCCTCATCACTAGCCAAAGAGACACAGCACAATAGGACTGTTGGTGGAGGTAACCGGGTGGTGATATTGTCTCTTTCCTCTGCTGTCTGCAGTGTCCCCAGTGATGGAGCACGTTTCTGGGAACACGGTGGAGTTTGAGATGGGCTCCCTGGTCCCTGCCACACACTACACAGTAGGGGTGTACGCCATGAGGGAGGCACAGAAGAGTGGCACCATCACCACTGAATTCACAACGGGTAGCTCTCCAATCAGATGCTTCATATAGGAGTATTGGGTCTGATTTTCAAACAACAATCAAACTGTGTAATATTTTATTGTTCATAAATTCAATGAAGTGCAGTATTGTATTGTCCATGAATTCAATATTAAGACATCTGTGATATCATTATTATTATTTGTTTTTTTGTTGTTGAATTTTACCCCTTTTTCTCGGCAATTTCGTGGTAGGGGCTCGGGAGAGACGAAGGTTGAAAGTCATGCGTCCTCCGATACACAACCCAACCAAGCTGCACTGCTTCTTATCACAGCACGAATCCAACCCGGAAGCCAGCCGCACCAATGTGTCGGAGGAAACACCGTGCACCTGACAACCTTGGTTAGCGTGCACTGCGCCCAGCCCGCCACAGGAGTCGCTGGTGCGTGATGAGTCAAGGATATACCTACCGGCCAACCCCACGGACCTCCCGGTCGCGGCCAGTTGCGACAGAACGCGAACCCAGAGTCTCTGGTGGCACAGCTGGCGCTGCAGTACAGCGCCCTTAACCACTGCGCCACCCGGGAGGACCTGTGATATCATTATTTAACACGTTTAACATGTGATCCTTCAACTTTCCTGTTTGTGTCTGTAGATGTGGATTCTCCTCGTGACCTGGCGGCCACTAATGTCCAGACAGACGGTGCCACTCTCACCTGGAAGCCTCCGCGTGCCGCCATCACCGGATACATTCTCACCTTCACCTCACCCGACGGCACAGTCCGGGTACGGGTTTATGAGTCCGCACACTGGCCCCCACTATCGATCATCAATGGCTATTTTACAGCTACATTTTCCAAAGTGCTTTACATTATGAATAAAGATTGATTTGATTTGAATACAGGAAGTTGTCCTGAGCCCGACAGCCACATCGTACAGCATGAGTGAGCTGAGTGGCTCTTCAGAGTACAGCGTCAGGCTACAGGCCATCGCTGGAGCCCAGCGGAGCCGCCACGTCACCAATGTCTTCACCACCAGTAAGTAGACTGCTACACACACCACCTCCTTCCCATCACAGCTTTACAATGGGCAGATCTCAAGTGATGCTCTATTTCCTATGTACTATGTAGTGCACTGTTCTTGATGTGTGTGTGTGTGTGTGTGTGTGTGTGTGTGTGTGTGTGTGTGTGTGTGTGTGTGTGTGTGTGTGTGTGTGTGTGTGTGTGTGTGTGTGTGTGTGTGTGTGTGTGTGTGTGTGTGTGTGTGTGTGTGTGTAGTTGGAGGATTATACAGATACCCTAAGGACTGCTCGCAGGCTCTGCTAAATGGAGACACGATCTCTGGCACCTACAACATCTACCTGGGAGGGGACGAGAGCCAGCCCATCCAGGTCTACTGTGACATGACCACGGACGGAGGAGGATGGATGGTGAAGAACACACACACACACACACACACACAAAGTCTAAACTCCAGGTTTGATTGGCTTGACCTTTACATGTTTGTGATAACACTGAAGCCAAACCACTGACATCAGGGCTTGTATATGACAGGTTCTGTCAACTCTCTTTACAGGTGATCCTGAGGCGCCAGAATGGAAATCTGGAGTTCTTCAGGAACTGGAAGAATTACACCGGTGGCTTTGGGGACATGAATGATGAATTCTGGTTTGGTGAGTCCACATCTCTCCACCCTTCCTTTATTTGTATTTTATTTTCTCCCTTTATTCAGTATTTGTGGCCAATGCGGAAGTCAAACCACAATCATGGGGTTGCATCACCATGCTCCAACCAATTGAGCCATAGGAAACAGGAATGGCACTGTGATGTTATTTCCTGTCGTTTCAGGTCTGGCCAACCTCCACAAGATGACGGCATCAGGCCAGTACGAGCTGCGTGTGGACCTGAGGGACAACGGGAAGTCGGTCTACGCTCAGTATGACAAGTTCACCATCGCAGAGCCACGTAGCCGCTACAAGATATACTTAGGAAAATATAGCGGCACAGCAGGTAAGGACAATTATAACAATATCTGTGTTTATTAGTGCTCCTGCATAGAAAATCTAGTCAGATCTAACTTGATTAAAATTCCATTGAAAAATACCAATACACTTTACAGTAAAAAAAAAGTTACAATAAAAGACACAATATAACTGTGATTGAACTATCCATATTTCTTCTCACCAGTCAATGTGTTTCTCTTGTTTCCTAGGTGACTCTATGACCTATCACCATGGTCGGCCCTTCTCCACGTACGACAATGACAACGACATTGCAGTAACCAACTGTGCACTGTCCTATAAGGGTGCCTTCTGGTACAAGAACTGCCATCGTGTCAACCTCATGGGAAAATATGGTGACAATAGTCACAGCAAGGTACAGAAAGTGTGGCCTACTATGTATTGACTTCCTTTCTGCTATCACAAAGTGTGTGTGTGTATGTGTGTGTTTGTACGTGTGCGTATATTATATTCTTGTCAGAGTATGAAACGAGATTATTACATGTATTATTTATTACACATACACACATATTTTGAAATACTGCGGTGTGTGAAATGTAAACATGTTAAAAAAAAGTATCCTTTTTTTCAGGGTATCAACTGGTTCCACTGGAAGGGACACGAGCATTCAATCCAGTTCGTCGAGATGAAGATTAGACCCGTCAACTTCAGAAACGTTGAAAGCCGACGGAAAAGATCATAGACTTAATACCTGTACATGGTTATATTGTGAAGATATGTGGTGGAGGGTTTGGAATGGTCAGAATAGGCACTTTTGTGTGTTTGATTTGTTTTATTCTTTGCGTTCATTGGAGAACGCTCAAGCCAAATATGGCTCCTTATATTATGTCCAAAGATATTTGAATATGCCAATTAAGAGTAAGGCAGTTTGATTATGAAATGTGAAACAATGAATGGAGATTTCGGTTACACTTATTTTTATGGTGAGGGTAAAAAGAGTCCTACTGTAAGTTTCACTCTCGCTCTTCTGTTCTATTCTCCCACACTGTTACGTTCTCTTTCTGGCTGTTGATTAAAAAAACTGTATGAGCACCGTTAAGCTTTTCAACTAGGCACATGGAAATAATAACGTGGCTTTATGCCACACCCCTCAGTCTCCCCAGACGTTGAGGGACGGGGAAATAAAGCTATCGAGGTTAAAGGAAAATTCCACTCAAAAATGATATTTTTGTCCACTGTTGATACAGTCCTACAATGTTTTGCATGTCAGCAGATACGTTTTCAAGATACTGGACTTTCAAGAAGCAAAGTGTCACTTGCCACATCAGCATAATGATGTAAAACGCATCATATGATGATGTGACAAATGACACTTTGCCTCTTGAAAGTCCAATGTCTTGGAACCTTGCCTGCTGACCTGCAAAACATTTTGGGACTGGATCAAAGGGGGATGAATGAAAAAAATACAAATAAAATTGTTTCCTTGTACAGACCTGAGGGCAGGACTGACTAAACTGGGTATCATTTGTTTCATATTGAGTGATTGATATTTCAAATGTCATTTTATATTATTTAAACCTATTGGAGTTCATTAACAGTATGTCCACAAATACAACAAAGCAGGACAACTATTCTTGAGAAGATTATGGTAGTGATTTTAACCACTGACATCATTGAATACCGGTTTAAATTATGCCTGACATTTTTTTTCAACTGAATAAAAAACAGACGTCTATATGAAACCCTCAATACAATAAAATATACTTTGTTAAAAGGTGTCGGCATTTTTCTTGCTGCCAATGTCAAACATAGCTGTTTCTTTACTTAAAAGTTTCCCTTCAACAGCAGATGGCAGTGTTGAGTGTTCATGTGTTCATGCCTTAATCATGAGAAAAGCACTCATCAGTATGCGTCACACAGATTGAGAGCATATTAACCTCACTAGGGTACGTGGGACACTAGCGTCCCACCTGGCCAACATCCAGTGAAATAGCAGAGCGCCAAATTCAAAAACAGAAATACTCATTATAAAATAGGCCTAAAATAGCTCAAGTATTCAACAAACAATAATCCACATCAACTTACTAGACTACTTCTGTAAAAGTGTCTCTTTAATGTTGTCTTTTTGTAATCTAGGGTAAACAATAAAAAAGTAAGCTCAAATCAAAAGGATTACATATGCTGTGGTGTCATGTACCTACAGAGTGATAATGTGGATATTTTGGTAAGGGGGACATGTGAAAGCAGTGAAGAATGTAGAGCAGCAGATAGATAGCTAGGGGAGCCAGCCTGGTCTGGGATCATGTGGTTCTACAGGTCAAGTCAGAAGAATCACACATGTATCCCTATCTCCTCATGTTAAAGGCTTAATTAAAGGCCCATGACTTAATTTGAAAAACCACATAACAGTAGCCCCGGTCACTTTCATGTTGACCCATACAGAATAAAAATAATACATCTGACGCAGGTATCAATTTATGACAGTAATGTAGGTGAAGAAAAACATGGTGTGAAATAGTTGCAAAGACCATAAGGCTGTGTTTACTGAAAAGTCCCTGGTTGATATTGTGAGCATTCATCATATACCATGTACATGTAGCACACAAACTAACATCCAGCACACAGGCAAGCATTCCCTTTCGGTAATGCCATGATTGGATGATAATATTACTAAACAGTAATACAGAACAATAATATTTCATAACTAGGCCTGGATGAAATCAGCTTTTTGATCAAGTTTATTTGTCTGCCTTTTTAATCCATTACATTAAATGTACTGTATTGCAGTGTTTTGATTGATGATTTCAAATCCTACTTGAGGGGTTTAAGGAAATTCTTATTTAATCTGTCTGTATTCATAACATATGAACTTGGGTTGCAGGAGATTTCCACTGGGACATGATTGCATGTACTGAATACATTATTGTCCATTTAATTTATAGGGCAACCTCCCACCCCATCGACAAATACACATTAGAATAGAACAAAAATATTATTACGCAACATAATGAACAGACATGAACAGTTAGACACATATATCATACATTGTCACACACATAATGAAATAGAACATCTCTATGGTCACAGATAAATAGGGTCAACAAGTTCAGTAGACCAAATACCGGCATGTTAGTTGACAAATGAATGGATATTTAATGGATAATGTACTGTATGTCAATAATTCTACAGTTGGATGTGAGCCTTCATCACATCCTATTTTTGGTCCAGATTCTGGGTACTGGTGGATGCCATTCATTCCTCGGAAGGTCAGTTCTTTGCCAAGGACATTTCAATTCTCTCACACTAGACAAGTTCCAACAGCTTCCTTTGTATCTGTGGTGGAATCTGACTGAGAGCAGTTGGGTTCATGTCGACAAGTGTTGAGTATATAATAATAATAATTTGAAGAGGCGACTCTGGAATGCTGGCCTTCTAGGCAGAGTTGCAAAGAAAAATCCATATCTCAGACTGGCCAATAATAATAAAAAGATTAAGATGGGCAGAAGAATACAGACACTGGACAGATGAACTCTGCCTAGAAGGCTAGCATCCCGGAGTCGCCTCTTCACTGTTGACATTGAGACTGGTGCTTTACGGGTACTATTTAAAGAAGCTGCCAGTTGAAGACTTGTGAGGCATCTGTTTCTCAAACTAGACACCTTAATGTACTTGTCCTTTTGCTCAGTTGTGCACCGTGTCCTTCCACTCCTTTTTCTATTCTGGTTAGGGCCAGTTTGCGCTGTTCTGTGAAGGGAGTAGTAAACAGCGTTGTACAAGATCTTCAGTTTCTTGCCAATTCCTAGCATGGAATGGCCTTCATTTCTCTGAACAAGAATAGACATGAGTTTCAGAAGAAAGTTCTTTGTTTCTGGCCATTTTGAGCCTGTAATCGAACCCACAAATGCTGATGCTCCAGACACTCAATTAGTCTAAAGAAAGCCAGTTTTATTGATTCCTTAAGCAGAACAACAATTTTCAGCTGTGCTAACATAATTGCAAAATGGTCAATGATCAATTAGGCTTTGCGTGTACTGGAGTGATGGTTGCTGATAATGGGCCTCTGTACGCCTATGTTGATATTCCATAAGAAATCAGCCGTTTCCAGCTACAATAGTAATTTACAACATTAACAATGTCTCCACTGTATTTCTGATACATTTTGATGTCATTTTAATGGACAAAAAATAGCTTTTCTTTCAAAGACAAGGACATTTCTAAGCGACCCCAAACTTTTGAACAGTAGTGCATATCAATATATATGTATATATCTTTTATTTTATTTTTTATTTCACCTTTATTTAACCAGGTAGGCTAGTTGAGAACAAGTTCTCATTTACAACTGCGACCTGGCCAAGATAAAGCAAAGCAGTGCAACATAAACAACAACACAGAGTTACACTTGGAATAAACAAACATACAGTCAATAATAAAATAGAAAAAGTCTATATACAGTGTGTGAAATGAGGTAGGATAAGGGAGGTAAGGTAATAAATAGACCGTAGTGGCAAAATAATTACAATTTAGCAAGTAAACACTGGAGTGATAGATGTGCAGAAGATGAGTGTGCAAGTAGGATACTGGGGTGCAAAGGAGCAAAATAAATAACAGCATGGTGATGATGGAGTTGGATGGACTATTTACAGATGGGCTATGTACAGGTGCAGTGATCTGTGAGCTGCTCTGACAGCTGGTGCTTAAAGTTAGTGAGGGAGATATGAGTCTCCAGCTTCAGTGATTTTTGCAGTTCGTTCCAGTCATTGGCAGCAGAGAGCTGGAGGGAAAGGCGGCCAATAGAGGAATAGGCTTTGGGGGTGTATATCTCCGAGATATAGGACAGACACTTCCAAAACTTATTCCATATGATTTATATATTTTACTGTCTTTTTAGCCATTTATGAATGTGTTATTCAATGTGTTTCTATGGGCTATAGTAAATATTACAGGCCAGATTCAATATTTTATCAAATCATTTCTAAATATATTTTATATATATATGAAATATATATATATACCTAAAAGGGTCCTAAAATTCTAAACCAAATAGCTAAATAATCCATGGTAGGACCATCTTCAAACACTTCCATATGTTGGTTTAGTAGCACCTTACATGTGGAATGATCTCCAATGCACTTTAAAATTGGAGGAATTGGAGCCTCTAGGGCATTTCAGATGGTTGTTAGGGGACCTTTTTACTGAAGAATGTGTCTGTTTTTTATCATTGTGTTTAGCTTTTCGTGCATTGTTGTGTATGATAAAGTGTATTTTAATGTGCATATGAATGTGTAGTTTGATGTGTTTATTTGATGTCGATGTGTATTGTGGTGCTATGCAGGGCTCATCTGGAAAAGAGACCTTGGTCTCAGCATTGACTTCCTGTCAAAATAAAGGTCAAATACAATGGTCAAAAGTAGTGCACTATATGGGGAATAAGGTGTCGTTTCAGATCTGTCCAATATTCCCCCAAAACAAAGCGTATGTGTGTGGCAACCTCCATAAGGTTATACTCAGATCACTCTCAGAGGCCCCATAGAGGTAGACTCACTCTGAAAGTCACGTTGCTTACTCCCCAAGATGTTATATAACATAATATATACTTTGGGTGTGATCCAAAATTCTAAATGTTTAATGGAAGCGTCATTGCTGTGCATTGTTCCAGTCAATGTTTGCTCAGCTTTATGTCATTATTTAATAGCTGCCAAAATGATAGACAAGCTGTTCCTAAGGTTGTAATATAATTCATGACATAACCAACCTAAGTGTGGTGCTTTTTCAGAAAGCCCAGTTTCCGCATCTGGTATTTTGTTCTATTTTCCCATGTCATATGAGTCCTTTAATAACGACTGTATTAGCATGTGTATATATAATCCAAAATGTAACTATGAAAAAAATGCAATTTCCGTACTGCATCACTAACAAATTAGTGATGACATTCTCATTGGTGGTGAACTACTCTGTATGCAAATTCATCAACGTTGTGTATTACCAGATACATATTCCCTTTATTAGTGCTATTTGACTTTCGTTATTTAGGCCTACCCTATTGAATCAAATAGGCAATGAAGAAATAGTTTCACATTTCCACATGGTATTAGTCCACATTGTGCAAAGGTTAGAGGACATCCGGAGGGAACCTGTTTCACATTCACCATGCTATTTAGCCTCAGTGGTACCAATTGGATTGCTATTAATCCCGTTTTTCAAGGAAATCTTTTCCCAAGAGTTTGTTATAATGTCCGTGTTATATTTGAATTGGCTGTACTTTCACAGTGCAGAGACCCTGACACTGTGGCCCGACATATCTAAATCATCTGACACAGGCTTGTCACAGTGCTTCCACGCTTTCCACACTACTGTAAGAGAATTGTCATAGAAAAAATACATCTCTGTAAATAACACAGGGGATGCTCCATTTTATGCTTCATCTCATCGTTTTTTGAACTGAATTGTTCATGTGAAGGCCCTAAAGAGGTGTGTTTGTATAGAACACGCATGCCCATTCCAGAAAGAGGCCAGGTTGAAACTGAAGCCAAAGCTCAATCTCCCAATCTTAATGACTATATCCATTACGTCTGAAATTATAAAGACTATGCAAAAAGATGACAGGGTTGGGCATACAGACTGAACAAGTCTGAGCCTGGGGATCCAGTTGCAAATGATTGTCTTCAAGGAACTCACTATTTGCCTTCTAAGAACTCACTTGTTCACTCACGTTTCTCTGCCAAGAATGATCAGCCCAAATATTTGTTATTGGATGGAGCCCATGTTCAACCCAAAGATCCTGGTCAAACCAGAAGCAGACAACAGATGAGGGGGAGGTGTATTCGAAGAGGTCTCTGGGAGCTGTATAGTCAAGGTTATCTGTGACGGTTCAAGTGTTTTACAACCCATTAGTGTAGTAATAATGCAGTCAATAGGCCGACATAGGTGAAAGATGATCCAGCAACATGCTAGGATATTACATTTTACATGAACAATATGTGATGATCAGTATCTTTCTAATCATAGAGGCTTTTCTATTCCCATACTTAAGAATCGATAACATGAGACAAATTGCCCTCAAGACACAAAGGGCTACGGGGAATATTTTGCAGGATTGTAATTGCGAATGTATGCCCCCGGATCACCTCTACTGACATCTTGAAGATTTACGATGGATGTATTTAACGAATGTGTGCTAGCAATTATGGGTAAGAAAATGAGAGTAGGCCTCGCCTGATCAGGGTGACAGAGAGTGTCAGTGATCCCCCACGTACACACACACACACACACACACACACACACACACACACACACACACACACACACACACACACACACACACACACACACACACACACACACACACACACACACACACACACACACACACACACACACACACACACACACACACACACACACACACCTATCAACAGCGTGAATTATCCCCTCTAATGGTCATAAGGGCTGTCATATGAGATAAAAGATGCTGCTCATTTAGTTAATTGCTCAGGATTTGATCAAATGTATGGAGTTTTGTTGCTATTGTTCCTTTAAGTGGAAAGGAGCAATTTGTGCCCAGGCACTATAGGGCCAGGTTTGTATTTGTATTTGTATTTCTTAGGGATCCCCATTAGCCACTGTTGAGGCAGCAGCTACTCTTCCTGGGTTCCAAACACATTAAGGCACTTACATTACCTATAAAACAAAAGATAAAACAGTACATCATATAACATTATTACACCACTACATATCTACAATACAAAATGTATAATACCACCATACAGTACAACAATATTACAATGCACGTGTGTGTACAGTGCGTGTGTTAGCGCTTGTGTGCTTATACGTGTGGCTATACCTGTGTAAGTGTCTCTTCAAAGTCCCAGCTGTTCCATAAGGTGTATTTTACCTGTTTTATAAATCTGATTCTACTGCTTGCATCAGTCACCTGATGTGGAATAGAGTTCCATGTAGTCATGGCTCTATGTAGTCCTATGCGCCTCCCATAGTCTGTTCTGAGGATCGTGAAGAGACCTCTGTAGGCATGTCTTGTGGGGTATGCATGGGTGTCCGAGCTGAGTGCTAGTAGTTTAAACAGACAGCTAAGTACATTCAGCTTGTCAACACTTCTTACAAAAACAAGTCCTGATGAAGTCCATCTCTCTTCCACTTTGAGCCATGAGAGATTGACATGCATATCATTAATGTTAGCTCCCCGTGTACTTTTAAGGGCCAGCCGTGCTGCCCTATTCGGAGCCAGTTGTAGTTTTCCTTCTTTGTGGCACCTGACCACATGACTGAACATGAGGCAGAGCAGTGCTTTATTATGGACAGACTTCTCCCCATCTTAGCTACTATTGTATCAATATGTTTTGACCATAACAATTTACAATCCAGGGTTACTCCAAGCAGTTTAGTCACCTCAACTTGCTCAATTTCCACATTATTCATTAGAAGATTTAGTTGAGGTTTAAGGTTTAGTGAATGATTTGTCCCAAATACAATGCTTTTGGTTTTAGAAATAACTTATTCCTTGCCACCCATTATGAAACTAACTGCAGTTCTTTGTTAAGAGTCATCCGCATACACACGGGCTTTACTCAAAGTCGTTAGTAAAGATTGAAAAAAGTAGTGGGCCTAGACAGCTGCCCAGGAGAATTCCTGATCCTACCAGGATTATGTTGGAGAGGCTTCCATTAAAGAACACCCTGTGTGTTCTGTTAGACAGGTAACTATTTATTCACAGTATAGCAGGGGGTGTAAAGCCATAACACGTACATTTTTCAAGCACCAGACTATGATCGATAATGTCAAAAGCCACACTGAAGTCAAACAAAACAGCCCCCACAATCTTTTTACCATCAATTTCTCTCAGCCATTTATCAGTCATTTGTGTAAGTGCTGTGCACACTATAAGCGTGCTGAAAGTCTGTTGTCAATTTGTTTACTGTAAAATAGCATTGTATCTGGTCAAACACAATTTTTTCCAAAAGTTTACTAAGGGTTGGTAGCAGGCTGATTGGTCGGCTATTTGAGCCAGTAAAGGGGGCTTTACTACTCTTGGGTAGCAAGGAAGGATGGGACAGGAACATAATTAAATGGCTAATTAATAATTTTATTTTACGTTTTATTTAAGTCATGACGGTCATTGTTTCTAAGACAACATTTTAAACCATTTTCAAAATAAGAATCCTTTTATGGTACTTTGGGTCATCATTTCTCTCTCACTCTTCCCCTCCCTCTCCCTCTCTAGTATGACTTTAGCCCTATAGCTTTAGCTGTGACATAACAGACTCAGTCAGCCCCAAAGCTTCTGCAGCATGGCCTCTAGGAGAGAGATGCAGGCAAAGAGGAATGAAAGCTCATTCAGAGCAGCAGGTTTATTTTAGGGTCCTACTGGATAAAAGTAGATTAACTTCACAATGAATCCCTGGGTACTCAGACGCAGGAGTCAGGTCCTCAGAGGCTCTGCTGGAGCACAAATGTTTTTAAATCTCAATCTGTGTTATGACTGCTAAGTATAGATCTGATCAAATGTCATACCGGTGATGTGTCCAATTTTGACGAGTGCCATGGGGGGACTGGGACATCAGGGCAGCATGCTTTAGTTAGGTGGAGAGTGTATTTGGTGAGTTAAACTGTGGTTATAGTTGTCTCCAGACCATATAGGGTTCACTACAATATGAAAGTTAATGTGCATTGAGAAAATGTTCATTATGTTTAACATGCAATATTTGTTAGAACACACTTCAGTAAGTGCTGTGTCTAGAGGTTTCTCTTTACACGGTTGGTCCATTGCTGTGTGCCACATCAGGGGTTGAGGTGGTACAGAGACTGAACACGCTATTTTGTAAGGTTCATCTCAGTGCAAAGATGCCTTTAGGTGGTCAATTTACACACGAATATTGTTGTTTGAACACATACCGTTTACTGTTAAGTACCAACTGGCATTGAAGGAAAGATGGACAACACATAAGTTATCCTAGTCTTTGTCAATTCAGTTCATATTATCCTTAAGAGTCTGTTGAGGTACCAGTAAGTCAATCTAAGTAAGACAATAAAAAAAACTCTCCTTCAAAAGAAGTCAGTTGAAGCTAGAGATACAGTATCTGGTTATTTGCATGAGCTGCATCTCAATTCACTGCATCCAAGCTACAGCGATGTTTGACAGACCATGAGACACCCCGAAAATTGAAGAATATGTACATAAAGATATATGAATGAGTGATGGTACAGAACGGCATAGGCAAGATGCAGTAGATGGTATCGAGTACAGTATATACATATGAGATGAGTAATGTAGTGTATGTAAACATATAAAAGTGGCATTGTTTAAAGTGGCTAGTGATACATGTATTACATAAAGATGGCAAGATGCAGTAAATGGCATGGAGTACAGTATATACATATGAGAAGAGTAATGTAGGGTATGTAAACATTACATTAAGTGGCATTGTTTTACATCAATTTTTCCAATATTAAAGTGGCTGAAGTTGAGTCAGTATGTTGGCAGCAGCCACTCAATGTTAATGGTGGCTGTTTAACAGTCTGATGGCCTTGAGAAAGAAGCTGTTTTTCAGTCTCTTGGTCCCTGCTTTGATGCACCTGAACTGTCCTCGTCTTCTGGATGATAGCGGAGTGAACATGGCAGTGGCTCGGGTGGTTGTTGTCCTTGATGATCTTAATGGCCTTCCTGTGACATTGGGTGGTGTAGGTGCCCTGGAGGGCAGGTAGTTTGCCCCCGGTGATGCGTTGTGCAGACCTCACTTCCCTCTGGAGAGCCTTACGGTTGTGGGCGGAGCAGTTGCCGTACCAGGCTCAGCTACCTTAGCTTTCTTGGGAACAGGAACAATGGTGGCCCTCTTGAAACATGTGGGAACAGCAGACTGGGATAAGGATTGATTGAATATGTCCGTAAACACACCAGCCAGCTGGTCTGCGCATGCTCTGAGGACGCGGCTGGGGATGCCGTCTGGGCCTGCAGCCTTGCGAGAGTTAACACGTTTAAATGTTTTATTCACGTCGGCTGCAGTGAAGGAGAGTCCGCAGGTTTTGGTAGCAAAGAGAATAACACGAAACGAAACAGTCCTGTCTGGTGACATACACAAAGACAGAAAACAATCACCCACGAAACACAGGTGGGAAAAGGCTACCTAAGTATGTATGATTCTCAATCAGAAACAACTAACGACACCTGCCTCTGATTGAGAACCATACCAGGCCAAACGCAAAACACAACATAGAAAAACGAACATAGACAACCCACCCCATTTCACACCCTGACCAACCTATAACAAAGACATAACAAAATAACTAAGGTCAGAACGTGACAGTACCCCCCCCCCCCCCCCCCCCCCCAAAGGTGCGGACTCCGGCCGCAAAACCTGAACCTATAGGGGAGGGTCTGGGTGGGTGTCTGTCCGCGGTGGCGACTCTGGCGGTGACCCTCGTCACCGACCTCGGACTGGGGACCCTAGCAACGGGTCCCGAATGGACGGGAGATTCCGGCAGCACCGGACAGGCGGGAGACTCCGGCAGCTCCGGAGTGAAGGGCGATTCCGGCAGCACCTGAGTAACGGGCGGCTCTGGCAGCTCCTGACTGGCGGGTGACTCTGGCAGCTCCTGACTGGCGGGCGGCTCTGGCAGCTCCTGACTTGCGGGCGGCTCTGGCAGCTCCTGACAGACGGGCGGCTCTGGCAGCTCCTGACAGACGGGCGGCTCTGGCAGCTCAGGACAGACGGGCGGCTCTGGCAGCTCAGGACCGAGGGACGGCTCTGGCAGCTCAGGACAGACGGGAGACTCTGGCAGCTCAGGACAGACAGGAGACTCTGGCAGCTCAGGACAGACGGGCGACTCTGGCAGCTCAGGACAGACGGGAGACTCTGGCAGCTCAGGACAGGCGGGAGCACCTGTAGGGAGGAGACGGAGAGACAGCCTGGTGCGGGGGGCTGCCACCGGAGGCCTGGTGCGTGGAGGAGGCACCGGATAGACCGGACCGTGGAGGCGCACTGGAGGTCTCGAGCACAGAGCCTGCACAACCCTACATGGCTGGATACTCCCCGTAGCCAGGTCAGTGCGGCGAGGTGGAATAGACCTCACTGGGCTGTGCTGGAGAACCCTACGGATGGTGCCATGTACCCCGGCCTAAGGAGACGCACTGGAGACCAGATGCGCTGAGCCGGCTTCATGGCACCTGGCTCGATGCCCACTCTAACCCGGCCGATACGAGGCGCTGCGATATAACGCACCGGGCTGTGCTTGCGCACCCGGGACACCGTACGCCTCACGGCATAACACGGTTCCTGCCCAGTCCACCTCTCTCCACGGTAAGCACGGGGAGTTGGCTCAGGTCTCCTACCTGACTTAGCCACACTCCCGGTGTTCCTCCCCAAGAAAACTTTGGGGCTGCCTCACGTCCCAGCCACGCTGCCGTGCTGCCTCCTCATTCCACCGCCGCTCAGCTTTCGCAGCATCCGGCTCTACTTTCTGGCGGCGATATTCCCCAGCCTGTGCCCAGGGTCCCTTGCCGTCCAGAATCTCCTCCCATGTCCACTTCGTGCAACCAGCTAGGGACTAAAGTCCAAAAACCTTCACGCCATGCAATCATCAAATTGTACTTGGTTCAATTTCAATTCTGTCATAAATGGGTAGCAGGATGATTTGTTTGTGTCTGGGGGTACATAAAGATCTATGGCCTTAAGATATCACTCATAGACATTCCAGATCCTTTATGAATTAGGATAATTGCATATAGGCCTATCTGCGGCTATGGGGCCCTGGCCTGTTCACCGGACGTACTGCCTTTCCCGGACCTGTTGTTTTCAGCTCTCTGGGGATGGCGGGAGCGGTGGAGATGCTCTGGATGGTCGGCTATGGAAAGCCAACTGACATTTGCTCCTGAGGTGCTGACCTGTTGCACTCTCGACAACCACTGTGATTATTATTAGACCCTGCTGGTCATCTATGAACATTTGAACATCTTGGCCATGTTCTGTTATAATCTCCACTCGGCACAGCCAGAAGAGGACTGGTCACCCCTCATAGCCTGGTTCCTCTCACAGTTTCTTCCTAAGTTCTGGCCTTTCTAGAGAGTTTTTCCTAGCCACCATGTTTCTACAACTGCATTGCTTGCTGTTTGGGGTTTTAGGCTGGGTTTCTGTACAGCACTTTGAGATATCAGCTGACGTAAGAAGGGCTTTATAAATAAATACGATTTGATTTGATTTGATTCACCAAACCGTAAACAACCAATAAAATCCTTTGTGGCCCTTAAAACAGGCATTTTCTGCAGGCGTTACAAAACCAAAGCACAACAGCAAAGCTTCTGTCCTGTTCACAATGCACACATTGATCTCGGGTCAGCCCTGCTGTGAAATGCATGCATTGGCCCATTAACAAACGCAATTTATGGGGACACACCCACACTTCATACAGTACCACAATTCACTCTTACTAATCAGAGCTGATGCCATCTCTGTCATTTCCACAGTGCCTACTGCCTATTGAATTACCAGAGACCAGAGAGATCCCCACTATACTGTACCATCAGTCACTCGCAATTAGATATTCAGGCTCACACGTGGGGCGTAATCTTTCACTTTAAGTGAATTAAAAACGCCAATTTGGGGTCTCTTGAGATCGAGGCTATCATCTGTAGACAGCATTACATTACAGCATCACAGAGGATTACATTTTTTTTATCCCTTTGAAAGCATGACGTTATTCGCCTATATCGATTTCTAGTTCAAACGTGACATCAATTATCCCCACAGCTCGTATCTCATTATTTTGTTTCGCTATCACCTGCAAACCACTCTCTTTTCAGGCTTTGCATTGAAACAATGTGTTCAAGAGGTAATTGAAATGTCGTCAGAAGGCTTTGATTTCACAGAAATCCAAAGACGGTGGATAGATGTTTCAAAGATGTTTCTTTGTCTTGATATCCATCCATGATTACAGGCTACTGCCCCAACCAAGAATGATCAACCGTCAAATCTCAGTCAACTCTAATAACCTTAGGTTGTTGCCATATGAAATGGTTGGCATTCTAGACTAGGTGTGTGTTATCATGGCACCAGCCAGACAGACACTACGTAATCTAATCTATTGCTCCAAGGCAAGCCACCATGTCAGCGAATTACACGCTTAATGGTTAACTCTAAACGAGCATTTACAACATTCATTCTATTACAGGGCAGACTGTCGATCTAGCATAATGCACCCAACAGTATGTGACTTGGCTCGAAAGTCATCTTAATTCCCCTTTAATGATTGTTGATTATGACAGGTGACATTACAGAGTTGGCTGCTGGCTATCTGTGTGTCAGGGTATGGGCAATGTGAAGTCGAGCATAGGTTGAGCTGAGGTCAACTATTTCTACTCTAGTCCTCACAGTATAAGTAGGGCCAGGTGTTTTCCCTGTCCATGTGACCTGACCAGAAAAAATGTTTGAGTTGGAGGAAACTCCTGACCCTACTTATGAGCCTTATAGCAAAAGCATTAAGCCGTCTACCGGCCTTTAACTAGCTAAGCACGGGCTTGACTTAACAGCTTCAGTGTCCCACTTTAGCTCAGGTGGTGAGGTAAGATTAATCATGGCAGCGGCTTAAAGCCTGACTCCTCAAATAAAAGCCTTGAGAGATTGTGTGGGTGTCTCAATAGCGTCTAGTGGCTTCCTTGATCCTTGTCTCCTTTCCTTAATTTGGTGCACTATTGTGATTGGACTGGACAAGTGAAGTCCAATTCCCAGCAGAGTTCAAATACATGCGTATTTAAATATTTGTAGTTTAAATCAGGGGTTGGAACTGGTTCAGGAACAGATCCGAAAACCAATAAAGAAGGACATTGTCTGAGGAACATAATCAGAACCCGTGAATGAATGTGATCTATACTGTTCCAGAACAGAACCATTATTTTAAAAGAATGGGAACTGGTTAATAACGTTATTTTACGTTCCATGCATTTTTTTCCCAGTCCCACAAAAAACACAACAAAGCACCTACGCAAAACCCTCACTTGTCACTCCGGAATTTATTCCAGTGTCTGCCTGCCAGCTGGAAATCTTTGCCAGTGTGTGTGCATGTGTAGTCCACCTGCCCCTCCCCTACGAAGCATAGGCTACAGTACCCTACTGACATTACAAGCGTCATTCATGGAACTCTCGGAAGTTCAAAGATATTCAAAGTTCCTTTATGGAAGCCGCTCCTCTGTAGGTATAATTCTGTGGGCCTAATTCAGATAATGCATGTCATAACAAGATGCCCAGCACTTCAAGCCAAGCCTCTTCCGCCACCCTCTCTTGCTTTCTCCCCGGCTGCAAAATTTCAGTCGCATCACGTGCCCTACATTTCTCTGTCCAATACATGTAAACAACTATAGCTTGCCTTATACTCCATATTCAAATAATGTAGCCCGAATCATATACTTCTACTTCAAGTATTAGAAAATATTTTCAAATAATTTCCCATAAATACTATTTGAAACTATTTTCAAAAACATTTCAAATACCCCTAGGAACAAACAGAAGTGGGTTCAAAAGTATAATGAGTATTCAAATATTTGTATTTGAAAATACACTGTCTGTATTTGAGTATTTTCACGAAATACATGCCAATACTTTCCAAGTGTATTCCCAAATACGTTTCCAATATTCTGCTACTACTACAACTACTTATCCAAATAGTTATCTAAATACATATACATTTTAGTCATTTAGCAGATACACTTATGCAGAGCAACTTACAGTTAGTTCATTCATCTTAAGATAGCTAGGTGGGACAACCACATACTGTATCACAGTAATAATAGGTATATTTTTCCTCAATAAAGTAGCTATCAGCAAAGTCAGAGCTAGTAACAGGAGAGAAAGGTCAAGTGTGAGTGTTTTCATTTTTTGGGGGTGCTGTGTGGTTATTTAAGATACTCTTTGAAGAGGTAAGATTTCAGATGTTTTCGTAAGATGGGCAAGGACTCTGCTGTCCTAGCTTCAGGGGGAAGCTGGTTCCACCATTGGGTTGCCAGGACAGGGAAGAGCTTGATTAGGACCTGCGGAGCTCCCTGTGTGAGATAGGGTCGTACTCTACGGATGTTGTAGAGCATGAACCTGCAAGAGCCAGTCACTGCTTTGATGTTGGCAGAGAATGACAGGGTGTTAGGAATCTGGGAGGGGGACACCGTGGAGTTGTCAACCGTGATGGAGAGGTCTTAAAGAGGCAGGCCTTCCCCAGGAGGAAGAACAGCTCTGTCTTGTTGAGGTTGAGATTGAGTTAGTGGGCCGACATCCAAGCTGAGATATCTGCCAGGCAGATACTTACTTTAAAGTGTTTTTGAATATAATTGAAATACAATAAATAGTATTTGAACCCAGGTCTGATTCCTAGTAAGTTTCCACCATATTGCATTTCCCTGTCCTGGGCTCTTAGACCAACATGAATAAAAGAAAAGAGGTGAGTGTGACTGTGAGTGTCTGCACCTTGGTGGCTGTCTATATCTGAGCATGGTGACAACGAGGGGAGGCAAGGGGATTAGCTGCCTCCTTCGACTGGCAGTGATATAACAGTCTCTAATAATCCATTTCCTAGAAGAAGAAGATAGAAAAAAGAAGGTTAGAGGCTTATAATCACTCTGACTGACAGGAGAGTAAATCATTAAGCCTGCCAGTGATATATGGAGTGATTTAATTATTTGTTTAAGAAAGGCTGTCTGTCAGGACGATTGGGTTCATGTTCATTCTGCTGACCTAGGCTACACGTATCTGACTTATCTACTCCAATGCACACAGTTTCATTGATCTGACCAAAGACCGCAATGCATGAGTGAACTGTGAGCGACAGACAGAGCAAAGCATCAGAGAAAGATGTTGACATCGTAATGCCTCGGTCCGCACTCCAAGCTGACTTCAATGGGATTAAGTATGAAATCTATGTCAGTTGGCATGTTAGGGTTTCAGTAGCTACTTTCTAGGCTAACGAGGAGAGGGACTTTGTTCCGTAATGACTTCCAAGAGATCTGATTCTGAGAGTTTGCAATCCCACAGATATGTATGGCAAATATTAACAGAGTATTGTGTAATGCCAAAAGCCCCATACATCCTCCTTCTATCAGGGCTTTTGAAGACAAGCAGTAGTCTGAATCCTTTACTTATCCTTAACCCCCTAACATAATGCTATTTCGTTTGTTTGACTATACTCAATGTATAGCCTGCTTTTGTGTCTCTATTCTTTTTAAGATAACTTTAAATTAACCTTTAAAGTTGGCAGTCAAAAACATAATTTTCCTGTGTTTTATATTTACACACTATGAGGTTGGAATAATACTGTGACATTGTAAAATTATGATAATGCCCTTTTACTGTAAGAGTTGTTTAAAAAGACCACCTGAAATTTCAGCCTGTTTGGGTGGGATGGAGTTTTGGCCTGCCTGGTGACATCACTAGGCAGTAAATTAGTTAATGGACCAATAAGAAAGGAGTTCCTTACCTCGCTGCCAATAACAGCTAGTTATCAGTTTTCCCCTCTCCACTCTGATCACTCCCAGACAGTCCTAGCGAAACTCTTGAGAAATTGTTCTTTGCTAAGAAGCTATTTTCTTCTTTTTTTAAAACAATTTTAATTGAAAACAATCACTGTAAAGTACTTAATTGTTAACCAGAAATGATTTGATATTGAGATAAAAATGGCTGAATTGGACCTTTAACGTAACCCTTTCTCTATGTTACTTAAACCTTCTACATGTATTCTAGTACGCTCAATATAGGTCACCAGACATGGTGCAATCAATATGGTGAAACGACTGGACACTTCCTCTAGTTTTAAGAGATAATGACAGCCTGAGACTCAATATAAAGTTATTTTCAAATATGTGCAGGTATGGTAGGTTATGACAGGTTATGACAGGTTATAAGTTCAACAAGTTGCCATTCTTAACTGGATGTACATCAGCAGTTTTCCATCTTCATGGATGAATTGCACCAATGTATCTTTTGCAACATGCCCTGACTAACCTCAGAGATGAGATCCAGTTCTAGCCCTAAGGAGGAACTGCCAGAGAAGTTCAAATTTACAAAACATACCAAATATTTTCAAGAAAGTACAGTAAAGTCTACATTATATGGCAAAATGTATTCACACACAATTGAGCCACAAAGTTACCGCATGCATGTACTGTATGTTCAGAAATGGGGATTAGGGGAAGTTTAAAGAAAGCATTTTTAATTGAAGAAAATTGTTTTACCCTAAATGATAAAGTGCATATAGTACATAATGGAGGTCCCCTAAGATACTCACTAAGCTATTTAAATCCAATAATTGTATCTTCAGGCATTCAAGCACTTGAATAGTTTATTTCCAAAACAATATGTTTCACATTTGTGTTTTTTCCTCAGAAATCATTGCTTATGGGTACTTTTGTGTGTGTGTACAATATTACTGTCCTCAGATGTTTAATTCATGGATTTTAAATGTGAATGCTATATATCCACTGTTTAGCTGGAATGGAATGTTTGTATCATGTATATTTGACTGTGATATGTGGTTGTCTTACCTAGCTATCTTAAGATGAATGCACTTAATGTCGCTTTGGATAAGAGCATATGCTAAATTACTAAAATGTCAAATGTAAATGTTTTATATACAGATGTCATATTACTGTATTTTCTTTCTTCTTTTAATTAAATATTGATGTCACAAATGTATCATTTGTACAGTTCTTTGTTAAAAATGTAGTTATTTGTTACATCCATATTCAAGATGGCGCTGACAGAGATGGTCGCCTCGCTTCACATTCTTAGGAAACTTTGCAATATTTTGTTTTTTTATGTATTATTTCTTACATTGTTACCCCAGGAAATCTGAAGTCTTACTACTTACGCCGGAAAGAACTATTGGATACAGTTGAAGTCGGAAGTTTACATAGACTTATGTTGGAGTCATTAAAACTTGTTTTTCAACCACTCCACAAATTTCTTGTTAACAAACTAGAGTTTTGGCAAGTTGGAAAAGGACACCTACTTTATAATTCACTGTATCACAACATAATTTGAGTCAATTTGAGGTGTACCTGTGGATCTGTGGATGTATTTCAAGGCCTACCTTCAAACGCAGTGCCTTTTTGCTTGACATCATGGGATAATCAAAAGAAATCAGCCAAGACCTCAGAAAAACAATTGTAGACCTCCACAAGTCGGGTTCATCCTTGGGAGCAATTTCCAAACGCCTGAAGGTACCACGTTCATCTGTACAAACAATAGTACAAAAGCATATACACCATGGGACCATGCAGCCGTCATATCGCTCAGGAAGGAGACGATTTCTGTCTCCTAGAGATGAACGTACTTTGGTGCGAAAACTGCAAATCAATCCCAGAACAGCAAAGGACCTTGTGAAGATGCTGGAGGAAACAGGTACAAAAGTATCTATATCCACAGTAAAATTAGTCCTATATCGACATAAACTGAAAGGCTGCTCAGCAAGGAAGAAGCCATTGCTCCAAAACCGTCGTAAAAAAGCCAGACTATGGTTTGCAAATGCACATGAGGACAAAGATCGTACTTTTTGGAGAAATGTCTTCTGGTCTGATGAAACAAAAATAGAACTGTTTGGCCATAATGACCATCGTTACGTTTGGAGGAAAAAGGAGGAGGCTTGCAAGCCGAAGAACACCATCCCAACCGTGAAGCACGGGGGTGGCAGCATCATGTTGTGGGGGTGCTTTGCTGCAGGAGGGACTGGTGCACTTCACAAAACAGATGGCATCATGAGGGAGGAAAATGATGTGGATATATTGAAGCAGCATCTCAAGACATCAGTCAGGAAGTTAAAGCTTGGTCGCAAATGGACAATGACCCCAAGGATACTTCCAAAGTTGTGGCAAAATGGCTTAAGGACAACAAAGTCAAGGTATTGGAGTGGCCATCACAAAGCCCTGACCTCCATCCCATAGAAAATGTGTGGGCAGAACTGAAAAAGCGTATGTGCAAGCAAGGAGGACTACAAACCTGACTCAGTTACACCAGCACTTATTGTGGGAAGCTTGTGGAAGGCTACCCGAAATGTTTGACCCAAGTTAAACAATTTAAAGGCAATGCTACAAAATACTAATTGAGTATATGTAAACTTCTGACCCACTGGGATTGTGAAGAAAGAAATAAAAGCTGAAATAAATAATTCTCTCTACTATTATTCTGACATTTCACATTCTTAAAATAAAGTGGTGATCCTAACTGACCTAAGACAATAATTTTTTACTAGAATTAAATGTCAGGAATTGTGAAAAACAGAGTTTAAATGTATTTGGCTAAGGTGTATGTAAACTTCCGACTTCAACTGTATAAGAGCAACATCAACTTACGACCAGGAATACGACTTTCCCGAAACAGATCCTCTCTTCGGACCAGCACCCAGAACAATGGATCTAATCCCAGCAGCTGACCGAAAACAACGGCGATGCAGAAGGGGCAGACAGAACAGTCTTCTGGTAAGGCGTTGTAAACGGGCACATCGCTCACGACTTCATCTTGCTCGTGCCGGCTTATAGGCAGAAACTTAAACAGGATGTACCAGTGACGAGAACCATTCAACGCTAGACTGACCAATTGGAAGCCACGCTCCAAGTTTGTTTTGATCACACGGACTAGAATATGTTCCAGTCAGCCTAAGAGAACGACATTGATCTATACACTGACTCAGTGAGTGTGTTTACAGTGTATTGCGAAAGTATTCGGCCCCCTTGAACTTTGCGACCTTTTGCCACATTTCAGGCTTCAAACATAAAGATATAAAACTGTATTTTTTTGTGAAGAATCAACAACAAGTGGGACACAATCATGAAGTGGAACGACATTTATTGGATATTTCAAACTTTTTTAACAAATCAAAAACTGAAAAATTGGGCGTGCAAAATTATTCAGCCCCCTTAAGTTAATACTTTGTAGCGCCACCTTTTGCTGCGATTACAGCTGTAAGTCGCTTGGGGTATGTCTCTATCAGTTTTGCACATCGAGAGACTGAAATTTTTTTCCATTCCTCCTTGCAAAACAGCTCGAGCTCAGTGAGGTTGGATGGAGAGCATTTGTGAACAGCAGTTTTCAGTTCTTTCCACAGATTCTCGATTAGATTCAGGTCTGGACTTTGACTTGGCCATTCTAACACCTGGATATGTTTATTTTTGAACCATTCCATTGTAGATTTTGCTTTATGTTTTGGATCATTGTCTTGTTGGAAGACAAATCTCCGTCCCAGTCTCAGGTCTTTTGCAGACTCCATCAGGTTTTCTTCCAGAATGGTCCTGTATTTGGCTCCATCCATCTTCCCATCAATTTTAACCATCTTCACTGTCCCTGCTGAAGAAAAGCAGGCCCAAACCATGATGCTGCCACCACCATGTTTGACAGTGGGGATGGTGTGTTCAGGGTGATGAGCTGTGTTGCTTTTACGCCAAACATAACGTTTTGCATTGTTGCCAAAAAGTTCAATTTTGGTTTCATCTGACCAGAGCACCTTCTTCCACATGTTTGGTGTGTCTCCCAGGTAATTTTCATCATAGGTACACTTCAACTATAATTTGCAAAGAAATTCATAAAAAATCCTACAATGTGATTTTCTGGATTTGTTTTTCTCATTTTGTCTGTCATAGTTGAAGTGTACCTATGATGAAAATTACAGGCCTCTCTCATCTTTTTATGTGGGAGAACTTGCACAATTGGTGGCTGACTAAATACTTTTTTGCCCCACTGTATCTATATGTATATATTCTCATTCACCCCTTTAGATTTGTATGTATTAGTTAGTTGTTGGGGAATTGTTAGATTACTTGTTAGATTTTTTGTGTATTGGGTAGTTGTTGGGAATTGTTAGTTATTACTGCACTGTTATTACTGCACTGTACTGTTGGAACTAGAAGCACAAGCATTTTGCTACACTCGCATTAACATCTGCTAACCATGTGTATGTGACCAATACAATTTGATTTAACTGTGTAAAACCTAGTAGTAGTTATTTCTCTGAGAGTGAGGCGGATATATAGCATTATTTGTCTCTGAAATGAAACCACCAATTTAAACAAATACAGGTCTGTCATTGAACAACCCCATGCCATGATTAGATAAGGGAAAAACACACAAAATCTCTTACATCAATAAAAGCTAATTTACCAACATTTCTGAAAATTTATATGTAGCATTTTGGAATTAAACTTTTCACTTACTCTCAAACCTTCCTTGTTTTATTTTTGCAATTTAACAAGGCTAGCCAGTTAAGAACAAATTCTTATTTACAATGACAGCCTACCGGGGAACAGTGGGTTTAACTGCCTTGTTTATGGGCAGAATGACAGATTTTTTTTTTACCATGTCAGCTCGGGGATTCAATCCAGCAAGCTTTCGGTTACTGGTCCAACACTCTAACCACTAGGCTACCAGCCGCTCAGCCATAGCATATGATTAGCATATGAATGAGTATGATAACAAATGCAGACTCTTTCCATGATGAGTATGCTCAGGTGCATGCTTTAGTTTTCACAAAATACTAATTCAAATCAGGGCTGGCATTAGATGGATATCACAGGATAGAAGAGCATGCTGTTGAGACGTTAATCTGACAGAACTTTTAAAATGGAAATCCAAACACTGAGATTAAAACACCCTTGCTGAATTGGACTGGAATGGGCCTACAGCAGTTTTTCTCCCCTACTATGAGTGTGTGTGCATGCACGTGTACTTCCTTGTCTCAAAGCATGTACCACATCCGCCAACAGTACATACCAACCACAGTCAGAACACATAAATACGCATCCCATCTCATTACAACTAAGTACCTCAAAACATTTCACATGGGCCCTCATCTCCTCTCTTTTTAACATGTACGTCATAATACAAATCATTAAATGCGGCTGACCTCTGCTGGCCTCATTTATAAGCTTAACCGTTGTAAATCTCTGTCCTGAAAATGTCTCTGCAGATTAAGCACATTAATCAGAGATGTGGGAGCAGAGGAGACCATTAATGTCATCATCTGTGATCTAACGGCAGGAGAATCCACCTAAAGCAGCGTTATTACCCAGGGCCCAGCTGGGCAGGAGTGTTGCCTCGTTGCAATGCCCTTTTCTGCACTACATTTATGACTGTATATAGGCTACTGTATGAGACTCTTATTCAGGTGTTTCAATGTGAACTGTAAGATTCGCTGGCAGATCTCGACTGCAAGACCAGGGTTGGAGACCCCCACCCTCAGCTCTAACCAGCCTTCCTACACCTAGTGCAGATCAAACTAATGGTGGAACAAACATTATGAACGATGGGTTAGAGTTGTTCATACAGGCAAATGTGTTTAGAACACCAATTTGAATTCAAGATGGGGAAACTACCTTGAACTTGTTAAGGCCTTTAGCTAATGGACACTCCCCCTTTGCCGTTTCATTTGGTTTAACTTCGATACCATAATAGCTTTGTGCATAGAGGTATCTTGGAGTTAGGAGTATAACTAACATTGATAAGATTCCTTAATCAAAATACAAATTATTTAAAATATTTCAGTATTATGAATTGAGTTTATGATTTACTACTTAAACAAGCTGTGACTAAATGCAGCCATAATCTAGTTTACCTCTGTCATGTTATAAGATAAGCACTACATTTGACTATGGAAACATTTGCTCTATGTATTTATTCGTATGTGTGAAAAAGATGCAGTCCGCTGAGGTGTGGCTTGTACTCAGCTCCAGTACAAGTCCAGAGGTTAAGGTCATGTGATCTGTGGTTTTACATTTTCCGTTCCCCAAGCTGACGCAAACAGTAAACAGTGGTTGTCAGAGGATACGCTTGATCAACCTCATCTATATCCTACATCTCGTAGCTAGCTACATCTGCATTCTGGCACTTTAGTTGAGAGGAAGTTCTAGAAGGTGATCGAATTTGAACAAAATACATTTCCGCATGTTTTAAAACTGAACATTTTGGAATTTCCCATCCTGGTGGTTCTAAATGCAGACTAAGGACACTGTACTGATGGGCAGGAGGGTGGTTAGTGTTTGCAATTCAAGGAACTGCAATGGGAAGAATCCAGTCTATATTTACTTTTGGTCTGCATTGCTGAAATGATATCCCTCTCTCACACTCCCGCTCTCTGCAGATGATCACTCAAGTTTTCTGGGATGGCCATAACCTCCAGTGAACTATGTGCCTTTTGAGCTGGAGCAATGTTACATAACCTAGGACAAAGACTCATTGCTCCCAGTCAGTCAGGTCTGGTACGGCCTGCTGGTACGTCACTGGATGTCTTTGTAACACTTAAAACCTGTTAAAAGACTGTGATAAACTTGTTACACACAATGGTGGATAGCAGCCCATACCTACTGGGTTGCTGCTTAAGATTTCGCTGTGGATGGAACCAGTACTTGGTCAAGGCATTAAATAAGTTAATTAACCACAGCCTGGTTAAGGAACACTGAGCTTAATGTGGTACTGGGCATGACAAAGTGAAATGCTAAAATCAAGTGAAATCTGATAAAAAGACCCATTTCATTTAATACATTAACATCCTGTATCTGCAAGTAGAAATGAACTGGTGAAATGTAGGATGTAAAAGTCCATTCTAGAATTAAGTGATGAGTGGTAAAATAGCTAAAACCACATACGCCTCTATAAATTCAGTCACAATGTGAATGTTCTCAGAGGGAACAAAGCGTTCAGACGCTCTCGGTTTTCTTATTACTGGTGACATCAATGCTGTGCCATCATGCCATACCCGGAATTTGCATAACCTAAAAAAAGACACCCAACTGTACACAGAGTTCTGCAACTGAAAAGGAGCCTTCAGTATTTTTTCCTTTGAAGTCATATAGTTGTACTTTTCAGCTGGTATGGATCCATAGATGTCACAATATTCTGGTAAAATGAGCAATTTACTTCAAAAATAGTTTCTTAAACACTTTTATTTCATTTTAACAAAGCCTAATACAGGTTTGAAGCAAAACTGGGGAACACTGTTAAATCTCAATCTCAACATTTCTGTCACAGTCACCATGTCAACTGAAGTCATATAGTCGTTGAGGGTTAAAAGAAAATAAACCTCAAAACGGTGCAGGTTTTTTTCAAAGAACACAGAGCGTAGAGATGACACTTTGGACAAAAGTGACAAACAAGACCAGGGCCACCTGAGATCAAACTACAATTATACAACAAACTTGAAAAGGTATTGTATTGTACAATGGGTATTTATCCCAGAGGTGACATAGTAGCTTGAATCCAAACTTGCTTTGTTTTAACTGGTTCTGTAGTTATTGGCCTCGAGTGAACCAATGTGAGTAAAGCAAAAGAAAAACAGTTAACGACAATTAATCTTATAAAGAGTAGTTCAATATTTTACAACTTGGATGTTAGATGATTCCTCACGCTGAAAGTAGCCTATTGGCCATGAGAAACTGTAATCCATGGTTCAGTTCTATAAACACCCATTAAAAAGCTAACAATCAATGAAAGTGATGGGGCCATGTGAGCATGTTAAAAAAAAAAATGTAAAAGGCCAAATAACCTGAAAACAATTCAAATCAGCTCAATATTTGGTTTGATGTTACTTAAAAGGTCATTTGGGCATTACATTTTTTTGTTATGGCCAATAGACTACTTTCAGGGAGAGGAACCGTCTAACATAAAGTTGTAAAAGAGTGAACTATTCCTTTAAAATGTGTAAAAAGGAAAATTCTACATTTTGAAATAGCTATTGACTCTTGACCAATCAGAATGACGCACATCCACATTGCAGAGCTTAACAGTGGACATGCTGCTTTCCACTAGATGTTGGAACATTGCTGCGGGGAGTTGCTTCCATTCAGCCACAAGAACATTTGTGAAGTCGGAAACTGATGGGCGATTAGGACTGGCTCGCAGTCGGCGTTCCAATTCAACCCAAAGGTGTTCGATGGGTTTGAGGTCAGGGCTCTATGCAGGCCAGTCAAGTTCATCCACACCAATCTCATTTCTGTAGGGACCTCGATTTGTGCACCTGGGGTACTGTCATGCTGAAACAGGAAAAGGGCCTTCCCCAAACTTTTGCCACAAAGTTGGAAACACAGAATTGTCTAGAATGTCTTTGTATGCTGTAGCGTTACAATTTGCATTCATTGGAACTGTGGGGCCTAGTCCGAAGCATGAAAAACAGCCCCAGACCATTATTCCTCCTCCACCAAACTTTACAGTTGGTACTATGCATTGGGGCAGGTAGCGTTCTCCTGGCATCCGCCAATACCAGATTAGCCAGTCGGACTGCCAGATGGTGAAGTGTGATTCATCACTCAAAAAAACGCATTTCCATTGCTCCAATATCCAATGGCGGTGAGCTTTACACCACTCCAGCCGACGCTTGGAATTGCGCATGGTGATCTTAGGCTTGTGTGTGGCAGCTCGGCCAAGGAAACCCATTTCATGAAGCTCCCGAAAAACAGTTATTGTGATGGTGTTGCTTCCAGAGGCAGTTTGGCACTCGGTAGTGAGTGTTGCAACTTAGGGCAGACAATTTATACGTGGTACGCGCTTCATTCTGGGGACATAACGGAGTTGAAAAGAAATGTATCAAGATTATTTTTGTCATGTTAGGTCATACAATATCTATCACTGTGAATTTCCATTGATACATGTTTACAGTGTAGTACAGATTCAAATTCTAATTTACACTCATGGACATTTTAATTTTTGAATAAAGGGGTGAGAAAACTAAAACTGCAGCAGTGACACTGTTTACTAGAGGGTTGCAGCAAAATGTTGGTACTTCCTCCAAGTAACAGAACCACTATGTATTGGCAGACAAAGTCGTACGATAATAAGCAATCATTATTCTAAATGAGTTGATCCACCCCTTTAAACACTCAAAAGATTTTCTGATACAGAAAAAATACTATAGGGACAAAGCATACGGGAAGATCAAATGTCTCCCAATTTATACTTTTAATAACAATTTGTCATTTAAAAACACAGATTTGCTTTGATCTCATTGTGAAGGGGAAGGGTTATATAACAAAATAAATCTATACTGTTGTTTCCATGGAGATGGTTGAAAAGTTGAGTACAACATGCACCATTATGACTGCAGTAATCAACAAATATTCCCATTATTCCATGCTAAGAGCGCACATACTTAAGAGCCATGGGCTTCCTCTCAAATGGCACCCTAGTCCCTGTATCCAATAAGGAATAGGCTGCCACGTTGGATGCTATGGGATGCTACCATTGTTTGTTTTTCGACTAAGATCTAGAACATGTGGCTCTGCTAGAAATATTTGTGACTGAAGCAGCTGTCAAATACTCAAAAGGCTCTCAGCCTGAGAAGAATATCAGTTTGAAGCAAAAAAAGTACTAATAAAACACTCATTTTATCAGTTGCTGATAAAAATTTGTAATAAAGTATGTTACTATTATTTACTTTCTTAAAAAATATGAAGCAGTTTTTATCTTGGCATTTTGACACAAAATATCCTCTTGGATATTTACATGGGAAAAATACACTTTTTCAAGCAATAAAAACAAGCTTATATTATGGGTTTGCAACAGAATAAAAACAACTTTGCAGAAATAAGGGAGACAGAATTGCATAGCATATTAGGATATAACCGAAAAGGAACTGAGCTTTTTTGGTATGGTAGGTTTTCATCGCTTTGTACTGACATTCTCCTCTGTATATATGCATACTTATTTCCATTTTAAGTCCGTTCATATTTTCACTCATCCACAGTAGAGAACAGTTGAGTCTCTGCACTGGTTAGCAAGGGAAAAGTCCGGAATTCTTGCCACCTTGTCATCTCCTTTGCTCCTTTGATTCAACAAGTCCGTAGTCTTTTTCAATAAAACAATTATCCTTTGTCAAAAGTGCCATTTTGCTACATTTATCAGTTGATCCACAGTCTGTCACTGAACACTTAAACACACAGGTGTGTTAGACATCCCCAACACCTTTCAGATACTGTGAGTTTTGGTCACAAGGATGCACAAACTAACTCTCAAACACTCTCAGACACATACACACAGTAAAAACAAATGGGGAAAAGAGGAGGAACAGTAGAAAAACAAAAATGATGCACTCGAGTTTTATCTGCATTTTGACATTCCAGCTGGTAAAGCTTTGAAAAGAACAAGCACCATTAGGAAAAGGCCTCCAATGTCCTCCACTTAGGGAGAGAGTTCAGCAGTTTCGCCTTGACTCTGTGCTCCCACAATAAGCACGAGAGTAACAAGACTACATTCAGGCTCTCGCCACTGCTCACAGTCGCTGAAATGTTTTCAGGCTTCGTTTTGCGGTTGTCTTTAGTCCTTTCCTCTCTTGTGGATAAAAAGTATGTATGTTAGTAGGCAAGACACATCCTAGCTTTTAAAATCCTTAAGGACAAAGTCTGAGTAGACGTTTCTGTCCGACTGAATGGCCGGTAGGGTCCTCACCGCCTCTGCTGTGCGTAGACGGGGTGTGCTAGTGTCACATTCAGAGAGTCATTGTGCTGGACCAGTGACGTGTGCTGGTAGTGGAGGACCAGTTCTTTGAGCGAGCTGTACAGGTTGTAAGGCTCAGCGAAGCCAAACCCTGAGGGTGTCTTGTTGATGACACAGTGCTTCACTTCACCTTCCACCCTGGAGAGGAGAGAGAGAAATGTCAAGTCTTGTCCTGTTAGGTCAGGGTTGTACATTTTTGTTACAGCCCAGCACTACGGCACACCTGACTCTACGACTCGACAAACCACCAAGCCCTTGGTCGAGTGAGGTTCTACCCTACACTAAACTAGTCCATGGTTGAGCTGCAATGTCTACACTGAATGCTACACCAGTCTACAGTGTCTGATGCGTGTTTGCAGTGCGAATGTATTACTGAACAGTGTAGAAGCAGATAGCTGGAATACAGGTTGAGGTAAACAGAAACTGTAAAGCAGCACAGTCCCAACCTTCAAGGGAACACACTACACCTGTACCTAAACGGTCTGTGAACTGTGTTTGCAGTACTTCTTAGGTAAATTATGTCAGTAACCAAAGCAGGTAATGTCAGTTCTGGATGAGGTAGTAGAATGAGTACAAGGTCTTTATACGTACACAACACTGCAGGCGTAGCACCCTGCCTTGCTGCTGTCTCGAACCAGGAATGTTCCGTCCCTCTTCCCCCGGAGGAGGGCCTCAGCCTGCAGCCGGTTGATGTTGCCCAGCTTCCAGGAGCGCTCGTCGTGGTGAGGAAGGTCCTCATCGTCATCCACCATAGAGTATTGACTGGAGAACACAGATGGGCGGAGAGAGGGAGTTCGATAATTAAAGTTTGATATTGAATGTTTCTACCGCATTTAACAATAGTGCAATGTGATTCCCCTTTGTCAACTTCAGACACCAGGAACATTAAAAGGATGTAAGACCAGTCTAGAATACTCACTCTTCTGTGTTCTCGTTTCTGATGTCTAGCCACTCGTTGAGCTTCTTCTGCCTGACTCCCTTCTGGGTCAACCACCTGGAACACAAGAACCATGACAACACCGATTAGAGACAGGAAGTAGGGAGACCTTTACAAGATGTTCCCTCACCAGAACAAAGTTATTTGAATTTGAGACTAGGAGGTGGATAGAGATTATACTTACGTGAGGTACTGATCCCTGGTTTTGCGGAGCTGGATGAGGTCGGGTTTGATGCTGTTCATCCGTTTGTCGATCTCTCGGTAGTCAGCAGCCTGCTTCTTTAAATCCTCCTCCAGACGCCGCTTGCTGTCCACGATCTCACTGATACGAGACTTTAGCTTCTCATAGTTGCCCACGATCCTGAGAAAAACAATAATTCACATAGTTAAGAAACATGAAGAAATTGATCAGTTAAGAAAACGTTACTGTCCAAATTCAACCTTTTTATAATTTTTTGGGGGGGTTTAGATCCAAGTCCTTACCTCTGGATCTCCTTGTCATTGCCTTCCCTCCTGAACTTCTCAATGTACTCCTTGCTGTACCGCTCTTGCGTTTGGCATTGCTCCTCGAATATCTTGATGGTTTCATTGAAGGCTTCGATTGCTGTCCTTTTCATTTGGATTTCCTGGGACGTCCTGGTGTACTCCTCGTAGAGTCGGTCATACTCTCGATTCTTCTCCTGGTACTGCTGATGGTACTCATGGAGCTTCTTCCCCACAGCATCAATATTGTCCTCCTTCACCACCTGATCCTGAGGAAAGGAGAAGAAATGGATTGAATCTTCAGATTTATGATGAACTTGCAAAGACCTTTTAGCTAAGATGTATTGTATGAAAAGTCCTAGACAAATAAAGTTGATGATTATGCTGATGGTTACCTGCTGGTGTTTGGAGACGGGAAACTGCAGCTTC
The DNA here is from genome assembly GCF_057628025.1 of Oncorhynchus mykiss. Lineage (NCBI taxonomy): Eukaryota > Metazoa > Chordata > Actinopteri > Salmoniformes > Salmonidae > Oncorhynchus > Oncorhynchus mykiss. The sequence goes on from NC_143026.1 coordinate 24,471,475, forward strand.
ACGTCTAGCTTGGGATTGTACTGGGCCAGGGACTCGTTACGGTAGTGGTTGATGAGCTCCACCACTGAGTTGAAGGTCAGGGGGTCAGAGAAGCCATATTTCCCATCCCGGTGGAATATTTTTATCAGCTTATTGTTACCCCCTTTTCTGAAGTTGGAAACCAATAGAAAACCAATTAAAAACTAAAATATCAACAAACACTTGTTATCAAGAATGGTGAGAAGTCTTTAAGAGGAAGGGAAGTCATACCTCAACGTGAGCGTGTAGTCACCGTGCATCTTGGTGGAGGCGTCACGGACCAAGAACGTACCGTCGGCCGTGTCCCTCAGCTTCTCATTGACCTCCTCGCGGGAGATGTCTCCCCAGTACCACTCGGCGTCCTGCAGCGCCATGTTGTTGTTCATACCGTTGTTAGTGACAGCAGGGGGAGTGGGTTTTGGTGGCTTGGGAGGTAGGGCTGTAGTGGACAAAAGGGGAGAGATGGCTGCTTAGTACATGAAATAGTGATACAGTCAAAACCTTAGTGCATTAAAAACGATCATAGAGTTATCAGGAGGGATGTCAGAAAATCCTGGCGTAGTCAAAGAAAAAAAATATAGATATGTTTTCTTGTCACATACACCGAATAGGTGTATGTGGTGCTTTATAGGGTCAGCCATAGTAGTATGGCGCCCCTGGAGAAAATTAGGGTTAAGTGCCTTGCTCAAAGGCACATTGACAGATTTTTCACCTTGTCTGCTCGGGTATTCAAATCCAGCGACCTTTCGGTTACTGGCCCAATGCGCTAACCACTAGGCTACCTGCCGCCCATTAGATTATAATATAATGCTTAGCCAGCATATTCCTGGGGGGAGCTGGAAGTGGGTGTTGAAATATCTATTACTCTATAGCTGCGAGATGCAATATTATTCCATTTGCTTTGCAGGTAATTAAATTGGCCCACAAATCTGTAGGGATACACATTCAACTGGATGCATCTTTGCCTCGTGAGCAGGAGACGTGAACCCAATCAAACGTCTGCGGCAGTTAGCAGTATCCTCCCCCCATCATCCTCCCCACTACTCTCTCCACTTGAGTGAGAGTGTCAGGGAGAATGGATTTCATTCTGGAAAAAGAAGCCCCTTCCCATCACTATCTCCAGTCTTCGTGTTTGGACCATAAATCACAACGACTGGAAATCAACCCCATCTGTTGACCCGATTATACCATGCACAGATTATCTCTGCCTTTCTGCAGAACGGCCACAAAAAAATACAAAATAAATTACACTGCACAATTTCAGACCTAAATGGAGCACATCTGTGCTCCAGCAGCTCAAATACAAACAGCGCTAAACCATTGGAGTATCATCCTGTAAGTCCTATAACTACATATCTACCAATATAACGGTCTGTAGAGACAAAAAAATAAACAGATCCATTGATAAAAAAAATCCTCGCGTGGCATTGAGCACATCCAGTCCCTTCTCTTCTAATGGCTTCATCTCAGCATCAACATTCTCCCTAATGCAGATTGCCATTCTGATTCCATGCTGCCTGTCTCAGGTTCCCTATAACTGCCTCTCTCTCTCTCGGAGGTAGGAGTTGGCAGGAGCAGAGCTGAAATGGTAGCAGGCTATGTTTAACCCACTAGTACTGCTGCACTCCCTTTGTTTCCTCTCTCTCTAGCAGCCTGCCTACTGACCTGGACCTCGCAAGCTTTTGTATAGCAGGAGAGACACCGAGTCATGTGTATAATACACATGTTTATAACATGAGCCATATCCATGAGATGGAATATTATATGTAACAGTACAAATAACAGCAACACCCAACTGGTGGCAGGAGTGCCTAAAGCCACTGATCCCAAAAAGAGGAGCTCAGAGATAAAGCTTGGAGATGACCAGAGGGTATGGAAATGAAAGCAGCAGGTTTTGGGTTGACAGTCAAGGTGACAATTCACATCACACTGCCTTGTGAACTGCTGCTGCTAGCCCCTAGCCTCAGACTAATCTCCTGGTCATACTGAAACCAGTGTCTCAGCATGCAAAGAGAAAGACTTGTCATGCAACATCCAACGTGACTGAGCGAGTCAGTTCGCCTACCTGGAAGGTCCATCTCTAAGTAAAATAAAGGTTCGGCATCAAACTCAGATCTCAGACACAAGTCCTCCAAATCATCCATGTTTCAGAGATCGCCTTGTTGCACATTTGAATGATAATAGAATATCGTAATACGCCCGGAAAGGTGACCCGTTCTCTTGTACAAGCATCTTGAAACCCATTTTAAAAAGCCATCATAAAGGGCAGCTTGCCTGCTTCCTTGCTCAGTAACGTGTTACATCACTTACCACAGCCAATCACACAGGGGGACTGTCACCGACCACTCCTGCATTTTTCATTTCCTGAGAGCGATGTCGTCATTTTGAAAGCACACTTGCCTTTTTTCTTTTTTGTTGCCGATGCTATCCCTCAATGTGCACAGCCCATGCAGTGCAGATCACAGTACCTATATAGACTAGAACACGCACAGGCTAAAATACCCCTATAACAACCTCCGTACACAGCATCCTTTCCAAAGATCTGACTATAGCTGCTGCCAAACCAAACCGTGCAACATCTTCTCTTAGCTGTAGCACAATGTGAGAGAAAAAAAGCTGCAGCCTCTCTCTTTCTCTTCCTCGCTTGTTCTGACTCTCAGCCCTCCCCTCTGCCCCTCTCTTGCTGGTTGCTCGCCCCACCTCCCTGCACGCTGTGCACCGGTTTAGTCCTGCCCACTGTTGGCACTGAGACAAAGCCAGCTTGGCTGCTGTATCACGTAGGCACAGTGGTGTAAAGTACTTAAGTAGTACTTTAAAGTATTTTTACTTAAGTCGTTTTTGGGGGCATCTGTACATTACTATTTATATTTGACAACTTTTACGCCACTACATTCCTAAAGAAAATAATTTACTTTTTACTCCATACATTTGTACATTTTGAATGCTTAGCAGGACAGAAAAATAGTCAAATTCACACACTTGTCAAGAGAACATCCCTGGTCATCCCTACTGCCTCTGATCTGGCAGACTCACTAAACACAAATGCTTTGTTTGTTATGTCTGAGTGTTGGAGTGTGACCCTGGCTATCTGTAAACATTTTGTACATTTTTAAAATCTATTTTTTTATAAGAAAATTATGCCGTCTGGTTTTCTTAATATAAGGAATTTGAAATGGTCTAGATATTTACTTTTGATAGTTAAGTATATTTAAAACCAAATACTTTTAGACTTTCACTCAGGTAGTATTTTACTGGGTTACTTTCAGTTGAGTCATTTTCTATTAGGCATCTTTACTTTTACTCAAGTATGACAATTGGGTACATTTTCCACCACTGCATAGGCAGGCCAGGCAGAGGAGCTACACTACACGTCCTAAAGCCTGTGCACCGGTCACAGCCTCCCTCCTACTGTCACCTGCATTCCGGAGGCTCCAAAATACACCAGTAATCCTCTAGGAGTGACACTCAGCAAATTCAGGACTTCTCTGCGCGGCTGAGGGACACTAAAATAGCGCCAGTTCTGGGTACTGGTTTAAAACTAGGGGCCAGGAGTGGAACGCTGTCATTGTCATCCCAGGACCAGCTTATGGAGGCGAAAAGGATGAGGGAACGGCGTCTTTCCAAAGGTAGCTTGGTAATGATGAAATAGGCCACATTGACTGAAAGTCAATATACCTGAAAAAAGCTTATCTGCATGATGAGGACAGCTGAGCTTGGCTTTACCTTTTTAAGGACACGATCTCATTTCAATGATAGCTAGCTACGCACTAAATGAAAGTCATACACATAATTTTATACATATTAAAAACATTTCTTAAGATAGCCTACATTATATACAGATATAATACATTACTCAACTTAACTTGTGCTACATATGCATAAGCTTCTTTATCTTGAGCTCGGTCGTAAACCAAATTCCATTTGGGGCCACTAAAATTGCCTCTCTGAAACAGTTTGTTCTAAATGGAAAATTCAGGAATGTAGTCCCTAGATAAATCAGCATGCCTTTCTGACCACACAGACAGACAGCAAGGTGATATATGGGGTCTGTAAGAACCAACAGCTTCTAAAAGACCAGCAGGGGAGAGAGAGAGAGAGAAACACACGGAGAGAGAGAAGCACACAGAGAGAGAAAGAAACACACAGAGAGACACACAGAGAGAGAGAGAGAGAAACACACAGAGAGACACACGGAGAGAGAGAGAAACACACGTGGAGAGACACGGAGAGAGAGACACACAGAGAGACACACGGAGAGAGACAGAAACACACGGAGAGACACACGGAGAGAGAGAGAAACACACGGAGAGAGAGAGAGACACACACGGAGAGAGAGAGAGAGAAACACAGAGAGAGAGAGAGAGAGAGAGAGAAACACACAGAGAGAGAGAGAGAGAGAGAGAAACACACAGAGAGAGAGAGAGAAACACACGGAGAGAGAGAGAGAGAAACACACGGAGAGACACACGGAGAGACACACAGAGAGACACACAGAGAGAGAGAGAAACACACAGAGAGACACACGGAGAGAGAGAGAAACACACGGAGAGAGAGAGAAACACACGGAGAGACACACGGAGAGAGAGAGAAATACACGGAGAGACACACGGAGAGACAGAGAGAGAGACAGAGAAACACACGGAGAGACACACAGAGAGAGAGAAACACACGTGGAAAGACGGAGAGAGTGAGAAACACACGGAGACACACGGAGAGAGAAACACACGGAGAGACACACGGAGAGAGAGAAACACACGGAGAGAGAGAGAGAAACACACGGAGAGACACACGGAGAGAGAGAGAGAAACACACGGAGAGACACACGGAGAGAGAGAGAAAAACACACGTGGAAAGACACACGGAGAGAGAGAAACACACTGAGAGACACACGGAGAGAGAGAAAGAAACACACGGAGAGACACGCGGAGAGAGAGAGAGACACACACGGAGAGAGAGAGAGAAACACACGGAGAGAGAGAGAAACACACGTAGAGAGAGAGAGAGAAACACACGGAGAGACACACGGAGAGAGAGAGAGAAACACACGGAGAGACACACGGAGAGAGAGAAAGAAACACACGGAGAGACACACGGAGAAAGAGAAAGAAACACACGGAGAGACACACGGAGAGAGAGAGAGAGAGACACACACGGAGAGAGAGAGAAACACACGTAGAGAGAGAGAGAGACACACACGGAGAGAGAGAGAGAGAGAAACACACGGAGAGAGAAACACACGGAGAGAGAGAGAGAGAAACACACGGAGAGACACACGGAGAGAGAGAGAGAAACACACAGAGAGACAGAGAGAGAGACAGAGAAACACACGGAGAGACACACAGAGAGAGAGAAACACACGTGGAAAGACATGGAGAGAGTGCGAAACACACGGAGACACACGGAGAGAGAAACACACGGAGAGACACACGGAGAGAGAGAAACACACGGAGAGAGAGAGAGAAACACACGGAGAGACACACGGAGAGAGAGAGAGAAACACACGGAGAGACACACGGAGAGAGAGAAAAACACACGTGGAAAGACACACGGAGAGAGAGAAACACACTGAGAGACACACGGAGAGAGAGAAAGAAACACACGGAGAGACACACGGAGAGAGAGAGAGACACACACGGAGAGAGAGAGAAACACACGGAGAGAGAGAGAAACACACGTAGAGAGAGAGAGAGAAACACACGGAGAGACACACGGAGAGAGAGAGAGAAACACACGGAGAGACACACGGAGAGAGAGAAAGAAACACACGGAGAGACACACGGAGAAAGAGAAAGAAACACACGGAGAGACACACGGAGAGAGAGAGAGAGACACACACGGAGAGAGAGAGAAACACACGTAGAGAGAGAGAGACACACACGGAGAGAGAGAGAGAGAGAGAAACACACGGAGAGAGAAACACACGGAGAGAGAGAGAGAGAAACACACGGAGAGACACACGGAGAGAGAGAGAGAAACACACGGAGAGACACACAGAGAGAGAGAGAGAGAGACAGAGAGAGAAACACACAGAGACACACAGAGAGAGAGAGAGAGAGAAACACACGTGGAAAGACATGGAGAGAGTGAGAAACACACGGAAACACACGGAGAGAGAGCGAGCGTGAGACACACGGAGAGAGAGAGCGTGAGACACACGGAGAGGGAGCGAGCGTGAGACACACGGAGAGGGAGCGAGCGTGAGACACACGGAGAGGGAGCGAGACACACACGGAGAGAGAGAGAGACACACACGGAGAGAGAGAGAGACACACACGGAGAGAGAAAGAGACACACACGGAGAGAGAAAGAGACACACACGGAGAGAGAAAGAGACACACACGGAGAGAGAAACACACGGAGAGAGAGAGAGAGAAACACACGGAGAGAGAGAGAAACACACGTAGAGAGAGAGAGAGAAACACACGGAGAGAGAGAGAGAGAAACACACGGAGAGAGTGAGAGACACACACGGAGAGAGAGAGAGAAACACACGGAGAGAGAGAGAGAGAGAAACACACGGAGAGACACACGGAGAGAGAGAGAGAAACACACGGAGAGACACACAGAGAGAGAGAGAAACACACGGAGAGACACACGGCGAGAGAGAGAGAGAGAGAGAGACAGAGAGAGAAACACACGGAGAGACACACAGAGAGAGAGAGAGAGAGAGAAACACACGTGGAAAGACATGGAGAGAGTGAGAAACACACGGAAACACACGGAGAGAGAGCGAGCGTGAGACACACGGAGAGAGAGAGAAACACACGGAGAGAGAGAGAAACACACGGAGAGAGCGAGCGTGAGACACACAGAGAGGGAGCGAGCGTGAGACACACGGAGAGGGAGCGAGCGTGAGACACACGGAGAGAGAGCGAGCGTGAGACACACGGAGAGAGAGCGAGCGTGAGACACACGGAGAGAGAGCGAGCGTGAGACAGACACATGGAGAGAGAGCGAGCGTGAGACAGACACACACAGAGCGAGAGAGAGACAGAGACACAGAGCGAGAGAGAGACAGAGACACAGAGTGAGAGAGAGACACACACAGAGCGAGAGAGAGACAGAGACACACAGAGCGAGAGAGAGACAGAGACACACAGAGCGAGAGAGAGACAGACACACAGAGCGAGAGAGACAGAGACACACAGAGTGAGAGAGAGACAGAGACACACAGAGCGCGAGAGAGACAGAGACACACAGAGCGAGAGAGCGACAGAGACACACAGAGCGAGAGAGAGACAGAGACACACACAGAGCGAGAGAGAGACAGAGACACACACAGAGCGAGAGAGAGACAGAGACACACACAGAGCGAGAGAGAGACAGAGACACACAGAGCAAGAGCGAGAGAGACACACACACAGAGCGAGAGAGAGACACACACAGAGCGAGAGAGAGACAGAGACACACACAGAGCGAGAGAGAGACAGAGACACACACACAGAGCGAGAGAGAGAGACAGAGACACACACAGAGCGAGAGAGAGAGACAGAGACACACAGAGCGAGAGAGAGAGACACAGAGCGAGAGAGAGAGACACACAGAGCGAGAGAGAGAGACACACAGAGCGAGAGAGAGAGACACACAGAGAAGAGAAAGAAACACACGGAGAGACACACGGAGAGAGAGAGAGAGACACACACGGAGAGAGAGAGAAACACACGTAGAGAGAGAGAGACACACACGGAGAGAGAGAGAGAGAGAAACACACGGAGAGAGAAACACACGGAGAGAGAGAGAGAGAAACACACGGAGAGACACACGGAGAGAGAGAGAGAAAAAAAAAACTAAAATCATGATTTTCCAAAAAAAACCCAGATGTCAGAAACAAAAATGTAAATTCACCCTGAACAACACCTTAATTGAACACACAAAAAATTACACCTACCTTGGTCTGACCATATCTGCATCGGGAAACTTTAATATGGCAGTGAAGGCACTCAAAGAAAAAGCCCGCAGAGCAATGTATGCAATAAAAATGAAATTATTCAAAATCAACATCCCAATTAGAATTTGGACTAAAATATTTGACAGTGTAATCCTACCAATAGCACTTTATGGAAGTGAGGTTTGGGGGCCACTCAATAAACTGGATTTTAAAATGTGGGACAAACATCCAATTGAAACCCTACATGCAGAATTCTGTCGGAAAATTCTACAAGTCCAGAGAAATACACCAACTAATGCATGTAGGGCAGAATTGGGCCGTTTTCCAGTAATAATGAAAATACAGAAAAGATCATTAAAATTTTGGCTACATCTAAATTCAAGTCCAAATTCGAGTCTGCAATTTAAAGCACTTCAAGCCCAAGAGCTGAGCCCAGAAACGAGCCCTCTCAGTCAGCTGGTGTTGGACCTCACCAATCAAGCTGACACCAGCACTGCTTCAAAAGAAAGAATTCCAATAAACAAAATCATGAACCAATCAAAGGAATCATACTTACAATACTGGAAAAACGAAACAAAATCCCAAAGCCGACTAAATTGCTATCTGACCCTAAACAGAGA